>NW_022589709.1:23679762-24279762 GCF_004348235.1 Phoca vitulina
CCCCCCCCCCCCCCCCCCCCCCCCCCCCCCCCCCCCGCCAAAGCTGCCTCAGCTTTGTCACAGGTATTCTCAGGCCAGAAAACTCAGTCAGAAATTTCGGCCTTGGATGAATGTGTCACTTATTTCCGTCTTGCCTCTGACCTGGACTTTGAATCAAGAGAGGAAAATGTAATATTCTGTGACAGTGACTGCCAACAGAGGACTGTCAAGAGGAGAAAGGAGCCCATGTAAACAGCAATACAATTTTCTCAGAAAGAAGGCAATTTGGGAGAATTTAGTAGAACTCTGAAAGGATGATGGGGTGTAAATACGTATATGGCCCCGGGCATCATATTTCTTATCCACACCTACGTGCTATCGCCCTGTAACAAACACAGAATGTAACTATAATCTGCTAATGAATACATGTTTTTCATGTATTGTAACCCTTGAGATAGATGCTGCATCTTATCCATTTAACCTAAATTCAATTTTGCTGGTTATATTTGCAGGTGGCAAGCTATTGAAATGCAAAGAGGCTTTTCCAAATATATAACCCTATACAATTGCTTTCTTTTGCTGCTTGAGTTAATGGAAACCTATTTTGCTTTCTGTGGGATTTGGGGTTTGTTTTGCTTTATCTCTTTTTCTTTCTGTCTTTCATGAAGGTGACAGAGCCAAGATATTTAAAATGATGCACAATGAAGATCCAAAATCACCGATCTAGCAGTAGCCCTGCCTGGTTCACTGTTTACACATTTGACAATTATTTCCCTTTATGGATTAGAAAGGGAAAGCGCATCCTTCTCAGCAAGGGATTCTGTGAAACTTCCATTAATGAGAGACTTGCATCATCACAGGAGACGAGCAAAGGTGTTCTTGCCACAGAGGAAGGAAAAGACATAACTTCTCACATTAGAACAGAGGCTTGCTTTAGAAAGAGAGGAGGAACAGAGGGAGGGAGAGAGGAAAGGAAGAACCCAAAAGAACAAATTTGAGGGAGATGAGGCCAAACATCGGAGGTATATCGCAAGTAAATTTTATGTAGGATTTCTGCTGTGGGGAGTAGCAATCTTCTTTTATAGTCTTCTGTTTGAGTACAAATCCATAAGCATCTCCCCCTAAATGTGTGTGCGTGTATGTGTGTGTTGATAAAAAAAAAAAAAAAAAAACTATCTCCCATTCTCTTAACTCCTCATGAAACAGATGGAAAACCATATATGCTAAGACCTACTGTGGTGCTTGTTCCTGCAGAATAGAGAAGTACTGGCTGCATCGTTGGGGCCCAAAATAATATTTGAAGTTAAAAGGCTTAAAATGTAGCAATAGTTGAGAAGTATGGCAGCTGAAGAAGTTGTGAAGGTTAATGATTTGTCAGAAGTAGAGGGACAAACAAGAAGAATACGTTGTTTGCTTGCATTTTTCTCTTTTCATATTGACAGTCAATAGAGTAACTCACAGGATGACGAGTAACTTCAGAGAAAGAAACAGGTATTAGAATTTGCAGCTCCAAGCACCTTAAACTGCAAAGAATGCTCCAAGAAAACAGAACAGTGCTATGTGCTCTGGAAAAGAAAGCATCTGAAGTGGAGGGCACGGAGGGTGCTAAACTTTATGGAAATGTTGCAACTCATATAAATGGTACCTAGAATAGACTTGTCTCATATAAGTGTCTCTTTGGGTTTTTAAAAAAATCGCTTTATTTTTGTTTCCATTTAAATTTATTTGGTAGGGTCAACTCCTTCCCTGAAGGGAAAACAGGGCATCACATGGATTTCCTGGTCACTCTCAAGTCATAACAATTATTCTATATTTCAGTTATTCTATATTTCAGCACAGTCTTTATTCAGAACTTACAAGCCCAGTTATTCTATATTTCAGCACAGTCTTCATTCAGAACTTACAAGCCCAGTTCCCTGTAATAATCAAAACCATGAACTTGGCTTAAAATTGAGGCATCTGCACACACCAAGCTAGGGCCAGCTCCAAGTAGGAAGCAGAAGAAGGTCATGGTTGACTTCCCTCTTCCTTCAAAGAGCTCTTGTCTCCATCTCCCTCCACAAGGTAAGGACAATTGTCGCCTGTATGGTACCACTGAGTGCCACCCTCGTAGAAAGCTTTCTTCAAGTCCCGCCTCTGACCAAATGTTTCAAATTCTCACCTTTCTGTACTATCAGAAGGTGCAAGGGCTTTAAGGATCATCTGAACTCTTACCATCCCTACACTCTGAATTTTTTTTATATAAATCCATAAGGAAAAGACAATGAGCACATCTGAGGGAATGACAGCTGGCTTAATTTATATCATTTCCACTTCTTTAATGCAGCCTAATTTTTTTTTTTTTTTTAAATTTCAGACCTTATTTCTTGAAAGTGTTGGCTGGTCTTGGTTCTTTATTTTCAACTAAAATTGTAAAATTTAAATATCTATTTAGAAAGCTAAAGATTTTTTTTAATATTTATGTATTACCTCAGTTTAACAAATGATTGACATTGGCAAACAAAATATTAAGGAAATTTTATTTTTGGGGGGGGTCCTTTTTTTAATTGAAATTCAATTAATTAACATATAGTGTATTATTAGTTTCAGAGGTAGAGTTCAGTGATTCATCAGTTGCCTACAACACCCAGTGCTCTTTCCATCATGCACCCTCCTTCATGCCCATCACCCAGTTACCCCATCCCCACACCCACCTCCCCTCCAACAACCCTCATTTTCTTTCCTATGCTTAAGGGTCTCTTATGGTTTGTCTCCCTCTCTGATTTCATCTTGTTTTATTCTTCCCAGGTTTGTTTTTTTTTACTAGCCAGAATCATGCTGTATGTATTATTCTTTGATGTGCTTATTGGAGATGTTCTCAGCCTAGCACACTCCTTTTATCCATTCTATAGTCCACAGAAATGGTGTTACTGTTTGGGTTGCTTCATTCTGCTGTTATAATTATGCCCACTTTTGTGCACAAACTTGAGCACAGGGGCTGGAATTTGAGGGAAAGAGTGTCAATTTGAGCCGTTGGCAATCTGAGGTAAAGGCATGTTGACTTGGCATTGAGCAGGTAACAGGCCGCACATGCTGACTCGGGCAGGAGGGCAGCTGGACTGTGAATTTGGGACCCACAGGCCGATGGCATCATGTGTGACAGAGACATGGCTGGTTTTGCTTTTAACTTTTGTTTTTCTGGGAAACTCGATCTCTCCTTCTATTCTAAATGAAAGCCTTGCTGGATAGAGTATTTTTGGCTGTAGATTTTTTCCCTTTAGCAATTGGAATTGATCGTGCCACTCCCTTCTGGCCTGCAGAGTTTCTACTGAAAAACCCACTGATAGCTGTATGGGGTTTCCCTTGTATGTAACTGCTTTCCTTTCTCTTGCAACTTTAATTCATGATCGTGTGAAGTTTCTTTCCAGGTACTGATAATAGTTCTGTGCTTGATTTTTAGATCTGATATCCATACTTGGTCAAACTACCAAATTTATAATAATCACAAGCATTATGGCTAGCAGAACTCTTCTTGTTTTTAAGTAAATTGAATGACAGACAACCCAGTGATATTTCTGTCAGAGAGTAAATTGTTTTTAGTCTATTAGAAATCACAGGTATGAACTCATCAGTGAATAAAGACAAAGTGGCTCATGTTTATATCAGGAAAAAGTTAACAAAACAGCTCAAAATAATTGGCAATCATTGTTGCTAATGTATAACTAATAGACTCCTTTTTGTGGAAAAAAAATCACTGGGTTAGGAGCAAGAGAATATATTTCTGTTATTTTGTGGCCTGGACAGGAAGCGGTGGACAAGACCCAGGATTTAGAATCAGGATGCCGAGCTTCGAACCCTCACTCTACTATTTGCCTATGTGACCTTTGACGAGTTAATTAATCTCTCTACTTCCTCAGTTTCCGTATCTGTAAAATGAACATAATAGCAGTATTATATCAGTCAGGGTTCAGAGAAACAGAATCAGTAGGATATATATTTGTTATATGGAATTGGCTTACACATTTGTGGGTGCTGACTAAACAATTCCAAAAACCTATCCAGATGATCCAGGACAATCTCCTTTATTTAAAGTCAACTGATCATGGACTTTAATTAAATCAACAAAATATCTTCCTAGCAACACCTCAATTATCATATGATTGAATAACTGGTAACTGTAGCCTAGCCAGGCTGATATATCACAAGTACCTACATCACAAGTGGTTGTAAGGATAAAGTGTATCTGTAACACTTTAACAGTGCCTGACACATAATAAATATTCAGGTGTTAATGATCATAAATATTACTTACCAGCTCTGTGGTTTTGAGCGAATCATGTAATTGTTTGATCCTTGATTTTTTTTCATATGTAAATGAAAGCACCGGAATAGAAAATCACTAATGCTTCTTTTTTCTCCTGAAGTCTATGATTTGGGGCTGCATTAAGGGAAAGAGGACTAAGCAAGCTGATATTTGAAGATGTAATATATATATATATATATATATGTGTGTGTGTGTGTGTGTGTATATACACACATATATATACATATGCATATGTATATATATATAATGGAATACTACTCAGCCATAAAAAAGAACGAAATCTTGCCATTTGCAACAACATGTATGGAGCAAGACTATCATGCTAAGTGAAATAAGTCAGTCAGAGAAAGACAAATACCATATGATTGCACACATATGTGGAATTTAAGAACCAAAACAAAGGAGCAAAGGGGAAAAAGAGAGAGAGATGCAGATCAAGAAACAGTTTCTTAACTACAGAGAACAAACTGATGGTTACCAGAGGGGAGGTGGGTGGGGGATGGGTGAATTAGGTGATGGGGATTAAGGAGGACACTTATTGTGAAGAGCAGTAGATGATGTTTGGAGGTGTTGAACCACTATACTGTACACCTGAAACTAATATTACACTCCATGTTAACTAACTGGAATTTAACTTTTTTAAAGATTTTTATTTATTTATTTGTCAGAGAGAGAGTACGAGCATAAGCAGGGGGAATGCAGGCAAATTGGCAGACAGAGGGAGAAGCAGGCTCCCCGCTGTCCAAGGAGCCCAATGCGGGACTCCATCCCAGAACCCTGAGATCATGACCTGAGCTGAAGGTAGACACTGAACCGACTGAGCCACCCAGTGGCGTCCCTAAATTAAGAACTTAAAAAAAAAAAAAAGAAAGAAAGAAAGAAAGGTAAACCAACTGGAGTGAAGTCGGGATAGAGGTTGTGACATTGGAGGAAGAATGTAGACAGTCAGAAAGTTCCTAAACTCCACTGGAAACCTTATAGTGAATAGACTATTCCAGATGCTACTGAGTGGATCAGCCTGGGTCCATGGCCAGCCCTGACCTGTCATGGACAGATTCGTGTCAGAAGTGGCAATAAAAACCCAACTCCTCTGCCTGGTATACATATCCAGGCAACGGTCTTCAAGCACCTACTATGTGCCAGGCCTAGGAACCTACTGTGCGCCATGAGAAACCCAGGGGAAGTTGGCTCCAATTCCTCACTAGCAGAAAACACTTTCACACTTCTTTCTTAGTGCCATCTTTATAAAAAGCATTCTTTCCATTTAAGGGATCCCAGGTTTTACCCCAATCTGAGGGTCTGGGGACAATTTAGGCGAGTACTCATTGTCCCCACTCCCAGCTTGAAGATGATATCAACCTTTAATGACAGTGCCACCTAGTATTTCCAAGATGGTTTATGTGGAGTCATGGCAGAAATTCTTGGCAGAAGTCAAGGCAGACTTTCGCCCTAGTTTTCAAGGCAGTTTACACTAAGGTACCTTGTTCCTTATTTGTATGATACTGGACAAGGAATTCCTTGTTCCCCTGTTGCAAATATAATGTAATCCATTTATAAATAATTTATATTTACATCACATATCACACATTTTAAAATATCGGATATATTTTGGTTTTCTACTTACAGTTTCAAATTATTATTGCAAATGAATTCATTGCGTTTTCTCCTTTTGTAAGGCTGAGGTGAAAACAAATGTCATAAAAAAAAAAAACGAATGTCATAGATAATAGATTTTTTTTTCCTTGTTAATTAGAAAGCCTTCAGCTTCATTATTTAATCCCCAAGGACAGGGTAAGTGATTACTCTGTATGAGTGAGTTACAGTCTATAGTTCCATTTTAATTAAAATTTTTTCATAATATGAGAGATTTGTTAAGTAAATTTTAACAATGTAAGTGCTTGAGGACATAGGAATTGTTTTAAAGGTTTCTATAAGATTATTATTTATCATACTATGATTCCCAGGAAGTTTCCCTTGTATTGAATCAGCTTACAATGGGAACAGTGTATTTTCCCATCATTATATTTTGGTGATATTTATATTCTGGTCTTCCTCGTTCTGCAATCAACAAATCATCAGATGTGTTAAGAAACTGCCCCTTTGACTCAAGAATTCCACTCTAGAAATTAATCTCGAGATGAGAACCAGGAATTCAGTGTTTCTGGGACACATTTATCCCATTGTACGTTTGGAAGTCTCTGAGGACTGGTCAATGGACATCTAAGTTCAGTTTCCCCCTGCTAGGCCTTCTCACATGTTGTGCTGTGATAACTCCTGAATACATTGTAAAAGTGATAAAATTTCATCTGGCATCGGTTTGGGTGAGGCATTTTAATCAACTGCAGACCAGATTAAATCTGTTCTGCAAGAGTCTGGGTGCCAATTTAGCTGTTGCCTGATCAATGAAACAAGCCGAAGTTTTAAAGAACGCGGAGCCTGCGATTAGAGGCAGGTAATTGGGTAACTGTCTATTAGTAGGACAAGCCAGATAGGTATTGATCAAGAAAGGAAAAAGTCTGACTTGATTAACAAACCTTCTCAGCGTCAATAAACTAATGGTTTTAAAATGTAATTTTACTTCCCTTCTTCAGTAAAGGATCAAAAATAGCCCAGGCGGGGTGGTGGAGAAAGTCAAAGTGTTTATAAATCAGGAGCTTTTGCTGCATGGGGAAACCCGGGGACAGGAAAGCAGTAGAATTTCTGTCTCAGGCAAAAAGTATCTCTACCCCTCAAACATCGTGCAGTAGCATTCCACACGGTTTTACACTGCAGCTACCAGAGACTTGCTACTCCACGTCTACTCTGAAATACTTCCTGCTGGAGACAGGTGGGTCCAGAAAGAGAAATCTTTCTTGTATCAAGAAACCTCTTGCTCAACAATGTCTTATCCAGGGTGCTCTCAGAACAGTCCCTCCACAGGGACCTGAGACCCTGAGACCCCTCCTCTGGGAAGGCAATTTATGGGAATTCTCTGAATCTTCTTGAAGCAAAATACACCCAGGCCCATGTGCCCTCTTCCTTGAAGAGAGGGCATCTTGTCACAGAATGGGTAGAGAGCAGGTAACATGTGCAAATCCCCTCCTTATACCTCTGGGCTAGAACTCACGAGTGCTTACTTTTTATGTTGCTGTTACAGAACAGGGGGAAACTGCCCTTAGTTATCTCCCAGAAGGTAGAGAGTTGACATTGCATATCAACCTGGGTCCACAATTTGTGACCTGAATAAACCTGAAGTGTCTGGGTCCCTGTACCTCCTGCCTTAGAACAGAGCCCCTTGGACATGCAGTGAGCCAGTCGAAGATGTGGGCTGCCCCTCTGGGGCTATGCTGTGCCTCCTACCGCCCACCCACTGCTGAAGAAGCAGCGCCAGTCCTGGGGGCCAGCCCTGACCAGAGGGGGAAAGAATCCCACTCTGTACAGGAGGCTGGGAGCTGTGTGGATACTCGATCTGGACATTACATGGCATTTGAAGGCAATGAGGAGTGTGGAAAACTCTTTGTGTATCTGTCTCTTGTGTCCTGTGACTTCTAACTCATTACAATAAAATCAGAATCAGTTTTGCTTGGTCCAGAGAACAGAGGCAGCTCCTAGCTTGATAAAACTTAAAACAAAAACATTTTATTCTAATGGGAAATTTGGGATGGAAATAGCAAAAAAATAAATCAATGAACAGGTAAATCTGGGGGGACTTACCTAGGTTGTTTCTTTGTAGGCTGAATGCCAACCAGAACAAAACATACTGCACTTACACGCCTTGGCTCCACAAAGGACCTCCTCGTTTGAATGCAGCGGGGAGAGACGGTGGCGGGGGGGTGTGGGGGGGAGGAAGAACCTATATAATTCCTGGCCCCACACGCACCCAGTGTTCATGAGTCCTGAGTCCCCAATCTTTGTTTCCCCTCCCCACACTAGTGTTGATCCGAAGTCTTCACTGACCGCACGGCGATTTTGCCGGCACTTGGGGAGACATCCTCAGGGACCTGGCACAGAGTGTGTGGTTGCACAGTAGTGCTCGTGGGCACGTTTCTCTGTGTGCCCAGGGACAGCAGCCCTGTCCCTCCCTCTGCTTACCACAGCCACCACCAAGTTCACTCCCCAGAAGTTCCAGAGAGGACTGTAGACCTAGCAGCGCTAGGTGGTCACATCGCAAACAATGCAATGTTCCCAACACACTTCAACTTCCTTGTCCTCAACACTAAGCAAAGGCTCTGCAGGGCACCTCCATTAACCTGGAGGAGCGTGGACTTTAGCTCCTGAGCCTTATCTAAGGGTTCTTAGCGTCTGCTCTCCTTGGGCTTAGCCGTCCAAGCACACAGCAAGCGTGGTTCATGTGGCCCAGAATGAGTGTACGTTTCAGCAAATGCCTTTTTGTTGTTTGGATTGCTGCTGTTTTGCTTTTGGCATATTCAGGATTCTAGTGGTAGGAGACATAAAATTTCTTGGAAAGAAGTTGGGTAGAAGGCAGGAAGATACAAACTGTAAGGACACAGAAGCACTTCCACTCTAACTTCGATACTCATGCCCAGTCCTTCCCTAGGTTAAAATTGGGGGCTTCTCTGTTTACACAAGCATTCCCCCACCTTGTGAGAAGAGATTCATGTATTTCCACAAGCTGTTGTCAGGAGGCCATCAACTGCATTAATGCCTCCGAGGTGGGCTGGGCGAGATTGATTAGCCCTGTCACTCGGGAGATAACGGCGGGAAGGGAAATGGATGGCTAAGGGCCACAGAAGGAAGCCACCGGCAGACGCCGGCTCTGTCGGCAGTCATGTTCAGGGCAGTTAGGCAGGAACACCCTTGAAGAAAGGCCAGTACTTCCTAGAGGTGTGACAGAATCCCCTGGCCCCGGGCTGGGGTAGGGAAGGTATGCTCGGCAGGCCATCCAGTCAGGGCTCAGAACCGACCTGAGAGAGCCCTCAGGAAGCCGGGTCTGGCCACTGGATATGGGGGACTACGTCAGAGTCTAGAGAGGAAGGGAGGCAGCAGTGAGGGGCCTGGGTGAGGGTGCTGCAGGGGGAGTCTGGCCAGACAAGCTGAAGGTCAGGAGAACAGGAGCCGGGAGTGAATCAGCCCCAGGAAGGAAGGGGCCTAGGAGCCTCATGTCAGCATGACCCTGGCTCAAGTGATGTGCCTGCAACAAATGATTGCCCTGATTCCACACTGCACTCGCAGCCCCGGCAGAATGGAAGGCGGAATCCAAGCCACATTCAGCCCTGGCTGGGGAGCGGTGTGTCCTGCTTCGTGGCTGTGCTCTCTGGCACGGCTAATGGCCAGCCAGCAGCTTGCGATGCAGAAAGACAAGGACTGATGGTAACACCCGTTGCTTTGTGTATCCTCAACAACCTGGGAAACTATTCACAATTTACTTGATAAGCCTACCTTCCAGGGCACACCTGTTCACGGCCTAGGAGAGCCTACAAGAATGGCTGGGGGATGGCCTCAGGGCAGTGACCCTTCCTCTGTTCCTGCCAGTCCCCTGACCAGCGGTGTCAGCAGTCTTTGCAAGGGATATCCTTGGAGACTCCCCCTAGGAAGTTTTTTTTGGGTGGGGGCTGGGGGATGCTTTATCCTGCTCACAAGGAGGAGACTGTCCATAGAAGAGGCTGGTCAAAGTATATTGAGGGTAATGAGCTCTGGCTTCTTTCTCATCTAATGCAGGTAAAAGAGCCTTCTTAACTCTATAGAACTATGTGACTGACATAGAAAGAGCATTAGGCTTGGAGCCGGCACACGCTTGCTGGCATCAGGTCTGAGTTAGTCACCTCACATCTTTAAGCCTCAGAGACTCAGTTCCACCATGTATAAAGTAGGCATAGTAATAATCTTCCTCTCTCACAGGGTTAATCAAATACTGATAAACATAATGATGGTGTTGTTGTTGATGGTAGTAATAAATAATAGGCACCACTTATCTCACACTTACCATGATCCAGACACTGGTCTGTCTAAGCACATGACATCCATTAGTTTCATTTAATCCTCAATCCTCATTTTACAGAAGAACAGGTTCGGTGACTTCCCTGGCCAAGGCTGCACAGCTCGCCAGCAGGGCAAAACTGAATCCTGCAGCCTGGTCCCAGGGCATCTCTCTTGACCTTACTCGGTATCCTGTCCAAGATCATCTATGTGAGTCTCCTGCCTCCAGAAAGGAAGTGTTCAGCACATGCTCCATAAAGGAACAAATGAAAGATTGAATGGGTACATCAAGTGTCAAACACATATAAGCAGATACTGTCTTTATTATGACCAGAAATCGGGCAGTTCTGACTGCTACAAATCTGAATTCTGCTGAGACACCTAAACCGTCAGGTGGGAGATGAGTGTTTGGCCCCAGCTGGCTGGCAGCACTGGTGTGTGTGTGTGTGTGTTTGTGTGTGTGTGTGTGTATGAGTGTGGGGGGGGGTGGGGGGGTAGGGCTGGAGGGCCACCGGCCAGGGTGTGGGAGCCCGTTGGTGGCTGCCCAGGAGCAAAGAGGGAGCGCTCAGACCTGAAACCCTTTTCTTCAGCTGGCTGGGAAGGGGAATTTTTCATTCCAACAGGCCATTGGTTCTGATTGATGAAGAGAGTATCTTCCGCTAGGAGAAGCTGACAAAGGCAATTTACAAAGGGGTGAGAGAAGCAGGAATTGAGCCGTGTGCTGCCACGCAGATGTCGCCCGGCACAGTCCCATGGGCCCTGGCGCTGCCTTGCAGACACGAGTCAGCGCCTGATGTAAATGTTGCAGCCACCGTTGTTCTAGTCTTGGGCGAGGACCTGGATCAATGGCAAGCCGCGCAGAGGCATCCATCACCCCGGGAGCAGGCTGTGAGTTATGAGGCTGAATCCCTGGCACTGACTCCACCAATAGCCTCCCTTGCAGAGTCGGTGATGGGCATGTGGGCCACCCGGCCCTCGAGCAGGGGCTGCCCCTGGGAGGGGTCCGGGGTCAGGGCATCCTGGGCCTTGCTCAAAGCCTAGGAGCTGCTGGTGCCTTTTCTGAAGGGCAGGAAATGCTGCAGAGGCGCCACCTCACAACTGCTAAGTGGTCTCTTGGGGGGGCACTGTGCATCCCAACAATCTCTGACCATCCTAACAACCTCTTGGACCCAATCCCTTCTGTCCCGTGCCACTGCTGTCTCCTAAGTCCAGGACCCCATTGTCTGTCGCGTGGATGGCCACAACAACCTCCAGACTGTTTGTCCCTTGAACATTCTTGCTCTCCTTCAATCCACTCCCAATCTTGTCCCACAGCCGGAGTGCAGTTTCTGAAGCTGCAGTGTGATCATGCTGTTTCCATGGTCAGGACCCCAGAATGGCCCCACTGCTAGAGAATCTGACTCCTTTGCTGTGCCTCGAGCCCCCGTAGCCCATGGCCTTTACTAACTTCTCTAGCTTGTCTTTGGCTATTCATCCCTCTCTCTCTTCAAGCTTCTTCCAGGTCCTTGAACTTGCCATGTTTTAAGTTGGGTCTGAGTCTTTGTATAGTCGTTTCCCCTGTCTGGAGTCCTCCCTCCCCTTCCCTCCACTCAGGTCTACAGCAAGCAAAGGTGAGATGTCAGAAGTTCCTTGGGGTGATGTAGGATTACAAAGATTTAGGGATATAGGAAGGAATGTTGGAGCAACTTCAGCATGTGCTACTGGCTCACTTGCCTCTATGTCCCCTAAAAGGGCCCAGAGGACACGTCCTTCTCCACGGCATTAAGCAATACATAGATAAGAGAATGTAAGAATGGTAGACACTGTTGGTTTTGTGCCTGGATCCCCTTCATGAGGCTGGAACAGCTACTGCTCAGCTGCGCTAAGTGCTGGCTACTGCCTTCTCCATAGAATTCCCTTCCACCCAGCAGAAGCCATTTGCCTGGGAGATTACACCACTCCCGTGCCCTCCCAGGCAGCCAGAGGCCAAAGACTGACTGATGCAAGGACTGTGAGGCAGGTCCCCTTGCCTCAAGGAGGTACCAGCTCTGTGGTACAATTCATACTTCAGCATTCCCTGGGGACCAGGCCAAGACCTCCTTGCTTAGCTTTCTTCCCCTGCTCTATCCTGCTTCTCTCACGTGCCTTCTTCTGAGAGCACTCCCCAGTAAATTATTGACACAAATAAATCCTTTTCAGTCTCCACTTCTGGGTTACCTGAACTATGACGGCTCATATCTTTGAAAAGTACAGAGGTGGCTGTGCTCTGAGGGCCGGGATGAAAGTGGGACATGCTGCCAAGGAAATGGCCTCCTTGGTCTTGGTGTGGATATTTAGATTCCTGGGCTGGGCAGGCCAAGAAGCAGCATGTATCTGCCAGGGGTGGGATTGGTAGAGTTTCTGTCATGGGCAAATGACCAGATGGCATGTCAGAATGGATTAACCTCAGGGACCTTTGCTGGTGGCTGATTGCTCACAGTGTCCCTCGAACTTGGATGGATGGGCAGCCCACTGGAGCATTCCTTCAACTGTGTGGCTAAAGAAACTCCACCTCACAAATAGAAGGCTGACATGAATTATCATGATAGAAGGTCAAGGCCCTTCACCTGATTCCCAAGCTGGAGATGGTTCACAGATCTGGAGCTTCCTGAGTGAAGGGGTGTGATATAAACTTGAGGAAGGACCTGATGATAAAGTCACGAAAATGTCCTCTATATCTCCCTTTTAGCCTTTTTTAAGGGACCTGGAGACATTTCCCAGGGTAACAATGCATTGGAGGAGGTAAAAACCCAGCCACTCAGTGAATCCTTGGTCTTAGCTCTTACAATGCTACCAGTCAGAATGTGAGATCAGCTGTTGGGCACAAGTTCATGCTTTGGTCCATGTCCATCTCACAACGTGTCTGATGGGTGCATCCTACTTCCCAGGCTCTTGAGGGTGTAGCCAGAAAAGATGAAATTAGTAGCTGGCAGAATCTCCATATTGGCTCCCTGTCCTGTGGAGCAAGGTTTATTTTCTAGGCAAGAAGAGTAGAAGTCCTTGGAATAGTCCCCCTTGTGCCAAAATAGAAAACCGAAAGCAGTGAATTCTAAAAGGCCAGCCATGTACGTGCATCGTCTTATCTAATGTGCAAGACCAGCCTGTGAGACTGGTATCACAGCCTCGTTTTATACACGAGAAACCTGAAGAACGTGTTCCTGGCGAGACGTCTGGTTGTCAGTCCTGGGCCTTCGATGGCCTGCGGGTGTTGTGTGGCCCAACTGTGGCTCCGTTGTGGCTTCTCCCTGTTATAAATGTTCAAGGCTGCAGATCTGGGTTTTGGGAAGGGTGGGGGACTTCAGAGGAAATGCTGGCCTCCTCTGCCCTGTCTGACCTGGGGGCTGGACAAGGAATGCCAGGGGAGCCTTGCAAAAGGATGGAGAAGCATTCGATATCATATTAGATCACCCTCTGTTCTAGCTTGAGTAACCTTGGAAGGTCCAGAAATGAGGTAGCCTTCCTCCCCCCACCGTGAAAACTACTTGCATTGTGGCAATTGTGTCTCCCTCCAACCCCTAATTCATACGTTAGAGCCCTAACCCCATAACTGTACCTGAGATAGGGCTTATAAGGAGATAGTAAAGATTAAGTGAGGTCATAGGGTAGGGATTTGATCCAATAGAACTGGTGTCCTTATAAGCTCTCTCCATAGGCACACCAGTGAAAGGCCATGCCAGGACATGGTGACAGGGCAGCCCTCCGCAAGCCAGAAACCAAATGGGCCAGAACCTTGATCTTGGACCCTTAGCCTCCAGAACTGTGAGTAAATAAATTTCTGTTGTTGAAGCCACCCAGTCTGTGGCGTCTGTGTCTGGTTAGCACATTCAAATACCTCCCTCAGCCCCTGGAGCACGCCTCTGCCCAAGCATGGTGTTTGGCCACAGAGACTGGCTGTTTGTCAACCCCCGACAGACAGCGTGTCAAGTACTTTACTCCTGATTAGATTTCCAGCTAGAGTGGTGCAGAGGACTCTTTTTCTCGAATAGATATCATTATTATCACGGAAAATTATATTCTACACTTGCCTTTCGCTTGAAGACTGATTGTGAGGACTGCGATAAATTGTGGAATCGCTGATTCAATTAGTCAGAGGCCCCTGCCCCTTTTTCTTGCTAAAAAATTTACATTTATATTAGAAAAGCAGGAAATGTGAGAAAGGGAATAAAAATCCCCTAGTACTCTTGAGACGCTCTTCACTTCCCTTCGTTTTATCAGATGTGTTTTCTCTCAGCTCCCGGTGTTTTGCAGCTCCAAAATGCTGCAGAGAGCAAGGAAAGATCTGTCTGCAGAGGCTTGGCAAGAGGATACCCTCTCGTAAATCAGAAATCAGCCTGTCAACCCAGACACCCCCGCGTCATGCCCAGACTCAAGCAGCCCTCACCTTGAGCTTATTCTTCTTGCTGAACATCTCTTCAGTGTGACATTTCTCCTCTAGCCCCACAGCCCTCTTCAGTTCAGTCCTGGGCTTTACAAGCCTTGCCAACCCATCTTTCTAGTTGCTGTTCCCTCCCTCCCATCCATTTTCTACATCGGTGTGGCATCTATCACTCTAAAAGCCCTTCAGTGGCTCCCTATAGAGGAAACGTGCCTTTTGCCTGTCAGCATCTCCCACCCCTTTCCCTGCTTAAGGGGTGGGTGCATACCCAGACCTGCCCCGGATTACCCCATCCCCACTGACCTGGTCAAAGATGCCCTGACAATCCTAGCAGGGCTAATCCACATTTTCTCAGGGACTTTTGCTGGAGCTGTGAGGAAAACAGCATCCCCTGCTCGCTGGAATCATTAATCTCCAATAATCCGTCACTTGAGAACTATCTGACAATGACCAAGAAGATCCAGAAAGTCTGAGCCAAGAGAAGGATGGAAAGGAGAAGAAAGAGTGAGGGTTTTGGTGTCACCTGCAACCCAAACAGTCCTGATGAACATCTCCTTTACTGGAACATAGCACCCTCTCTAAGACTCTCTTCTTCTCCTGCCCCATCCCCTCCTCTCCGTAAGGTCCCGGTCACACAGCTCTGCTTGAAGCCTCCTGGGTGTGATGTTTGATTTCTGTGCTGTTGTTCGCACATGGTCTCCCCAGTCTCTGCCCTACTAACCCTCCTTCTCCTTTGTTCAGACCCAGCTCCAGTGTCACCCTACACCCTCCCTGCCTCCCTGGCACCACCATGGATAAAATCCCCCTCCATGCCCTAACCCTACTATGACTAGTTCTGTTAACACAGTTACTAAACCATAATTGCATCTAGTGGGTTGAGGGCAGGGATGCTTTGAAAAATTCCACAGTGTCCAGAACAGACCCCACCACTAGGAACTACTGGGCCCCAAATGTCAGTAGTGCTGAAGCTGAGAAACTGTGCTGTAGAATGTGTCCCCTAGATCCCAAGGAAGAAGAATCAGACTGATGTCACATCAGAGTTTTCCACGCCATTGTGAGATTTGTCTTTACAAGACTGTCTTCAGAGTCCTGAGGAAAAAGGGATTTAGTCTTAGAGTTCTGTGCCCAGCTGAATTATCCATCCAGTGGTGGGGGTTGGGGGGGTGCTTTATGACATGAAAACACTCAAAGTTTACCCCCCAATACATTCTTTTGAAAAAATTATTCGAAGTAGTATTCCAGAAAAACACAAGTAAGGAGTCCAGAAGATTAATAACATCAGAAACAGGAGACAGGGAGAGTTAAGTATGAGCCAGGGAATGTGAAAAAAGCAGAGAGGGTAAATAAAAATGAATCCATTAGACCTTGATGCACATAGAATCCTCACTCAAGAGGACAATATAAATCCAAGAGTCACCAGCTCAGAGATGTAAATATTTAAAGTCACATAAATATTGTTTAAAGTTATGATGGAAGGTCATCACCAGGGAATGAAAGCAGAAGCATAGCTCTGGGGAGTAGGGCTAGTGCCCAGAACAAGGGGAGGTCGTTGTATGCCCTCCTCTCTGGATACCTTTTTTGTTTTTTTTAAACACGTGAAGGTATTATTTGTGTAATAAAAATAAACTAGTTTTTTTTAAAGATTTTATTTATTTATTTGACAGAGAGAGACACACAGAGAGAGGGAATACAAGCAGGGGGAGTGGGAGAGGGAGAAGCAGGCTTCCCGTGGAGCAGGCAGCCCAATGTAGGGCTCAATCCCAGGACCCTGAGGTCATGACCCGAGCCGAAGGCAGACGCTCAAAGACTGAGCCACCCAGGCGCCCCAAAAACAAACTAGCTTTTAAAATATCTATTTAATAAATAAAATTCTGAATCCCTGGGATTCTGAATATACAATGAATCTTTATGAGTCCCTATTGTTTATTATCTCGGGGAAAGGAAAAGAATTGGGTGCAACCTGCATGCCATCCACGGGGAGCTATTGCAGAAATGATGATATATCTACTCCATTATGCAGTTACTAAAATAATGGGCTTATTGAAAACTAATGTAGGAATATGAAAAATGCTAGGAAATAATGTCAAATAAAGATGTATTTATACATTTTATAAAATTATGCCCATTTGAAAAAAGGCTGAAAGAAAATTGTCCCAATCACAGCAGTGCCAGTGTGAGACTAATGAGCTTATGGATAATACATAATACATATTTTTTCTTTTCCCCATTTCCCCATGTTCTATCTATAATGTTACTTTTATGATTAAAAAAGCAGTCTTTCCTAAAAAGAGTAAGAAGACACTGTTTTCAGATAACCCAAAGATGTCAAGGCACACAGCTCTGGTGATTCTCATTTGGAGGAGGAACCTTTATTGCTTCTTAAACAGGAGATTGGAAAATTACTACCTTCTAGTTACAAAAGAAAGCCACAGGGTTCCATCAACAATCAACATCTGTGGTTATAATTTCTTTGTAGATGAATAGAAAAATAAGAATTTGGGAGCCTGTGTGTGTGTGTGTGTGTGTGTGCGCGCCTGTGTGTTCTGCTCTGTGAGTCAAGGAGTTAAGAAGCAAGGTTTTCAGTAGGAAATGCAAAGCTAGCCTCTGAGGGAAGTTTCAGGAGATTTCGATCCAAATTAGTTTGAAGTTTTGGAGTGTGCTGGCAACGTCTGGGATGGATTTGAGCACAGAATAAGATTAAAGATAATTTACTGTGGCAATATAAAAATATGTGTGTTGAGGGGAATGGAACGAAGGCTGTGTGGCAGGCAGTTCTCGGAAGTATCCACTCCTCCTTCTTATATAATAATAGAAACCCCATTTTGTAGCAAGGCATAGGATTTTCAGAAAAAAGACTCTATTTTCTACCCTCTGGAAGCTGGTGTGGCAATGTGACAAAATTCTATTCGGTGCGTTGTAAGCAGAAATGGTGGGTGCCATCTCTGAGAAGCATCTTTATAGGAAGAGAGCATGCCCTTATCCTTGCTCTCTTCCTTCCTTCTGACGGGAGTGTGAACCCGACAGCTCAAGCTGGGGCAGCCAGCTTCGACCTCCAGGCAGCCTTGGGATGCAAGCTCCACACAGCAAGATGGAGGGAGCTGGGCCCCAGCTCGCTGAGGCCTCAAGTAAGACAGCGCTGGTCCACCTGATTTCAGACTTGTGTGAGAGAGGAAAACAGACTTCTGGCTTGTGTAAGCCACTGCATTTGAGGTGTTTGAAACCACCTCTTAATCATACAAGGCAGAAGCAGTGTGAGGTTGTTGAACAACACTGCTTCAGTGTGACCATGATCTGCCTAATGTCCGGTGCCTTGTCTACCTGACATGATTGGAGGCTGCTTTAAAAACAAAAACCAAAACCCCACAGTCACGAAAACTACGTAGCAGCACAGACACTCATGACCACAGAGAGGAGAAAACACTGAGACTACGGGGTTTCAGGCCCAGCATCATTCCCTGGCAGGCCTCTGAAGAGGGGGGGATGTGAAGCCTCCCTTGAATGTAGCACTCAAGGGACTCAACTCCATTTTGAGTCAGTGTGCATTTTGTATTTGTGGGGACCTGACACAAAAACACATCATTCCAAGGCAATTGGGTTGGCACATATGGAAGTCAACCAGCAGCACTTGGAGAGTGGAAGGAGAACAGAAGCCCAGGGTTAGCCTCACAGAGTCTCCTCTCTGCCCAGGGCTGAGGTTCTCACCTTTTCTGTAAAAAGGTTGATGTTTATGTCAGTGTGTCATCATGTGTCACCACAGGCCATGTGTGTGTGGGGGGGGGGGGGCACAGGTCTAACTCTCAGTCCCAGGTCCGGGTTTAGGCCATCCCCAATACTGCCCCTCAGATTTCCCAATCTATTGCTCAAAGTGAGTCAAAACACACAAATAGCTTTCCTTAGAAAATGCCACTTTTACAAGGAATGCTTCTGACTATAAAGGCTCCATAAAGTCTACTTCTAAATCAAGGTGATAAGACCTTGTTCAGTCCTGGGATGCCTGAGTGGCTCAGTCTGTTAAGCATCTGCCTTCGGCTCAGGTCATGATCCCAGGGTCCTGGGATCGAGCCCCACATTGGGCTCCCGGCTCAGCCAGGGAGTCTGCTTCTCCCTCTCTCCCTGCTCATGCTCTCTCATTCACTTTCTCTCTTTCAAATAAATAAATAAAATCTTAAAAAAAAAAAAAAAAAAGACCTTGTTCAGTCCTAAGGAAAAAAGTAGTGCTAGAATTAGTAATGATTCTAACCTTCAATCATCAGGCAAAAAGCATCAAGGTGCACATTGATTTGTTTCTTGGTATCTGGAATCTTCCAAAGAGTTAGCTTGACCCAAGCCTGGAGGAAGGGATGGTAAGCAATTGAAAAAAAAAAAAAAATTCCAGTGGTGTCTAGAAAAGGCTAATCCAATCTATTACAATGCAAATACTTTGAGTTGAGTTGAATAAAATTTAGCAGCCTGAGTCCCCTTGTTTTCCCTAGAAAGTCAGTGTGGACTAAAGTGACTGAATGTTCAAAGCTGATGAGAGAAAAAAGGCCTCTGGAGAAGGAGAGGCTATAGAGAATGTTCTGGAACCTTCTGCAGGTTTGTAGGTGACTATAGGTGTGTTGAGGAAACCCAGAAAATCTTGGACAAGATGGTAATACTTATTAAGTGATTAGCAATACTTAGTAAGCTTATGTTCAATTATTTTAATAACTTTAATTTTTATGTGTGTGGGGGGAAAACCATCCTTCTACCTCAAAATTACTCTTTCCTCTTCCTGTCACTTGCCTAGAGGCTGTGAGTCCCAGAGCCATTGAATCAGTCGCTGGGGGAGAGAGGCCAGAGGTTGTGTGTGGAAATGAATCTCCTGAGGGCTGAGTTTGCAAATCAACCATACCAGCTGAGTATTACACGATTAATGGCAGCACTATGAGGGAAAGAGAGGTGGAGAGGGGAGAAAAAGGAGAAAGAAAGGAGAAACTAAACATGAGTGGGAACATTAACCCCAGTAAAACATAAGAGGCCCTGGCCGGCTGCCATGTTCTCCGAGTAATGCTTACTCAAAGACTCTTCATAGCATGCCTAGGGCATAATCTCATTTGATGAGGCCGGTGGTAGAGACTTTGGGGCCTGAACCAAATCAGTGGCATATCCTGAGGTTCGTTGCTGGCAGCTGTTCAAAGAAGGCAGACTGTTCTGCAGGCCTGAAGTTTTATACCCTTTTATATTCTCTGAAGAGTTCACACACTATCTCATTGCTCAACTGGCTAGAGCCATTTTCAAGCATTTTGAAAACCAATTCCCCGAGTCCTAGCATCTCCTAAATTAATTATAAGACCTAGTATTCTCAGTGCTCTTGCTTTTCACGGTCTCTGTCCTTCCTTTTTCTGCAATGTTTGTGCAACCCAACATAGGAGAAGCACTTGAAATCATTGGTTCAAGTGAGAAGTTTGGATTTTTTGTGCATTTACTGCACCATGTTTGGCTCTTGGGAAGTGAAACCTTCTCCTTTGCTGCTTATTTTTTCCTGCTGGTAGTGAGTCCACTGTCTCAGAGCAGGCAGCCTTGGGGGATGAGGAATGAATATTCAGAGTCCCTCTCTTGTGATGGATGGGGCCTCCCGGGCTCTCAGAGCAATTTTAGCCTCCATGTTCCCCCTTGGATCTAACACTTACTTCTAGCCGTGCCCACGGGCGCGTCTCTCCTCCCCCGCTGTTCTCATGACTTTCACACCCCTGTGAAGAAAGGCAGGTGAGTCTGGAAAAGTAATTTGACTTTGGAAAAGAAAGGATACCATTGCTGGCTGCTTGGGTGAGGTGGCATTTCTCAACCACACAAGTCTCCTGATGCCTTTCTGGGCTGAGGTTATATTACCATCTCCCCCCCCCCAAGTCGGGATGAGAACAATCTTCCACGAATGATGTCAAGATCATCCTGGGTGAGAAAACCAGGCTAAGGCAGCTCTACAATTCCCAAAGAGGCCTCAATAACAATTCTCCCACCCCAAAATGGTAGATATGGGCAGGAATAGTTTTGAAGGCAAAATAAGTGTGAGGTGCCCCAAATCCTGGCCCTGTGCTATTGGAGGAGAAATCATATCCAGAAAGCTAGATATGAATCCATTCTTTGAAGACAGGTAAAACACCTTAGAACACTATACAGTGAAGAGAAATCAAATAGCCTTAGAAAAGGTTAGTATCTAATTGGGAGGCAGAAGCATCAAACTCAAAGCCAATAAACTGAAAAGGGGGAAGAAAAGCTGGAGTCAGCATTTGGTTTTCTCTACCCCTGGAGGCTTCTGAGAGGAAGGTGAAGGGTTTTGAAAAATGAGAAAGAAAATGGCCAGGTTGAGCTGAGCTGTTTATTTCCTCGGGGCTGGACAGACTCCTCTTTAGTTTCTGGCTGACACTGGATAACCCAGAGTGCCTGCTGAGCACTGAGATTCTGGAGTTCAGTGCAAGGCCTGAAGGGATGGGGCTGCTTGGTCATGGGTACAAATGCACCTCTGAGCTGCTGGGGTACCCATATGGTCTTCCCAAATCTGCATTTGTTGGTTGGTATTGTAGGGTGCAGTTAACCACCACCCCCACCAAGTCTGGCAGGGCCAGGATCAACGTTCCCCCTTTGTTTTGGGGCCCAGGGCTCCAGCCACCATTCTTAAAAGCTGCCTTGGAAAAGGTGGTCCCTGAGCAGATTCTTGTGATAACTGCTGGACATGGCATGCCTTGCTTTGCCGACACAGAAGCAGACCATCATGAGAGAACCCCCGTCTGATAGGCCATGTGTCCCTCTAGAGTCTCAGGAGTGTTTGAACACACTGATGTCAGGCTCCCTTGTATTCCTGGAATGTGTCAGTTGGCCGACAGGATGGGCATTTTCCAAAGCAGAAGCATGACAGTCAGATCTGAATGCACTGATGTTGGGTCAACCCTTCCTGCAGCTGTTGGAAAAAATCCCGGCTTCCTTCCCTTGCTCTTCCACTGTTTACTCACAGTGTGTGGCCAAGGTGAACAGTGTGGTTGACGACAGGGGACATCATCAAATGGTTTCCTGGGGGCAGGCATGTAGGGGAGCTCACTGACTCGTGCACTTTGGCTTTGGAGAAGTCCCAACCTGTTGGCTGACTGGTCTCTTCTGAGGAATACAAGGGGTACTCAAAGAAATCTCCAAAGATGCCGAGGCTGTCGAGGGGGGCATGACCCAGCTTTCCCACATGCAACAAACATCTTGGGAGAGGGACAGTTTATCATCATGAGACCTCTCGGGAGGGGGCTCTCTGCTCTTGTTAGTAACTGATCAGTGACACAGCTAAGAGCAGACCCCAGGCTCTGGCCCCAGCTCAGCCCTCTTTCTAGAACACTAAAACTCTGTGCTACTGCCAGAGGAAACCCTTAAAACAAATGCTGTGACATATGGGAAAGCCCTTTACGAACTGTAAAGCTCTCTATAAACGTGAGGCTCCCTTCTTTCTAACTTGTCACATCAGTGTCTCTGGTGTGGCATCATGTGCTCTCTCCTTCGGGGGTACATGTTCAGATTCTAGGTTTAAAGGCCGAGTTGTAAGATTTGCTGAATATAACGCAATCCTGGAATAATCATCTCCAGAGAAATTCATTTAGTCTCAAACTTCAAACCTGTGCCATACACAAAACTCAGGCCTCAGCATTTCAGACGTGATGGAGAATTCTACAGAGGAAATATTGGATTCACAAATGAGGTCTTTGAGAAATGGTGTTCTAGCCAGAGCAGCCCCGGGCCTCCCACTGGGTGAGACTTCAGGGCCTGAACAGAGTTTTGTTCTCCAGCTCACAACTGGAGTGTGACTGGGATCATTCATATCAAAAGAAGCCAAATGACATTAACAAGCTGATGCACATAGCAAAGGCAAACCCGGTTTGATTCATCTTGGGTTCCGTATTTTTCCTCAGGGCTTTGTTTAGATTTATTCAGGGGGCCCACATAAGAACTTGAGCCCCGAATTTAGTGGTAATTATACAAGATGGATGGTCAAGTCAGAATAGCTGGTGGCAGCACAGGGCCTGACAGAGAGACGCATTTTCCAGCTGCTCTGTATTCTTCTGGAAGCTTCCTGTGCAGTGCCACCGGAGAGCCCCCAGGCCGGGCAGGAAGGGAAAGGAGGAGGAGGGAGGGAAGACTCCGAGCTGTAGGAGGCCCCCTCGCACGGGAAGCACACAATTGCCGAGAAACAGATGATATTGAATCTGGAAAGAAATTCAGATGAAAGGGGACTGGGGAGAAGTGCTCTAGAGTTACCGTGGCTGGTCAATGCCAGGCATTGTGCCATGTGGGTTGAACACTGTAGTAGGATGAAAGAAAAATAAAAGTAAATTATTGCTGGATGATTCTCCCCCTCCCGGAGTTCCTGTTACACCTGTCCCTCCCCCCACTGACAGCAGCTGGACCACTTGGGAGTCTTTTCCACGGAGATGGGTTCTTATGACAGAAATGCGAAAAAGGAACTTCTAAGTTTCAAAAGCCTAGGCCCTAAAGGTAATCAAGAAATTTAAAAATGTGTGAAAAGCAAGGACCCTACTTCCCAACTCTGAGCCTACGTGGAGAACGGGAGCCACAAGGAGAAGGACTGGCAGGTAGATGCTGGTGGAAGTGGGCGGGAGCCCCGGAGGGAGCCCCACCCCTCCCCGAGATCCAGGCACAGAAGCCGGCAGAAACTAGAGGCATCTGGGGACGCAGGGCATTAGCGGATGAGAGGAGCCGTGGTGCGGCCGTGAGCTGACTGAGGGCGGGGAAGCAAAGCTCGCAGCCTTACTGGGCCTGCGGGTGCCTTTGAGACTGAACGAGGGGAACACACTGCCACATTCCGCTGTGGAATCCTACACGGAGAGTCTGTGTTTATGCTTCAGAAGGCTCACGGCTGTTGAGGTATTGCTACTCTGCGGATAGACTTAAGCCTTTCCAGCTGTCTCCGTCCCTCACTCCTAATATACAGACTCTTCAGCTGTATGTTGACCTTGGCTATCTTCCCAGTTTACTAACTCCCCTCTAACTTGATTTCCTTCTGTAGCTCGGAGCTTCCTTCCAACGTGTCCCAATGGAGCAACAGGTATGTAGCCATCCCAGGTTGTGGCTTCCCACTGCAAGTTGTCTCCATTTACCCCGCGTGCCACCAGCTGCAAAGGGTTAGGGAATCCTGCCCAGCTCTCTGGTGCATCACTCAGACCCTCCAGTCTCTTCCCTCACCTCTCTCGGATCCCACTGTGCTTGTTCTGCAATGCCCTGAACCTTTAGCCATCTTCCAACAGGAGGTCTTTGCTCGGGCATCCCATTCACTGTCACCAACCTTAGCTAGACCCTGATGCTGGAGAAACCTTCTCTGGGTCTTAGCCAGCTACCTCTCCCACTGTCCTCCCGTACTTTCCCATTCTCCATTGCCTTTAAAAACAAAACAAAAACACCCCTCCCCAACTGCAGCACCCTTTTTTGTGAATAATCTTACTTGGTACTTCGCTGAAAAAAGAATTAAGGCCATCATATAATAACTTTCTTAGCTCCCCCTTCTGCCAGACACAAGTTCTTCAGTGTTGGCATACATGTTGGGAAACAATTCTCCACCAGTCTCTAAGTTTCTAGATGCCTAGGCATTAATAGCCAACTTAATTCAGACTATGTTTTGAGAAGGTTTGTATAAGCAGGCAGCCTTGGAAAGATAGGAATGTCTCTTTCATCACAGATTTTAAAAGATAGAGGCATCTTTGTCCCCTCCCTGGAACAGATTTACATTCTAGGCTAATAAAGATAATGATTCTCTCTGGAAAGGAGAATGGGCAGGTTTTCCAGACACTCTTATATGAGATGGGGATTTCCTAATTTCAGGGCCCCCTTCCTATAACCTACCCCACTGCATGTGCAGGCAACACTTGGTCCTAATCATGTTGCTCTGTGGGAACTGGGATTTGGAGAACAGGTGCAAGATGTTACTCTGCCTACTACTATTGCTGTGAGCGATTAACTTTGTTGCTTGTTTGGTTTTTTGTTTTGTTTTTTTGAAGTATAATTGACATATAACATATTAGTTTCAGGTGTACCACATAATGATTAGATGTGTTTATATTTTGCAAAATGATCGCCACAATAAGGCTAGTTAACATCTGACACCATACATAGTTACACATTTTTAAGGACTCTTAAGATCTACTCTCTCAGGAACTTTCAAATATGCAATATAGTTTTTTAACTATAGTCACCATGCTGTACATTACATTCCCAGGATTTATTTATTTTATAACTGGAGATTTGTACCTTGGACTCCTTTTCACCCATTTCATTCCCCCCCGCCCCATCCTGGCAACCACCAATCTGTTCTCTGTATCTATGAGTTTGGCTCTTTGCTTTGTGTGTGTGGTTTTTTGTGGTTTTTTTTTTTTTTGGTTTTAAATTCCACATATAAGTGAGATCATGCAGTATTGGTCTTTCTGTGATTTCACTTAGCATAATGCCCTCAAATTTCACCCATGTTGTTGCAGATGTCAAGATTTCATTTATTTTTATGGCTGATTTTTATATATTTTAAATTTTATACATATATATGAATGAAACAATTTATATATAAAGAAAAATATATATAAAGATTTTTATATATATAAACTTTTTATATACATATATATGAATGAAACAATTTCTTTATTCATCCATCAATGGAAACTTAGATTGTTTCCATATCTTGGATATTGTAAATAATGCTGCAGTGAACATGGGGGTGCAGATATCTCTTAGAATTAGTATTTTATTTTCTTTTAATAAATACCCAGAAGTGGAATTGCTGGATAATATGATAGTTCTGTTTTTAAATTTTTGAGGGACCCCCATACTGTTTTCCATAGTGGTTATTACACCAGTATACATTCCAGCCAACCATAAGCATTCCCTTTTCTCCAAGTCCTTGCCAACACTTGTTATTTCTTATCTTCTTGGTGATAACTATTCTAACAGTGTGAGGTGATATCTCATTATTTTGATTTGCAATTCCCTAATGATTAGTGATATTGAACATCTTTTCATGTACTTATTGGCCATTTGTATGTCATCTTTGGAAAAATGTTTGTTCAGATCCTCTGCCCATTTTAAAAATTGGATTGTTTTCTTTGCTATTGAGTTGTATGAATTCTTTATATATTTTAGATATTAACCCCTTATCAGAAATGATTTGCAAATATTTTCTCCCATTTGTTAGGTTGCCTTTTCACTTTGTTGATGGTTTCCTTTGCTGTACAGAGGCTTTGTAGTTTGATGTAGTCCCATTTATTTATTTTTTCTTTTGTTATTTTTGCTTTTGGTGTCAAATCCAAAATAATCATCATTAAGATAGATGTAAAGTGGCTTACTGCCTATGTTTTCTTCTAGGAGTTTTATGGGTCTGGTCTTATGTTCAAGTCTTTAATCCACTTTGAGTTAATTTTGGTGTATGGTGTAAGATAGGGGTCCAGTTTCATTCTTTTACATGTGGCTGTCCAATTCTTCCAGCACCATTTGTTGAAGAGACTGTCCATTCCCCAATGTATATTCTTGGCTCCTTTGTCATAAACTAATTGACCATATTTGTGTGGGTTTATTTCTGGGTTCTCGATTCTGTCTCACTGATTTATGTGTCTTTTTAAATGCCAATACTATACAGTTTTGATTGCTAAACTATAGCTTTGTATTAGAGTTTGAAATCGGGGAGCATGATGCCTCCAGCTTTGTTATCCTTCCTCAAGATTGTTTGGCTATTATGGGTCTTCTGTGGTTTCACACGAACTTTAGGATTGTTAGTTCTGTTCTGTGAAAAATGCCATTGGCATTTTGATAGGGATTGCATTGAACCTGTAGATTGCTTTGGGAAGTATGGACATTTTAACAATATTACTTCTTCCAATCCATGAGTATGGAATACCTCCCCATTTATTTGTGTCATCTTCAGTTTCTTTCATCAGTGTCTTATAGTTTTAGTGTATACATCTTTCACCTCCTTGGTTAATTTTATTCCTATGTATTATTTTATCTTTGATGCAATTGTAAATGGGATTGTTCTCTTAATTTCTCTTCTGATAGAAATGCAACAGATTTCTGTATATTGATTTGTATTCTGCAACCTTAATGAATTCTCTGATTACTTCTACCAATTTTCTGGTGGAGTCTTTAGGGTTTTCTGTATATGATATCCTGTCATTTGCAAAGAGTGATAGTTTTACTTCTTCCTTTCTGATTTGGATGTCTTTTATTTCTTTGTCTTGACTAATTGCTCTAAGACTTCCAATACTATGTTGAATAAAAGTGGTGGCATCCTTGTCTTATTCCTGATCTTAGAGGAAAAGCTTTCAGTTTTTCATCATTGATTATGATGTTAGTTGTAGGCCTGTCCTGTACGGCCTTTATTATGTTGAGGTATGTTCCCTCTTTGCCCACTTTTTAAAAATCAGTGGATGTTGAATTTTGTCAAATACTTCTGCATCTATTGAGATGATCATATAATTTTTATCCTTTGTTAATGTGGTATATCACATTGATTGATTTGCAGATGTTGAACCATCCTTGCATTCCTGGAATAAATCCCACTCAATCATGGTGTATGATCCTTTTAATGAATTGTTGAATTTGATTTCCTAATATTTTGTTGAAGATTTTTGCATCTTTGTTCATCAGGGTTATTGGTTGTAATTTTCTTTATTGTGGCATCCTTGTCTGGGGTTTGGTATTAGGGTAATTCTGGCCTTAGGGTTGGTATTTTAAAAAGAGATATAGCCATCTAAATTGGCCCCTCTAGATGGACTGTGTTAGTTGGGGACCATTTGAGTGACAGACTCCGTGTGCCTGAAACACTCCCTCCTTTCTTACGGACTTGACTCCTCAATTATTTATCCAACTAGAGCTTCCAGAAGGTTGCCCCAACAGTCTTCTAATTATCCCCAGGTAGGCCTGAATCCTCCAGGATACAGTTTAAACTGGAGCTGATGCCAGATCCTGCAGGGGTGTGGTTTTTGTTTTAACTGTGACCCCTGTCACACACAGGTTAGGTAACCCAAATTTAAAGGAAAGTCATCACTTACTAGTGACTCCACAGCTGGGGAAGCTTTCTTTCTCATGTGCTAGGCTAATAGCTTCACCTATTTTGCTCCCCCCTAATCCCCAGCAGCCAGCTTTATTGAGTCCTATGAGCAGCCTACTACCTTTATAATCAACTAGACAAAGTAGCCCAAGATGGCTACCACTGAGCCAACAAGATAATGAAAGGGAGTGGTTTACTGTGAAATATTCCCCTATTTCAGCAGAGTCACATACCTTGCTCTGAATTACATTGCCAGTACTTTCCCATATAGTTGAATCTGATGAGCCATACTTTTTTCTTCCCCTGTGTACCCTTTAGATATATTTTCTGGAAGTCTACCCTTCTCCATCTCTAGTGCTTTGCATGCATCCTAAATAAACCTCAGTTTGTATAAGTTCAATATCGCAAAGTTAATTTGTTGTAGGGAAAGGGCTCTGAATGGGACAGGTGGGGAGGCGAAGTCTAGCAGGGCCCCTGCATCTTAGAATTGTGACTGTACCTTCTAGTTTGCCTAGGATGGTCCTGTGGTCCCAGCTGAATTATTAAGAGCATCCCACTGTCAAGATTGTCCCATAAATTTTTATGGTCCCCTCCCTTTCACCCTCCTAACCCCCCTTTGTCATCTGTTAGCTAGTGATCTGGAGGCATTGCTCCACTTTGTTGGCATGAATGTAGGGAGATTCTTGTGAATTCTGTTAGGTAACACCACCTCCTTGAAGATGTTCAATCAAGGCAGGTCCTTCAGAGTATCCTGTGCTAGAATTGCACTGGGGATGTATGAGACAATAGGTAGGATAGGTCCTTGAAATGTAACTCAAACTGTACTGATGTGAAATATTACAGTTGCTGTTATTGTCATGACTGGCATAACAGAGCTTAAAATATGTTCATAAGGTGACTGTGTTCCCCAAAATTCCAACAGTGATAAAAATTAAAGGACAGGCTCCCAAGAGAAGTGTGTGTTGACCACTTCCTCTTCTAATTCCTATATTCTTCTTCCTCCCAGGACTTACAGAATATCTCCACTGTGAGCTGTGCTGTCTCCCTTTGCTAGGCTTCTGAGCATCCTGAGGGATGTGGAAACCATAGGCCAAGAAGGAGCAGTAAGCCCAAGAGCTGAGTCATATTAGAAGATAGACATATAATGAAAAGCCAGGGATACTACAGGGAGCTTAGAATTTGGGCAGGCTGGAGGCAAATTCTAAAAGGGAAGAGGTGAGGGGAGAAAAGAGGGTGGGGGAAGTTTCCAGCATGAAATTCACCAATAGAAGAGGTAAAAGTATTCAAAATTTTTCAGAGAAATAAACCAGATGGCGTTCCTACTACCCATTCTATTTTCTTCAAACTAGGAGCATATTTTACTTTGTAATAAATAAGCAGATGTTAAATGCCAACATCCAACAAGCCATTATCAGTGAATTTGCCTTTGTACAAGACAAATCTCCCTCATCCCTTAATCCCTGCCCTGAAGCTAAATTTGGGATGACTTCCTTCTCCCCTACCTCCTGCCTCATGAAGGGGTGGCTAGGACAGTGATGTAGCACGATCCTTCTGGACATGTGAAATGGTATTGTGGCCCTCTCGGCCTTGGTGTGAGGCCTTCATTCATGCTTCCTCTTTCAGGGAACTCCAAGGCTGAAAAAAGGATTTATTCTTTTCCTCCTCATCTGGGTTTCTAAAAGGCATTTCCAAACTATTAAAGATAGGAAGAAAGTATCCCATCCATAAGAGATATAAAAATGCCAATTTCCTCTCTTTGAAAAATGTACTTCTGAGGAATATAGTAAGTACAAATAAATCAAGAAATTGTGGCATGGTTCTCTGTCCACAGTGCTGAGCTGGGAAAGGGGGCCTGAGACAAACAAAGACAGACAGACAGAGATCCCTTTTAGTCTCCTGGTAATCACCAGTGTCAAGGCTCTAGGCTTATTATGCACTTTTTCACTGTCAACTTCTTGCCAGGAAAAATGCTGAGGAATAAAAAGAAAGATTTTTTAAAGCAGGCATCCTAATGTGCCACCCAGAGGAAGGTCAGGAGTAGTGTCAAGGCAACACATAGGTGCAGTGCTTGATGGGTTTCTGAGTGAAACAGCCTATGTTTGATCCTTAGTGAGAAAAATATTATTTTTTAAATCTCAAGGCAAAATATCCCTGACCATTGTCATGTTTTGATTTGCAGTCTGATACTTGACAGGAAATTATAGGGATGAGAAAGCTAGGGCTCTTGTTAAAATAGCTGATCAGCAATTCAAAACATAGAAATCAAATAGCTGGTTAGCCAGTTTGGCTGATCTGAGCACCATTTTCCCCGTGTGTCTAAGAGCCCTATTCTTTGTAGAGCCAAGAGAAATTGGAGTGGGGTGTGGGGGTTGACCATAAAGGAAATACATTCAAACAGCCTCACAAAATGCAGGGTGAGGGAAGCAAAGGTTTATCAAATGCTGGTCATTGGCATATGGCCCTCACCATATTTACCATAGCTGTATAGCTCTTGGATTGGTACTTATTCTCTAAAGCTTTTTCATGCAGTTTATTTTAACAGATATCTCATTGGTTTGATGGCCTAGTTATAACTTTTTATTACTGCATATTAAAATAAATGCATATCTATAAAAATGATATAACACCTAAGTCATCTCCAGGATTACCTAGGGGCTGACATACCACTTGGAGGAAGTACTGGATAGGCCAGGCTCCTGTAGGTGTGAAGGGCCATAGCAGTAGTATTGGATGCCATGAGCACTTCTCAATTTCTAAATGTCTTGTACTCCCTGGCTGTTTAGGTCTGCCAAAAACATTGGTTTCTCAGTGTCTGACTGAAATGATATTGACTCAGCAGTGTTACATGCTGATTTCATGGGAAAACCGATTAACTGTTTTTTACTACGTGCAGCTGACTTAGATAGACCTAATCTTTCAAAATGTATATGTGTTGGGGGAATAATAAAAATGGATTTTTAGTGGTGGAAAGTTAGATATCCATTGGTTCAGACCACCCCTTCCCCATAAAAATGAAGAAGCTGAGCTCTGGACATTTCCAGGAACATACTATGGGAAAGAGTCCTGAAACTCCAGTACCCTGACCTAATCCTGTTCTCTTTCTTCTGTGTCACCCACCTTTGTGACTTTTGCCTCTTGCTCCCTAGGGCCAATGGCTCTTGACCACATCTGTTTTAAATAGATGACCACAGCTCTTCCCAGAGAGTGGCAGTTCCCAGACCTCAAAAAGGCCACAAGGCTGAGAAATGTACTAAAGTTATCATTCAAATGGATTCAAACAGTGGAATCTGGGTCTACTGTGGGTGGTTGGGACACTGTGTGCAGAGACCATGATGATTTTTCCTTACTTGTCCAAATTCAAGGCCCAGATCATAGAGCAATAAAAATTTGTTGGAAAATGAGTGCAAGGATCAGTGAATTAACTAGAAGTGGAAAGTGCCTCACTGTATCACCTAGCACTCCTCATGGGACCCTTTCCCCTACACAACAAAGCCAGTGTTGTCCCCAACCCATTTCCTTCCAAGGCAAGTAAGTGTCTCCTGACTTCGGCATAGAGGATAGAACCAGGAATTTTAATCTTGCCACACAGGCTACAGTTGATGCACGTGGGCATATGGTTAGCCTGGAGAATAGAAGGGGGACATGATACTAATTCCAAGGCTGTGGCAGATAGCATCTAAGATGATCCTCAATGAGTCATGCTCATTGTTTTTATAATAATGCTCAAGTTTTATAATAACTTTCTCTTGGGTGTGGTTGGAACCTGTGACTTTCTTCTATTCAACAGAATATGGCAAAATGATGGAATGTCACTCCCTTGATTAGATTACCTCACATGGCAGATGTATTCCTGTGATGATGTTTCATTACATGAGACCCTTGTCTTCAAACCTGGAAAGAGAAATTCACCCACTGGCCTTGGAGAAACAAGCTGCTGTCATGTGAATTGCTAGTGGAGGGGGTCCCATAATAGGGCATGGTGGGTGGCCTGAGAGCTGAAAGCAGCCCCTGGCTCACAGCCGGCAATAAAACAGTCCTACACTTGTGAGGAGATGAATTCTGCCATCAACCTGGGGAGGGGGCTTACAGGTGGATTTTTCCCCATTTGAGTCTCTGATGAGACCGTGGCTTTGGTCAACACCTGGATTGCAGTCTGTTAAGCCCCTGAAGCAAGTGACCCAGCTAAGCTGTATTTCCTGATGGAAATTGTAAGATGATAATTATGTATTGTTTAAAGTCTCTCCGTTTATGGTAATTTGTTATACAGGAATAGAAAACTAATACAAAGGCCTTCTGTTTGTCAGATCCTGTGCTAGACATCTAAAAATGAATAATTTCATTTAATTTTTACAAGACCCATATGAAATAGATACCTTAATTTTACATTTTATAGCTGTGGAAACTGATTACATTTGAACCCAGGTAGACTTTTAATAACTAAATACTTATGACTAGGCCTGTGGTTCCCAAATTGTGCACAGAGCACCCCAAGTTACCATAGAAATTCACAGGCGCCCCCACAAGATATTTTTAAATTGTGAAGGAAATATCTGTTGGATATCAGGTGTATTACTTGCTCCATGTAGTCTAGTGTCAACATTAGAACATGCTACCTTGTATTTGATTTGACATCATATCTTTGTGAAGATGGATTTTCAGTGGTTGCCACAATGAAAGCAAGTACTAAATAAAAATAAGCATGGAACAAGCAATAAGGTTGTGTAAGTCTGTTCTGACTTGAAGGTTTGAAGAGCTGTGCGGTGCCCAACAGGCATACATCCCATTAGTAAGAAATCGTGGTTATTTAAGAACACAATCAAAATATTTTATGTGTATTTTTGTTTCAAACTACCAAGTTGTTAGACTATAAATACTTGGTTGGGAGTAACTACTTATAAAATGGAAGTGCCTGGCATTTCTTTTGGCCTAGAGACACTGTGTATGGTTATTGTGACACTAAGGACACTGAGACTTTTGGGGACACCTGTGTTCAGCATCCCAATCTTGTAGTGCTTGAAGGGCTAATTCCTTTTTCACTCTTGAAGCTGGGACCAGAACTGGAGGGCAAAGTTACAGGAGGCTGATTGCAGATCACACAGGATGGACTGTCTATTGGTGGGGTCCCGCACCCACTCATGATCATACTTGTATAAAAGGTGGCCTCTATGTTCAGGGAGACATTCCAACAGAGGCTGGACGAGAACTTGGGAGCCACATGGATGAGGAGCTTTCTGTACCTCCCATAGGTGGGAAGGGAAACCAGAGGGTAACTGAGGTCTCTCTAAGATCCTGGAATCCTGGGCCTTCATCCAGCCAATTTCTGAGAGTCTACTTGGAGCACAACACTAGTGGTTTCTGTTCTTCTCACAGCCAGATGTTTCTAAGGAACCTGGAAACTAGAGGATCTGAGTGTTGGAGAACAGCCATATTAGCCCAAAGGCAGGCTAAACTGCTTTAATGAAGAGGCTCAAAATACCCCAGAGGGGCATAGATAAGATAGCAATGTACTTCTCACTTAATCCCTTGAGTACAGAGGTGGGTGGTCTAGTGTTGGAGGGTAGCTCAGCTGTGTTTTCCATCTCTTTGCCCAAGGAAGCTGCTCTACTTGTGGCCATCTCCTGGTGAGCAGGAAGGGGCAAATGGAAATGGAATGCAAGCAGCTTTCACTTGAAAGGCATGACCTGGAAGTTGCCACATCACTTCCACTTCATCACGTGGCTGAACCTTGTTGCAAGAAGGCTGTGAAATGTTGTCTCTAGCTGGACAGCCATATGTTTAGCGAAGACAAAACTCTATTTCTAAAATGAAGAAGGTGGATGTGAGGGCGATCTGGCTGCGACATCTGTCACCCCATTGATCGCCAGGGTTGATTCGGCTGATCTGGCTGGCTAGGCGGGTGTCCCCTTCCTCCCTCACCGCTCCATGTGCGTCCCTCCCGAAGCTGCGCGCTCAGTCGAAGAGGACGACCTTCCCCGATAGAGGAGGACCGTTCTTCGGTCAAGGGTATACGAGTAGCTGCGCTCCCCTGCTAGAACCTCCAAACAAGCTCTAAAATGAAGAAGGAGAGAATGGGTATTATAGGAGTCTGTTAGAGCTGCTCTGACAAAATACCACAGACTGGTGGCTTAGACACCAGAAATTTACTTTTTTGGAGTTCTGGAAGTTAGAAGTCTGAGCTCAAAGTGTCGGCAGGACTAGCTCCTTCTGAGACTGCTCTCCTTGGCTTGCAGATGGCCTCTTTATGTTCACATGGCATTCTCCCATATGTATATCTATGTCCACATTTCCTCTTCCTATTAAGACATGAGTCATATTGGATTAGGGTTCACCCTAATGATCTCATTCTAACGTAATTGTTTCTTTAAAGACATTATTTCTAAATACAGTCACATGCTCAGGTTCTGGGGTTGAGACTTTAACTTAGGAATGTTAGGGAGACGCAGTTCAGCCCGTAATAGTGATTGAAGGACAATTCTGAGCCTTTTACTAAGGCCACTGCCTCACAGATACCCAGGCTGTACTGGCCACAGAGCAAGATTTGAGATGAGCAACTGACAGGCAGGGAATAGCCTAAGACACCTTTGTTAGGTGCCCTCAGGTTAGAGTAGTTAGGTAAAGGTGCATAAGAAAATGAGTGCTAGAGACTTAGTATAAAGTCTACCTAAACTCATTCAAACTAAAAAAAAAAAAAAAATCTGCTTGGAGAACAATGCAACTGTGGGTGGGTAGGATTTTTCCTGAAAGTTACCATTATTTTAAAAGAATCTGAAGTGGAGATCACTGGATAAAGTTGACAAAGGGGAAAGGGAACATTCAGGCAGCACTTCTGGGTGGTGAGCACTACATTAGGCACCTGTGTACAAATTCCTGCTAATTAAAGTACATGCCAGCAGTTTGGGCATTAATATCTTTATTTTGCAGATGGGGGACCCAGGGCTTTCAGAGGCTGTGTTGTTTGCTCAGTGCTTCGTGGTGTGTGGTGGAGTCAGGATTTGAACTCAGATCAGTGTGACGCCAAAGCTCACATACTTTTTTTTTTTTTAAGATTTTATTTATTTAGAGAGAGAGTGCATACATGCGCACAAGCGGGGTGGGGGAGGGGCAGCAAGAGAGAGAGGGAGAGAATCTGAAGCAGACTCCACGGTGAACACAGAGCCCAATGTGGGGCTTGATCTCATGATGCTGAGATCATGACCTGAGCCGAAATCAAGAGTCAGACGCTTAACTGACTGAGCCACCCAGGCACCCCCCCGAAGCTCACATACTTTTTACTATACCCCACTGTCTCATTTTTGTTGAGGCAAAAATAATTGAAAGCGGACTTTCCCTGGTAGAAGACATTGCCAAAATGGAGGAAGATTCTAGATGTCAGGCTTCTAGAGCTCAGGAGTTCAAGAAAGTCAAAGGTTGGGAAGAGCTGTTGAACACCTCTCTCTCAATAACAATTTGCCCACAGCTACTCTACTTGGAGAGGCTAGTAGGGTTCTTTCAGACTCTGTCAGGAAGGCCCCTATAGCCACCTCCAAGGACAGCCTGTGGCTGTGCTCATGCCCACCAGGAACTGGAGAAAGAACTACTCTCTGGGGCTACAAGCTTGCTGAACCTCCCTGAACAGTGTCTTCACTGGTGGAAGCAAGAATAGATGTGTCTTCTCTTCTAGTACAAATGAGAATGTTCCTAGTCCGACAGTGGGAGCAAGGGGTGAGGAGAGGAAGCCACACTGAGACTTGGCCAGGCTTTCTAGAGAGCCAGGGCCTTCCCAGCTCCTCCTGGGAGAGGATAGTGTTCCCTCCACAGGCAACCCCCAGGCTGACAGCCAGAAAGGAAAAAAATATGGAGGCCGTGCCAGGTGCTCCCCACCCCGTGCAGTCTAGGCACCACAAGGAGCCACTGTACCTGAGGCTGCCCCTGGTGCTGTGCCTAAAAGGCTCTCCCGAGCAGTCCTGGTAAATTTTGCTTGTGTTCTTTCATTCCTTTCCTTCCTTCTAGTGATTTCTCTTCCCCAGATCTACTTGTCAGGGGCTCAGGCTCTCCCAGAGCCAGGGCTGAGCTCCAGGAAGGGGAAGCGGAAGATCAGAGATAGTTCCTGCAAGGCTCAATTGATTAATTTTAAACATCTCACCTCTCCCAGGATACTCGTTTCTCTAGCCAGCTTCCTCTTGACATTCTTTCTATTTCTGTATTATCCTCCTGCTTTCCGTGGAGATTCGAATTTCATTAGTGATGTGAGTTGATGAAGACAGACAGCCCATCCACGACTTAAAACTCGCTGCTCTAATTTCACCTCTCCTCTGATGTTTCTCCTTTACAGGCTGTGTAATTGGGGGGGGGGGGTTCCTTGGCTGCTGTTCGTAGCTCTCGTTTTTAGCTCTGAGGTCAATGTCTTTGCCCTTCCCCAGCTTTTCCCCAAAGTAATCAGTCTTAACAAGCACTCCTTTACCTGAGAAAAATGCTGTCTATCTCATCTCTCCAAATATTCTGTCATCCTCAAAATTCCTTACCCCTCTGGTTCACTTATTTGCCACTGGCATCTGGTATACCAGAGGGCCCTGCACGTAAGGCCACCTGCATGGAATGTGGTTGCCCCAAAGGCAGTGTTTTCTGGCAATCTGGGGCCAGCTGCTGGACTAGGTGCTTGCTTCTGGGAGGCAGAGGGGTGGGGGGGCATGGGAAAATGTGTGGCAGGATACTGATGGACTGTTTATCAGTCCCAGGTTGCTGAGCATTAGGAAACTCTGTGCAAGCTGGTGATTTCCTTTGCCAGGGTCATGTTACCACTTCAGCTTGGCCACATTTCACAGCGGCACCTCTCAGGGAGGATCCTTGCCTGAGAACCTGGATGAGGTGGTTTTGGGGGGCAAGTTCTTAAAGATATTTGCTCCCCACCATTGCCATCCTGTGTAGCCGGTGGAAAAACCTAGCCTGAGCAGGGGAGCCTAGAGCAGGGAGAGGACTCGAAGTGTGTGGGGTGCAGAAGTGGAGGAGGCCACACTGCAGATGGCTCCTCGGGGTTACTCATGCACAACCCTGTAGGGGGGAGTGTATGTGCATGTGTGTGTGTGTGTGTGTGTGTGTGTGTAGGGCAGGAGGGAGGATGAAGGTGTAGCTAAGACAGAAATCTTACTATTGCAGAGTGTCAAGGCAAACTTCCGAGAAGCTCCACCATCTGCCTTTTCTTTTTTCTCCCAAAGACCTTAGAATGAATGGATTTCAAATATGGGAGGGCAGCAGAAATGAGGAGCTGGTCAGCTAGATTCTCTAAGCCTTTTGCATTCCATGGGCAAACTCTTCTTTTTAAAAATTCAATTGTTTTGAACAGGTTATATATCTACATGATTCAAAGAGCAAAACAATATTAAAAGGTATGCACTGACATGCCCCTGTCTACCCCACACCAATTTATCTTTCCAGTGTTTCTCTAGACAAATATGAACAAATGATGAATGTATATTCTTATTTCTTCCTATTAAATAAAAGAGAACATACTATATACACAGTTCTGCATCCTTTTCAAAAGCATCTATTACATTAAATTTCAAACAGCAAAGTTGGATGATTTTTTAACAGTTGGAAGATCAACTGTATACCCATCACCTAAATCCTACAATTGCTTTATCGCATACCTATTAATTTTTCCATCCCTCTACTCTTCCATCAGTTCATCCTTTTTAAAAATGTTTTTCAAAATAAATCACAGACATCATCCCACTTATTCCTATGTAGTTCAGCATGAATATCGTTAGAGTTCAATATGTATTTTTTTCTTTTGATGTAAAATTTACAAACAATGAAGTATATGAATCTTAAATGTACATTTGCTGACTGTAACAAATGGATGTCCCTGTGAAACCCAAACCCCTACCAAGATGTAGAACATTATGATTTCCCACTGATGTTCTCACATGACTTTTAGTCAATCCTTATTCCCACCCCAGAGACAGCTACTGTTCTGGTTTATTCCCCAACACCATGGAGCAGTTTTGCCTAAGTTTGTATAAATGGAATCATATATAGTATATACTCCTTTATATAAGGCTTTTTCACTTACCTTATGTTTTTGTGACTTATTCATGTTGTAATGTTGATCAATAATTCACTCCTTTTTGCTGCTGAATAGGATCCTGTTGTAGAGGATGTCTTACCCCATATACTGCAGTTTATTCATTTCTCTATTGATGGACAACTGGTCTTTTTCTAATTTAGGGCCATTAACATGCTATGAGTAGTCTGGTTTTGTTAACATATTATGCAGGCTTACATTTCTCATGGGTAAATACCTAGCAGTGGAATTGGCAAGTTGTAGGGTAGGTGTGTATTTACTTTTATTCCAAACTGTTGGACATTTTCTAAAGTGGTTGCACCATTCTACACTCCCATCAGCAATAAATGAGAATTCCAATTGCTTCCAATCCTTGTCAACACTTAGTATCGTCCCTCTATAATTTTGCTCTTCTGGTGGATGTCTGGCAGTACTTAATTATGGCTTTAATTTGCATTTCTCTGATAATCAATGATTTTGAGTGTCTTTTTTAGTGCTTATTCACTGAAATCACATGTCTTCTTTTGTGAATTATGTTTCTTTTGCTCATTTAAAATTATTGGATTTTTTATTTTAAAAAGATCTTTTGCCCATTAAAAATTGGATTGTCTTACATGAAAAAGTGCTCAACATCGATTGGCATTAGGGAAATCCAAATCAAAACCTCAATGAGATACCACCTCACACCAGTCAGAATGGCTAAAATTAATAAGTCAGGAAATGACAGATGTTGGCAGAGATGTGGGAAAAGGGCAACCCTCCTACACTGTTGGTGGGAATGCAAGCTGGTGCAGCCACTCTGGAAAACAGTGGAGGTTCCTCAAAAAGTTGAAAATAGAGCTACCATACAACCCAGCAATTGCACCACTGGGTATTTACCCCAAAGATACAAATGTAGTGATCCGAAGGGGTACGTGCACCCCGATGTTTATAGCAGAAATGTCCACAATAGCCAAACTATGGAAAGAGTCAAGATGTCCATCGACAGATGAATGGATAAAGAAGATGTGGTATATATATACAATGGAATATTATGCAGCCATCAAAAGGAATGAAATCTTGCCATTTGCAACGACGTGGATGGAACTGGAGGGTATTATGCTGAGCAAAATGTCAGTCAGAGAAAGAGATGTATCATATGACCTCACTGATATGAGGAATTCTTAATCTCAGGAAACAAACTGAGGGTTGCTGGAGTGGTGAGGGTTGGGAGGGATGGAGTGGCTGGGTGATAGACATTGGGGAGGGTATGTGCTATGGTGAGCGCTGTGAATTGTGTAAGACTGTTGAATCACAGACCTGTACCTCTGAAACAAATAATACATTATATGTTAAAAAAAAAAAAAGAAGAAGAAGAAGATAGCAGGAAGGGAAAAATGAAGGGGGGGAAATCGGAGGGGGAGACGAACCATGAGAGACTATGGACTCTGAGAAACAAACTGAGGGTTCTAGAGGGGAGGGGGTGGGAGGATGGGTTAGCCTGGTGATGGGTATTAAAGAGGGCACGTGCTGAATGGAGCACTGGGTGTTATATGCAAACAATGAATCATGGAACACTACATCAGAAGCTAATGATGTAATATATGGTGATTAACATAACATAATAAAAAAAATTGGATTGTCTTTTTTTGAGTTGTAGAAATTCTTTGTTAGATAAGTATTTTGTGATTATTTTCTCTCAGTTTGTGGTTTGCCTATTCATTGTCTTTTTTGATGTGTATAAGTTTTCAATTTTGATGAAATCAAATGATCAAAATTTTAAGGTTATTGCTTTTTCTTTTCTATAAGGTTTTGACCATCCTTCTCCCAACCCAAGTCACAAACTCTTGTTTTTCTGTAATGAATGAATCATTTCAACTTACAGATCATTTCAACTTAATTTTTGAGTATCATTTGAGGTTGGAGTCAAAATTATTTTTTTTTCACATCCTTTTATTTCAAGGCTATTTGTTAAAAAGATTTTACCCCATTGTATTACTTTGGTGTCTTTGTCAAAGATCAATTGACAATATAACTGTGGGTCAATTTCTGGGCTCCATTATGTTCTGTTTATTCATTTGTCAATCTTTATGCCAGTACCACCACCTTGGTGTAAGTCCTACTTTGTTCTTCTTTTATAGGATTGCTTTGGGTATTCTAGGCCCTATAAAATTTCCTATATACTTTAGAATTGCTTGTTCTTGCTGCTTTTTAAAATGTTTTAAGTTTATAATTCTGCCAATCTGATAGGTAAGAAATGGTATTTCAATGTGGTTTTACTTTTTTTTCCTTATATTAGGTATCCATTGAGCAAACTTTCTAATAGCAGTACCTTAAGACTTTAGAAAAGGGCAGTGAGCTGGGTCAGTGAGCTTATGACAGAATTCCTGAGTTTGTAGGAGGATCAGCAACTGTCCAGCTTCCCACTCCCTTGGCTGACCAGCCCTGTGGTCATTGTACCATTTTCACAATTTCATCCCTGCCTGTGTTGTAGTCCATGTTTGTGAAGCATCTGATCTCTTCCAGGGAATGGAGGGTGCTGTATGGCAGCTCAGCCAATGGGCAGCTTAGAATAAATGTGGAAATATGGACAAATTTGGGGGGATGGAGAAGGTGGCACAAATCCAGACTTTTGGGCAGGGGATTTGGAAGTGGGAAGGAAAGCTAAATGTAGAAAGTTCCCTGGGAGCTATCCAAACTGAAACATCTGCTTAGAATTCCCCAGTACTCTGTGCACTCTCTCATGGGCTCTTTTGTCCACCTGGATTTGCCTGGACCAGGACAGCCAAACGCATTATAGGCTGAGTGCTGGAATAAGGGTCAACAATGTGTCATGCTCAGCACTTTGAAGCTAGCTGTTTGATGAGAGAAAATAGGAATTATTTTGTCCCAGAGGCCTGCCAGGTAAAGATAGTGGTCTTTAACATAGGTAGAAGTCTTGGGATGGTCCCCTGAAAGACATTTTAGAACTAGAACATACCATTCCATGGATCTGCTATCCAATTACAGTGGAAAACTCTGCTGTCTCCAGATATGAGACACTTCTTAGACAATGTGCTGTAGGCATTGTTTCCCTATAGAAGAAATATTAAATCAATAAATATTTATTGTTTTTGTAAGGAAACTTTAATAAAATGTCTCTGGATGATTGAGTTATAGGAAAAGTGCTCTAACACAAAAATTTATAACACTATTTTCCTTTTTTACTTTCATTTTTTGTTTTAATTTCTATTTTATTATGAAATAAAATATTTCATACATACAAAAGTATATACCATATAAGAAATAAAGAATAATAATATAGGTACCGATGTGGAGGCTACCCACCTTAAAAAGTAGAGGATAGAAGACTTTTAAAGATGCTATATACCTTTCCTGATCCTATTTCTCTCCTGTTCTCCCATGGAAAACCACTACTTAGAATTTTGTGTTTAACTGCGTACTTATGTATCCCAAAACAATATTGTGGATCTTTTGTAAAGTTTCAATCTTTATGTAAATGGGCTCATGCTATATGTATTCTCTGATTTGCTTTTACATTCACATTTTTTGAAATTAGGAGATTGAGGTATAATTTACATACAATAAAATTTACCTTTTAAAGTGTATAGTTCAGATGGGTTTTGATAAGGGGATATACATGCATGATAACCCCACAATCAAGATGAGTAACATTTTCATCTCCTCAAAAGTTTCCTTGTATTCCTAATAGTCAGTCTCTTCCCTAAACCCTAAATTCCTGGCAACTATTGATGTTTTCTGTCACTATTTTTTTTTTTTTTTTTTTTTGCCTTTCCAGAATGTCATATAAATGGAATTTTATGGTATGAAGTTTTCTTTTTTTCAGTTTTATTGAGATGTAATTGACATACAGAGCTGTATAAGCTTCAGGTGTATAGCATAATGATTTGACTTATATATATTGTGAAATAACTACTACAATAATTACTACAATAAGTTTTTTAACATCCATCATCCCATATGGATACAGAAAAAAAAGGAAAAAATTTTTTTACCATGTGATAAGATGTACTTAGGATTTACTCTCTTAATTTTTATGTGTACCATACAGCAGTGTTAGCTATAGTCATCATGTTGTACGTTAAATCCCTAGTACTTATTTATCTTATAACTGGAAGTTTATAATTTTTTACCACCTCTAGCCAGTCCTCCCCAACCCCTGCCTCTGGTAACCACAAGTCTGATCTCTTTTTCTGTGACTTTTTCTTTTTTAAATTAGATTGAATATATCAAGGAGGAGCAAGATGGTGGAGGAGTAGGAGACCTAAATTCCATCTGGTCCCGGAAGTTCAGCTAGATAAGTATCAAACCATTCAGAACACCTACGAACTCAACAGGAGATTGAAGAAAAGAATAGCAGCAACTCTCTGAACAGAAAAGCGACCACTTTCTGGAAGGTAGGACGTGTGGAGAAGTGAATCCAAGGTGATATTCGGGAAGATAGATGGTGGGGGAGGGGGCCTCCATTAGCCGCTACTGGCAAGTGATAGAGTGGAGCACAAAATTGGAACTTTTAGAAGTCTGCTCTGCTGAGGGACGTCACTCCAGTGGCTAAGCGGGGGGTGGAACCCTCGCTGGGACAGTGTGGTCTCGGGACCCTCGGGGTCACAGAAAGACCAGGGGTGCCTGAGTGCAGCAGAGCTCCCAGGTATCGGAGCGGGGAAGCCGGCTGCAGAGACGGAGCCAAGGAGTGGGCTCTCAGCTCGGGGTTGCCATAAACTGTGATCCACAGCACAGTTGGGCCACTGCTCTTCCAGCAGGGACCCAACAAGTGGCAGATCCGGGGAGACTCACCTTCTTCCCCCAGGAGGAGTGGTGCGGGAGCACACTGAGGGGATCTGCTGGGTTTGGAGACTCCAAATGGGGTTGTGTGCCAGAGATAGAAACGCTCAGTCACAGGCCGGGTGAGCACGGAGTGCGGCCAGAGACCGGAGAGATGGGAGTGATTGCTTTTCTCTGGGGGCTCACTGAGGGGTGGGGCCCTGAGTTCTCAGCTCCTCCGGGGGGGAGATTGGGAGGCTGCCATTTTCACTCTCATCCTCCAAAGATGTATGGAAAGCTTGCAGGGAACAAAAGCTCCCGAGAGCAAACCCGAGCAGATTACTTAGCCCAGACCTGGCAAGGGAGGGCAATTCTGCCTCAGGCAAAGATATTTGAGAATCACTGCAACAGGCCCCTCCCTGAGAAGATCAGCCAGAACATCCAGCCAAGACCAAGTTTACTGATCAATGAAAACAGCAAAACTCCAGCACTAAGGAAATACAGCACATGGAATTCATAGCTTTTTCCCCATGATTCTTTAAGTCTTTCAAAGTTAATTTTTTTAATTTTCTTTATTTTTTCTTTTTCTATTTTTTTAGTTGAATTTTTCTTCTTTCCTTTTTCAACCAACATCTTATCAATTCCTTCTTTAAAATCTTTTTTAATTTTAATTTTTAGTCATATTCTATCCCTTCATTGTATTTAACCTTATTTTTTGTATATATATAAGTTTTCCTTTCTTTAAAATTTTGGGATAGTTTCTTCTAATAGACCAAAATATACCCTAAATCTAGTGTATGGCTTTGTTCTAGTCTCCCACCTGATCACATTCTCTCCTTTTTTTAATTTAATTTTTCTTTTTTTCAACCAACTTCTTATCTTATCAATTCCTTTTTTAAAATCTTTTTCAATTTTCATCTTTACAGTCATATTCCATCCCTTCATCGTATTTACTCTTATTTTGGTATATATATAGAATTTTCTTTCTTTAAAATTTTGGGAGGCAGTTTCTTCTAACAGACCAAAATACACCCAAAATCTAGTGTGTGGCTCTGTTCTATTCACCAGCCTGATCATATTCTTTTCTTTTTTTTTCTTCTTTCTTTTCCCCCCGGTTTCAGATCTCTTCTGATTTGTTTAGTGTATATTTTCCTGGGGTCATTGTTACCCTTTTAGCATTTTGTTCTCTAATTAATCTATTCTTCTCTGTACAAAATGACAAGATGGAAAAACTCACCTCAAAAAAAAAAAAAAAAAAAGAACAAGAGGCAGTACTGACTGCCAGGGACCTAATCAATACAGACATTAGTAACGTGTCGGAACTAGTGTTCAGAATGACAATTACAAAGATACTAGCTGGGCTTGAAAAAAGCACAGAAGATACTAGAGAATCCCTTTCTGGAGAAATAAAAGAACTAAAATCTAACCAAGTTGAAATCAAAAAGGCTATTAATGAGGTACAATAAAAAAATGGAGGCTCTAACTGCTAGGATAAATGAGGCAGAAGAGAGAATTAGTGATATAGAAGACCAAATGCTGGAGAATAAAGAAGCTGAGAAAAAGAGAGATAAACAACTACTGGATCACGAGGGCAGAATTCGAGACACAAGTGATACCATAAGACAAAACAACATTAGAATAATTGGATCCCATAAGAAGAAAAAAGAGAGAGGGGGCAGAAGGTATATTGGAGCAAATTATATCAGAGATCTTCCCTAATTTGGGGATGGAAACAGGCATCAAAATCCAGGAGGCACAGAGAACCCCCCTGAAAATCAATAAAAATAGGTCAATACCCCAATATCTAATAATAAAACTTACAAGTCTCAGAGACAAAGAGAAAATCCTGAAAGCAGCTCAGGAGAAGAGTTCTGTAACCTACAATGGTAGAAATATTAGATTGGCAGCAGACCTAGCCACAGAGACTTGGCAGGCCAGAAAGGACTGGCATGATATACTCAGGGCACTAAATGAGAAAAATATGCAGCTAAGAATACTATATCCAGCTAAGCTGTCATTAAAAATAGGAGAGAGAAAAAGCTCCCAGGACAAACAAAAACTAAAAGAATTTGCAAACACCAAATCAGCCCTACAAGAAATACTGAAAGGGGTCCTCTAAGCAAAGAGAGAGCCTAAAAGTAGCATGGAACAGAGACAATATACAGTAACAGTCACCTTACAGGCAATATAATGGCACTAAATTCATATCTTTCAATAGTTACCCTGAATGTAAATGGGCTAAATGCCCCAATCAAAAGACACAGGGTATCAGATTGGATAAAAAAAACAAGACCCATCGATGTGCTGTCTGCAAGAGACTCATTTTAGACCCAAAGATACCTCCAGATTTAAAGTGAGGAGGTGGAAAATATTTACCATGCTAATGGACATCAAAAGAAAGCTGGGGTGGCAATCCTTATATCAGACAAATTAGATTTTAAACCAAAGACTATAATAAGAGATGAGGAAGGACACTACATCATACTTAAAGGGTTATCCAACAAGAAGTTGTAACAATTGTAAATATCTATGCCCCTAACATGGGAGCAGCCAATGATATAAGCCAATTAATAACAAAAGAAACACATCGATAATAATACAGTAATAGTAGGGGACTTTAACACCCCCCCTCACTAAAATGGACAGATCATCTAAGCAAAAGATCAACAAGGAAATAAAGACATTAAATGACACACTTGACCAGATGGACTTCTCAGATATATTCAGAACATTCCATCCCAAAGCAACAGAATACACATTCTTCTCTAGTGCTCATGGAACATTCTCCAGAATAGATCACATCCTGGGTCACAAATCAGGTCTCAACCGGTACCAAAAGATTGGGATCATTCCCTGCATATATTCAGACAACAATGCTTTGAAACTAGAAGTCAATCAGAAGAGGAAAGTTGGGAAGAACTCAAATACATGGAGACTAAACAGCATCCTACTAAAGAATGAATGGGTCAACCAGGAAATTAAAGAAGAATTAAAAAATTTCATGGAAACAAATGAAAATGAAAACACATCTGTTCAAAGTCTTTGGGATGCAGCAAAGGTGGTTCTAAGAGGAAAGTATATAGCAATACAAGCCTTTCTCAAGAAACAAGAAAGGTCTCAAATACACAATCTAACCCTACACCTAAAGGAGCTGGAGAAAGAATAGCAAATAAAGCCTAAACCCAGCAGGAGAAGAGAAATAATAAAGATCAGAGCAGAAATCAATGAAATAGAAACCAAAAGAACAGTAGAACAGATCAATGAAACTAGGAGCTGGTTCTTTGAAAGAATTAACAAGATTGATAACCCCCTGGCCAGATGTATCGAAAAGAAAAGAGAAAGGACCCAAATAAATAAAATCATGAATGAAAGGAGAGATCACAACCAACACCAAAGAAATACAAACAATTATAAGAACATATTATGAGCCAAAAAATTAGATAATCTGGAAGAAATGGATGCATTCCTAGAGACATATAAACTCCCAGAACTGAACCAGGAAGAAACAGAAAACCTGAACAGACCCATAACCAGCAAGGAAATTGAAGCAGTAATCAAAAATCTCCCAACAAACAAGAGTCCAGGGCCAGATGACTTCCCAGGGGAATTCTACCAAACGTTTAAAGAAGAATTAATACCTATTCTTCTGAAACTGTTCCAAAATATAGAAATGGAAGGAAAACTTCCACACTCATTTTATGAGGCCAGCATTACCTTGATCCCAAAACCAGACAAAGACCCACCAAAAAGGAGAATTACAGACCAATATCCTTGATGAACACGGATGCAAAAATTCTCACCAAAATACTAGCCAATAGGATCCAACAGTACATTAAAAGGATTATTCACCACAATGAAGTGGGATTTATCCCTGGGCTGCAAGGTTGGTTCAACATCCACAAATCAATCAATGTGATACAATACATTAATAAAAGAAAGGACAAGAACCATATGATCCTCTCAATAGATGCAGAAAAAGCATTTGACAAAGTACAATATCCTTTCTTGATTAAAACTGTTCACAATGTAAGGATAGAGGGTACATACCTCAATATCATAAAAGCCATCTATGAAAAACCCACAGCGAGTATCATTCTCAATGGGGAAAACTGAGAGCTTTTCCCCTAAGGTCAGGAACATGACAGGGATGTCCACTATCACCACAGCTGTTCAACATAGTACTAGAAATCCTAGCCTGAGCAGTCAGACAACAAAAAGAAATAAAAGGCATTTGAATCATCAAAGAAAAAGTGAAACTCCCATTTTTTGCAGATGATATGAGACTTTATGTGGAGAACCCGAAATACTCCACCCCAAAACTGTTAAAACTCATACAGGAATTCAGTAAAGTGGCAGGATATAAAATCAATGCACAGAAGTCAGTTGCATTTCTATACACCAACAACAAGACAGAAGAAAGCAAAATTAAGGAGTCGATTCCATTTACAGTTGCACCCAAAACCATAAGATACCTAGGAATAAATCTAACCAAAGAGGCAAAGAATCTGTACTCAGAAAACTATAGAATACTCATGGAAGAAATTTAGGAAGACTCAAAGAAATGGAAAAACATTCCATGCTCATGGATTGGAAGAACAAATATTATGAAAATGTCTATGCTACCTAGAGCAATCTACACATTTAAAGCTATCCCTATCAAAATACCATCAACTTTTTTCAAAGAAATGGAACAAATAATCCTAAAATTTGTATGGAACCAGAAAAGACCCTGAATAGCCAGAGGAATGTTGAAAAAGAAAAGCAAAGCTGGCAGCATCACTATTCCGGACTTCCAGCTCTATTACAAAGCTGTCATCATCAAGACAGTATGGTACTGGCACAAAAACAGACACATAGATCAATGGAACAGAATAGAGAGCCCAGAAATGGACCCTCAACTCTATGGTCAACTAATCTTCGACAAAGCAGGAAAGAATGTCAATGGAAAAAAGACAGTCTCTTCAACAAATGGTGTTGGGAAAATTGGGCAGTCACCTGCAGAAGAATGAAACTGGACCATTTCCTTACACCACACACAAAAATAGACTCAAAATGCTTGAACGACCTAAATATGAGACAGGAGTCCATCAAAATCCTTGAGGAGAACATAGGCAGCAACCTCTTCGACCTCAGCCGCAGGAACTTCTGCCTAGAAACATTGCCAAAGGCAAGGGAAGCAAGGGCAAAAGTGAGCTATTGGGACTTCATCAAGATAAAAAGCTTCTGCACAGCAAAGGAAATAGTCAACAAAACCAAAAGACAACCAACAGAATGGGAGAAGATATTTGCAAATGACATATCAGATAAAGGGCTAGTATCCAAAATCTATAAAGAACTTATCAAACTCAACACCCAGAGAACAAATAATCCAATTACGAAATGGGAAGAAGACATGAACAGACATTTCTGCAAAGAAGACATCCAAATGGCCAACAGACACATGAGAAAGTGCTCAACATCACTTGGCATCAGCGAAATACAAATCAAAACCTTAATGAGATACCACCTCACACCAGTCAGAATGGCTAAAGTTAATAAGTCAGGAAACGACAGATATTGGCAAGGATGCGGAGAAAGGGGAGGCCTCCTACCCTGTTGGTGGGAATGCAAGCTGGTGCAGCCACTCTGGAAAACAGTATGGAGGTTTCTCAAAAAGTTGAAAATAGAGCTACCCTATGACCCAGCAATTGCATTGCTGGGTATTTACCCCAAAGATACAAATGTAGTGATCTGAAGGGGCACATGTACCCTGATGTTTATAGCAGCAATGTCCACAATAGCCAAATTATGGAAAGGGCCTAGATGTCCATCAACAGATGAATGGATAAAGAAGATGTGGTGTATATATATATATATATATATATATATATATATATATATATGCAGTGGAATATTATACAGCTCTCAAAAAAATGAAATCTTGCCAACAACGTGGCAACGTGCAACAACATGGATGGAACTAGAGGGTATCATGCTAAGCAAAATAAGTCAATTGGAGAAAGACAACTATCATATGATCTCACTGATATGAGGAATTTGAGAAACAAGACAGAGAATCATAGGGGAAAGGAGGAAAAAATGAAACAAGACAAAACCAGAGAGGGAGACAAACCATAAAAGACTCTTAATCTCAGGAAACAAACTGAGGGTTGCTGGAGTGGAGGAGGGTGGGAGGGAGGGGGTGGCTGGGTAATGGACAATGGGGAGGGTATGTGCTATGGTGAGTGCTGTGATTTGTGTGAGACTGATGAATCAGAGACCTATACCCCTGAAACAAATAATACATTATATGTAAATAAAAAAAAATTAAAAAACGATTAAACATATCAATGAGATCATATAGTATTTGTCTTTCTGTGTGAATATTTCAGTTAACATAATGTCCTCCATGTCCATCCATGTTGCTGCAAATGGCAGCATTTCCTTCTTTTCTATGGCTGCATAATACTCTATCACATATATATACCACAACTCCTTTGTCCATTCATCCATCATTGGACACTTATGTTTTTTCCATTACTTGGCTGTTGTAAATAGTGCTGCAGCCAATATAGGGGTACAGGTACATGGTGTTTTCATTTCCTTTGGCTATATTCCCAGAAGTAGAGTTGTTGGATCATATTGTAGTTCAATTTTTAATTTTTTGAGGAACTTCCATAATGTTTTCCATAGTGGCCATACCAATTTACTTTCCCATGATGCCCAAGGGCTCCCTTTTCTCTATATCCTCACCAACATTTGTTATCTCTTGTCATTTTAATGATAGCCATTCTGATAGGTGTGAAGTGATATCTCATTGTGGTTTTGATTTGCATTCCTTGATGATTAGTGATGTTCAGGATCTTTTCATGTACCCGTTGGCCATTTGCATATCTTCTTTGGAAAAATGTCTGTTCAGGTCCTTTAACCATTTTTAAATTTGATTTTTTTTTTCTATTGAGTTTATGGGTTCTTTGTATATTTTTAATATTAGCTCCTTATTAGATACATAGTTTGCAAGCATTTTTTCCATCCTGTAGGCTGTCTTTTCATTTTGTTGATTTTTTTTTTTTTTTTTTTTGCTGTAAAGTTTTTAAATTTGATGTAGTCCTACTGGTTTATTTATTTTGTTGCTTTTGGTGTCATATCCAAAAAATCATTGCCAAGACCCATGTCGAGTAGATTTTTCCTATGTTTTCTTCTAGGAGTTTTATGGTTTACAGTTTTACATTTAAATCTTTAATCTGTTTTAAGTGAATTTTTGTGAGTGGTGTAAGATAAGGGTCTAGTTCCATTCTTTGGGTCTAGTTTCCATACCCAGTTTTCCCAGCACCATTTATTGAAGAGACCATCTCTTTTCCATTGAGTATTCTTGGCTCCCTTTTCAAATATTAGTTGACTGCATATGCATGGATTTATTTCTGGACTCCTGATTCTGTTCTATTTGTGTGTCTGATTTTATGCCAGTACCATGCAGTTTTGATTACTATAGCTTTATAATATAGCTTGAAATTAGGAAGTGCGATACCTCCCATTTTGTTGTTCTTTCTCAGGATTGTTTTGGCCATTAAGGGTCTTTTGTGGTTCCATATAAATTTTGGGATCAGGGGTACCCGGGTGGCACAGTCGGTTAAGCATCCAACTCTTCGTTTCCTCTCAGGTATGATCTCAGGGTCTTGAGATCAAGCCCCGTGTAGGGCTCTGCTCAGCAGGGTGTCTGCTTGGGGTCCTCTCTCCTTCCTCTGCCTCTCCCCACAGATGTTCTCTCTCTCTCTCACTGAAATACATAAATAAATCTTTAAAAAAAATTTTAGGATTGATTTTTCTTCTTCTGAAAAAATGTCATTGGAATCTTGATAGAGATTGCATTGAATCTATAGATGACTTTTTGTAGTTTTGACATTTTAATTATATTAATTTTTCTAATCCATGAACACAGGATGCCTTTACACTTATTTGATTTTTGTATGTTAATTTTGTGTCCTGGAACTTTACTAAATTTATTGATTAGTTCTAACAGTTTTGCGGTAGAGTTTTCAGGATTTTCTATATATGAAATCATGTCTCTGCAAATGGAGACAATTTTCTTCCTTCCTGTCCAATTTTGATGACTTTCTTTTTCTTGCCTGATTGTTCTGGCTTAGACTTCCAATATTATGTTGAGTAGGAGTGGTGAGAGTGGGCATTCTTGTCTTGTTCCTGATCTATAGAGAAAAAGCTTTTAGCTTTTCACCATTGAGTATGAGGTTAGCTGTGAGCTTGTCATATATGGCCTTATTAAGTTGAGGTAATTTCTTTGTATACCTAATTTGTAAGAGTTTTTATCATAAATCGATGTTGATTTTGTCAAATGCTTTTTCTGCATCTGTTGAGATGATCATATGATCTTTCATTCTTTCAATCATGTATCACATTGATTGATTTGTCAATGTTGAAACATCCTTGCATCCCAGGGAAAATCCCATTTGGTTATGGTGAATGACCCTTTTAATGTGCTGTTGATGTCAGTTTGCTAGTATTTTGAGAATTTTTGCGTCTGTATTCATCAGGGATATTTGTCTATGATTTTCTTTTCTGGTAGTATCCTTTTCAGGTTTTGGTATCAGGGTAATTTTGGCCTCATGAAATGAGTTTGGGAGTGTTTCCTCCTCTTTGATTTTTTGGGAAGAGTTTGAGAAGGATTGGCATTAATTATTCTTCAAATATTTGCTAAAATTCGCCAGTGAAGTCATCTGGTCCTGGGCAGTGAGTGAATCTGTGACTTAAATTCCCTGTCCTAGCTGGGCAGCAGGATGGGTCCCAGGGCCTGCATGGCTCATCTTGCCAAATCAGGCAAGACTGTGCACTGAATTTCCTGCCCAGGCAGGGCCACCAGTGTTGCTCTGCAGATGGGGAAAGCCAGGGGTGTGCTCTTTGTTCAAGTGCCACTATAAGCAGGGCTGTTGGGTGGGCTGTATAGTTTCCTGTGTGTTGTGGTTAGGTTCCCTGGGGGTGGGGGGTGGGGTGGAGAGGTGGGTCTGAAGGCCGTATTCAGCAATGGGCAAGGCTATGAATTAGTTTCCCTGGCAGGGCAGAATAAGAGAACGGATCTTAAGGCTGGAAAGGCTCTTTGTTTACAGTCTTAACTCAAGCCAACCCATGGCAAGAATGGTGCTTTGCTTTCCGGATAACCAGCTCTGCCTTCTATACTTCCTGCTCAAGCATTGCTGGGTTAAGCAGCTTTCAGGTGTTCTAGCCAGGCTTTTTAGTCAGATGAGGCCAGGAGCTACACTCAGAAGTGGGCTGGGCTATGAGTTATGTCTCATGCCTGGGAGGGTCAGGAGGACCAGCTCTAAGAAGCTTTCCAGGTACTTCTGGTCAGGCTTTCTGGTTGGGAGGGGCTGGGAGCTCCACTGAGATATGAGCTAGTCTATGGATTAGCTCCCCTGCCTGTGCGAAGCAGGAGAAACCTCCAAGCCTGGTAAGGCTCTTTGTTTGTGGTCTTAAGCCGACCCAATCCCCATGGACCCAGGTTGAATGGTGTCACTGGTTTTGCTCTGTGGATGATCAACTCTGCTTGCTATACTTTATAGCATTGCTGGGCTTTGCAGCTTCCAAGTATTCTCAATCACATTTTCTGATGGAAAGAGGCCCGGAGTTATACTCGGTAGTGGGTCTGGCTATGAATTAGTTTTCCTGACTGGGAAGGTGGGGGGGGGTCAGCTCCGAGGAGCCTCTCATGTGTTCCCAATCTAGCTTTCTGGTCCGGAGGGGCCAGGCGCTACACCCAGCAGTGGGTGGAGCTATGGATTAGCTCCCCTGCCTATGTAAAGCAGGGGAACCCTCCAAGCCTGGTAAGGCTCTTTCTTTGTGGTCTTTATTCAAGCTGACCTATTCCCCAAGTTCTCTGGCCAAACAGTACCACAGGTTTCGCTCTGCGGATGATCAGCTCTGCCCAGGATAATTCCCTGCTCTAGCATTGCTGGACTAAGCGGCTTCCAGGTGTTCCCAGTATGGCATTCTGGTTGGGAGGGGTGAGGGAGTGGCATTCAGCAGTGGGCTCGGGGCTATGAATTAGGTCTCCTGTCTGGGAGACTGCAGCAACTTTCCAGGTGCTCTGGCCAGGCATTCTGGTCAGGCCGGGCTGGGAGCTACACTCAGCAAAAGGCAAGGCTGTCACTCAGCTCTCGCCTCCCTTGGCAGGGGCAGATCAGACACCAGGGCCAGCAGGGCTCTTCATCTGAGGACCTGAATCAGGCAGACCTGCACCCTCTTAAATTCCCTGGTCAGACCCTGGATGAACAAAGATGCCAATTTGGTATTACTACTCAGTCTGCTAAGGTCAGAGTGCTGGTTGTTGCAAGTCTATCCCATTTTCTGATTCCCAGTGGTCAAGATCTGCAGGTTCTCCCTGTGGATGAGACTGGAGTCGGGGGGAGGGTTCCAAAAAAACGACCCACTGTGCTGGGGGAGCTAGATGTCCACCCTAGACTCTCTTTTCCTGCTGGAGGAACCAGAGGCTCAGGGGGGACCTCTCTGCATGGTGCTGTCCTGGCCTGGGGGAGGAGCAACAGTCAAGTATAGGCACTTCTCTTACCCATCGGATGCGGTCTTTGTCTCTGAGGCATGAGAGCTTCAGCCTCACTTTCATATTGTAGGATTCTCTTAGTTGTGTCTTCTTGTGAGGAGTGAAGTCAGAAATGATCTATGTCACCATATTGGTGACATCACTCCTTCCATCTAAAGTCTTGTATTGGGCTTTTTCTCACTTAGCATACCACATTTGCAAACAGGTTCTTTTGTGATCTTTTGCTTCGTTTCTATTGGAAAAATATCTAGAAGTGAATTTTCTGGGTCGTATTATCAGTATGTGTTTAAATTTAGAGGAAAAGACCAAAATGTTTTCTATGCCATTTTGCACCCCTGCCGGCAATATATGACACTTCCAGATGTTCAGCGTCCTTGCCAGGGGTGGTAGTGTTTCAGTTTCACCTTTCTGCTGGCTCTGCAGTAGCATGCCTTTAAGGTTTTAATTTTTATTTCCTTGATGACAACATTGAGCATCTTCTTATGAGTTTATTGGTTATTTGTGATTTTTCTTTGGTAAAATGTTCAAATTTTTAATTTTCTCCCAGTCTATCACTTGTCTTTTCATTTTATTATCTTTCAAAGAGCAAAATTTTCTAATTTTGAGATAGTCCAATTTATCTTTTTTTTTCTTTCATGGTTTGTGCTTTTTGTATTCTATTGAAAAATTCTTTAACTTAAGGTCACAATAATTTTCTCCTGTGTTTTCTTTTAGGATTTTTATAATTTTACTCTTCATGTATAGGTCTGTGATCCATTTAGAGTTAATTTTTATGTGGTGAGAGGTAATGACAAAGGTTCACTTTTTTGCATATTTGATATTCTGGCAACATTTGTCAAAAGTCAGTTCATCATATATACTGTATGTGGGTCTATTTTGAAATTACAGTTTGATTCCATTGATTTATAGGTCTGTCTTTATGCAAATACCATACTGTTTTACTGTAGCTTTATATAGTAAATTAGGTAGTGTAAGTCTCCTACCTCCCTCTCTTTCTCTCTCTCTCCCTCCAAAATTCTTGGCTATTCTAGGTCCATTGCTTTTACTCATAAATTATAGAATCAACTCAGCACTATTTAAAAGTGTCCTGCTTTAATTTCGATTGGAATTATATCAAATCTGGGGAGATCATCTGGGGAGAATTGATATTTTAATATTGCTCATTCAATCCATGAGAATGATGTTTCTCCCCATTAATTTGTCAACAATAACTTGTATTTTTTAGTGTGCAGTTCTTACATGATTTTATTAAATTTATCCCTCATATTTCATGTTTTTTTGATACTATTATAGATGATTTTGTGAGATTTCAGTTTTTTTTTTTAAAGATGTACTTATTTTAGAGAGAGAGAGCTAATGTGCGAGTGAGTGAGCACAAGCACAAGTGGGAGGGGCAGAGGGAGAGGGAGAGAGAGTCTCAAGCAGACTCCATGCTGAGCATGGAGCCTGATGCAGGGCTCGATCTCCTGACCCCAAGATCACGACCTGAGCCAACACCAAGAGTTGAGCAAATGACTGGGCCACCAGGTGCCCCGAGATTTCAGTTTTTAATTGTTTGTTGTTAGAATATAGAACTAGATTGATTTTGTATGTTGGCCTTTTATCCTATGACCTTGTTAAACTCACTTCAGTTAATTAACTTCTCTAGTTTCTCAGGTATTATACATGCAGGGTCACGTTAATGCAAATAAGGATGATATTATTTTGTTCTCGGATATTACTTTTAATTCTTTTTCTTGCATTCTTGTACTGGCTATGGCTTCCAGTATAGTAGTGAATAAAAATGGTGAGAGTGGATATCCTTGACTCACTCCCAATCTTAGGGGCAGAAACACTCATTTTTTAAATCATTAAATGTGATAGTTGCAGATTTGTCATAGATGACCTTTATCAGTTGAGGATATTCCCTTCTTATCCTAGTGTGTTGAGAATTTTTATCATCAGGAGATAGTGAATTTGTTAAATATCTTTCTGCATCCAATGAAATGAGCATATGGATTTTCCTTTTTGCTTTCATTTGTTTCATTACTTTTTTTTTTTTTTTTTTGACTGTAGTCCTGGGATAAAACCCATTTATTCAGAATTTATTATCCTTTTTACATACTGGTGGATTCGATTTGCTAATATCTTGTTGAGTTTTTGTATCTATGTTCCTGACTATTTCTTCTTGAACTGAGCTTTCATACTTTTTTGTCTTTCAAGGAATTTGTTGAATTTAAATAAGTTGGTAATTATTAATAATATTTCCTTATTATTCTTGTAATGTGTACAGAGTCAGTGGGGTTGTACCCCTTTCTCATTTCCTCTAGTGGTCATCTGTATCTTCTTTTTTTCCCTTAATCAATCTGGTAGACCTTTGTTGATTTTATTAATCTTTTTAAGAAATTAGTATTTAGTTTCATTAGTTTTTCTCTTTTGTTTACCTGTTAATCTGTTTTATTGAGTTCTGTTCTTTATTATTTCTTTCTATCACTTTATTTTGGGTTTAATTTGCTTTTCTTTTTCCAACTTTAGATCATTAATCTGAAACCTTTCTTTTTCAGTAAAAGCTTTGAATGCTATAAATTTCCCTCTAAGCATTGCTTTAGGTCCATACCAGAAAATGTATTGTTTTGTTTTTCCAATTTCATTGAGTTTAGGGATGGGGTTTTCTCATCATTCCTGTCCCCACCCCAATGACAGACCTCCTACTCAGTGTAGGTGCTAGGGCATATAGGGGTTTCCTGCCTCAGAGACAGACAGCTTTTGTTTCTTGCTATAGAAATGTTTAATAACTAGGGCATGGGCAGGTTTCTTGTTTGTCCTTGAGCAGCTGCCAGTCGGGACCATGTCCTGATGAGCCAAGATCGAAGATTGACTTCTCTAGTACAATTGCTCCACTCTCAAATCTTGGCAGTTTTTTCATGTCTGTGTCACTCCCTCAGGTTTCCCGTCTTCATGAACGTGTGGTAGATACACGTGGAAGAGATGGCAAGTGGGCGCAGATGCAGCTAGTGATTGGGACTCCCAAGACTGTCACAATATTTCACACTTTGCCTTTAATGATTTGTTATCATTTTAGTTGTTTTTCTATTTAACGGCTTTTATAATGGCTCTCCCTTCTTTCTGTGCTCTGCCAAAGGTGAAACAGTTTGTGTGTCCCTTGTCTCCTCAAAGGACCTGTTACTCTTTGCAGTTACCTCACTTGGTTATCTTGTGACATCAGCTCTCTGATGGTCGAAAAAAATTAATGATTTTGTAGATTATTCGTTTTTTTTCTCATTATTTAGGGTGGGAGTGACATTTTCATGTGGCTTTCTACATCATAAGCAGAAGTAGAAGCCTCTAAAATTTTATTTTTGAGATTCATTCTTATTGATGCTAGAAGATGCAGTCTCCTTTTGATGAACATTTCAGGTTTTTTTTTTTTCCCTGTCATAAGTAATGCTATTACAAACTTTATTTTAAATGTCTCCTGGTATACCTTTGAGAGAGAGACTGAGCACAAGCAGGGGAACAGTCAGAAGGAGAGGGAGAGTGACAAGAAGACTCCCCGCTGAGTGTGGAGCCCAATGTGGGGCTTGATCTCAGGACCCTGAGATCATGACCTGAGCCAAAGTCAGACACTTAACAGACTGAGCCACCTAGGTGCCCCATATATTGAAGTTTTTAATCCACTTTGAATTTGGTTTTTGAGTATATAGAATGTAAAGTAAGGGTTTAATAAGATTTTTTCCCCTCATGGATAACCTGATGTCCCTGCACAATATAATGAGTAGTCTGTTTTCTCCCCCACTGATCTGCATTACCACCTTTGCAATGTATCAACTATTTGCATTTGAGTTTAATTCGAGTCTTTCTATTCTGGTTTATTTTTCTATTTGTTTCTCTGTGATAATACCATACTATAGCTTTATGAAAAGTCTTGTAAAATAGGGCAAATCTCCATCTTTTGTACATCTTGATTTTTCTTTAGGAATGTCTTGGTTATTCTTGACCCTTTGTTCTTAAAATTTAGAATTATCTTGTTAATTTATAAAAGGATGTTTACTGAACATGAATAATTAAAATTTTTTGTAAATAAGTTAGAAAGAATTGATATTTTTACAATACTGAGTATTCCTTGCCATGAAAAGATATAACTCTCCATTTATTTGATGGTCTTCTTTAATGTTTTGAACTATTAGGGGGCTAATGTCCATAGAGGGCTAGCACATTCCTCATTAGTTCATTCCTGGGTATTTTACAGTTTTTGTTGCTATTGAAATAACATTTTAAAAATATTCTCTTATCTTTTGACTGATGAACAATGTAATAATTTTTTTGATGTTGATCTTATCTCTAGAAATTTAGCTAGATTCTCTTACAATAATTTGTTAGTATTTGGGGGTTTGAAATGTAAACAATCATATCATCTATGAATAATAACAATTATTTTCTTTTCAAATATGACACCCTATGTTTCTTTTTCTTTGCTTTCTGTACTAGTTAGGGTCTCCAGTACAAGGCTAAGCAGAAATGATGATAGATGTTGCCTTATTTTGTCTCTAATTTTAAAGGAAATACTTTTAATGTTTCACCAATGTTTACTGTGGGTTTGTGTTTTGTTTTGTTTTTTTTTTTTTGGTAGATTCCTTTATTTTAAAGAAGTTGCATTTTCTCTCCAGTTTACTAAGAGCTTTTGACTGCCTGGCAGAATTTTATATGTTTTTTCGTATTTTCTCTGTTAATCTGATAATTTACATTAATAGATCTTATAAAATTAAACCACTTTCATTTTTAGAATAAATCTAATTCAAAATTGGTATCTCACATATTTTATTCATTGCTAGGGTAAGTTTGCCTTTACTTTGGAGGAGGTTCATTCATATTCATGGTGAAGACTGGCATGTAATTTTCTTGTACTTTTCTTGCTCTTTGTTTTCAAACTTATATTAGTTCATTAAGTAGATTGGAGAGTCTTCTTTTTTTTTCCTTCTCTCTGGAAGAATTTGTAAGAGGAAATTATCCGTTTCTTGAAAGCTTGTTGGATCACATCTAAAACTTGTACCTCTAGGCTTGCTATTGTCTTTGTGAGAAGATTATTTTCTTACATATTCATTTTTTAAACTTTTTACTTTGAAATAATGATAGATTTACAAGAGGTTTCACAGAAATGGGTGGGGAAATCCTGTGTGTGTTTCCACTAGCCCCCCACAAGATATTGACATTGGTACAAGCTATAGGGTTTGTTCAGATTTCACCAAATTATCTAAGCACTCATTCATGTGTTTGTGTGTGTGTGTAGCTCTCTGCAGTTTTATCATGAGTGAGGCTTTTGTAACTGCCACTATAATTATGACAGTGAACAATACCATCCCCACAAGAATCCCTTCTGTAACTCAATAGCCACACCTATCCTTTCTCTCTTTCCCTACCTCCTGGCATCAGAATCTGTTCTCCATCTCTGTTATGTTATTTATTGAATGTTACACAAATGAAATCATGCAGTACGTATCCCTTTGAGATTGGCTTTCTACACTCGGCATAATTTTCTTGGGGTTCATTCAAGTTGTGTGTATCAATAATTCACTTTTTAATGCTGAGTAGTGCTTCATGGTATGGATACACCGTGGTTTCCTAAACAGTTCACTAACTGAAGAACATTTGAGTAGTTTCCAGTATTTGGCTATTCAGAAAAAGGCTGTTATCAAATTAAGTGCACATGGTTAAAATTTATTTTGAATGTTTCTGTGATCTTGAAGGTTTAAAGAAAATTGTTTTTATTAAAGATAATAGTGTATCTTACTAACATACTTCTAACATCTCTCTCTAAAGCCTGGGAAATTCATCCCTGAATAGCCTTATAGTGATTTGAACCATGTTAAAGGGTATTGTTATTAAATTCCTCCAGCCTTGTTTAAGTACTGAAAAATAAGCCACTATGAACATTTGCATACAAGTTTCTGCATGAAATAACTCTTCATTCACAGGGTTAAATGCCATGGGAAGATTTTAAACTACTAATTTCTTTATTATAAAACTATTTTGAATATTTCTTCTTGAGTTAGCTTTTTTGGCAGGTTATGTTTTTTCTAGGAATTTGTCAATTTTGTTTAATTTTGTTTTCAAATTTATTAGCAAAAAGTTCATAGTATTCACTTATTTCCTTTATAGTCCCTTCTGTTTCAATGGTTATTTATATCTACTTTTTAATTCCTAAGATGTTTATTCTTTTTTCTTGGTCGCCCATTGTTTTTTGTTGTTGTTGTTTGTTTTTTGAAAATTTGTCCAGTTAAAGTCTTCCACTGCTCCTGGAGGGAAGTTCAGACAAGCCATATAACTCAGGGTTTTTCAACATGGCACTATTGACATTTTAGGGCAGGTAGTTCTTGAATGTGGGGCATGTCCAGTGCACTGTAGGATGGATAGCAGCCACCTGGCCTTTACCTGATGGATGCCCATAGCACCTACCAGTTGTAACAACTACAAATGTCTGCAAACATTGTTAAATGTCTCCTGGAGGACAAAATTGCTTCCAGTTGAGAACAGCAGCCGTGACTTTTATGTTCAATCTTAGAAAACAAAGTTCTAGAATCACATTTTTTTAAACATTTAAGTTGAATGCCTAGCTCATGAATTTTCCACCCTTTTCATAATACAAAGTACTTCCCTTTTATTTTTGTTTGTTTTAGTTGTCAGGGAATTCAGTGAAATTTATTGCCTAATTGCTCTAATTAATGAATATCATATTTGGTTTCCTTTCTCTGCTCTTTATAATTGTTTTTATTTATATATATTTTTTCTTTTACCTTATGTTTGATCTTATAGATGACTTCTGGCCTTCCCACAATAGTATTGAGGAATACATATTTACAATACACCAATGATTATATACATGGGTCACCTGTTTTGGGGTAAAAAAATGTGAGGTAATACGGATATAGTACTCATTTCAAACAATGAGAAGAAGGAGGGAGAAGAGGAGAAAGAATGGGAGGGAACAATAAACTGAAGAAGGAGGGATGATACTGTAAGTCTGCTGGTCTCCCATTTGTAAGTTTCTATATGCATCAGAGCTACACAGAAGAGAGGATAGATTTAGTTTGAGCCAAAAAAAAAAAAAAAAAATTTAGTAGTTAACCTGGTGAGGCAGATGGCTGCTGGTCTCCTTACTTGATGGAGATGAAAAGTAATAGTTCAACCATCACAGATGAGGTGTTCCCATCTCTGAATGGTATTCCATGGAAGACTAATGAAGTGTGCAGAGTCTGGGTTTGGGGGCTGGCTGTGACAGGGGCTTCCCTGCTCAAGTCTGTAAGACTGTGAGGCTGATGGGACACCACTGAGCAAATCTTCCCACTACCTACTCATTCCCTTTCATAAGGCATCATAAGTGTGTTCCTTTGAGTCCCACTGTGCTAGGATACTATGTCATAATAATTCCTTGGCATTTGGCAAGGAGACAAGAGAAGACTTGCAAGCAGAGGGAAGGTCTTCGGGGTATCTGGGAAAATTAGCTTAGGATGAAAACCCAATAGGCTTATTCACTGGCTTTTATCCAGGTCTAGAAGGAAACATTTGGGCTATGTGCATGCGTGTTTTGCAGGAAAGGGAAAGACCTTTCTGAATATAGAATAAGACCAAACCCTACTCAAAGGTGGGAGGTGGAGGTCAGAAGAGAGTAGCTTCTAAGGTAGTCAGTTCCCTGGCTCTCTGTGACATTTATTTTTCTATTAATTCTTGGCATTTATATTACTGTGATAGATCAATTAGCCTCTCACAATGTTCTAGTCCATTGACCTTATCATTTAACTATCTTATGGTGCTACTGTCACCATGGGAAGACTGCAAAAGAAACATTTATAATTTTGAATTACCTAGGTCCAGAGCTGGGGAAACATTCAAATGCTTAGTTTGGATAATTAGCAGCCCACTAGATGATGAAACCTTGAGGGAGTTTTCCTTTTTCTCATCACTCTTGAATTCTGACAGCTACACCATAAGAAGCAAAGGAACAGAACCCATCCTAAATTGTGCTGTTGTTCAGGGATTCCAAAATGACTCTGAGAAGACTCGGAAGATCACAGAATCTCAAAGTTGGAAGGGGCCTTACATTACAGATGGTTGTGTCAGTCAGGATCCTTGGCTGCAGGCAACAGACCTGGACTATGGATAATGTGGGCAGAAAGGAATTAGCTGGAAGAACATCGGAAAGCTCCAAGGTCAATGGGAGGCTGTAGAACAAGGCTTAGGAATGCAGAGAAACCAAGGGTGCTCTGCAGGGCCAGGAAGCTGGGGTTACAGCAATACTTTGCTAGGAGAAATACCCTCTAGCTGTTCCTTCTGTCCTTCAAGACTCAGTCCTGGGAGAAAGGACCTAATTGGCTAAATATGGATCCTTTGGCTTCTGCAGTGGGAGGGTCCCATCAGGATCACACCAAATACTGAAGAGGAAATTACCCTGTTGGAAATCAGAATGCTTTTAGGAAGGAAGAGTGGCTGATGGGAAGGGGGGAGGGGAGAAGAGGTGGGAGGTGGGGGGAAGAAAAGAAAAAGTTGAATACTAGGTAATTCTTTAGTCCAACCTCATTTTACAGGTGAGGGAACTGTGGCTTGAAGAGTGAAATGGCTTGTTCAAGTTTACAAATGAGTGAGAGTCCAACAAGGGATGACAACCTGGTTTCCTAGCTCCCAGCTTGGTGCTTGTATCAACAGCAGATGCCTTTGGAGGCAGTGCCAATAGCCTCCCTCAGCTGTACTCACAAGAGTTTGGCCTAAGTGTGCTGGTCAGTCCAGTTGTATCAGATTTGAAGAGTTTAAAAAAACACTTCATTTGGACTCAGCTTTTAATTGAAGGAGCAACCATTGACACTTTTAACAGAAATGAGCTCTTACATTCATGTTTTTTTATAAGCCACATCATCACTGTCTGCCTGAAGAAATCATAAGCTAGAGAAGGATGGACAGTGAAGTGTGGTACTTGAAATAACATGAGAACTCCAGAGAATTTTACAGATGCCATTCATTCCCCACTGGGGAATGGGATTTCAGTCAGATGGCCAGCCTTCCTTGGTGATGGATGCAGCTGGTCTTAATTAATTGAAGCCAGGAAAAGCACAGGTTGTCAAGGATGCTGTGTCAGAAATCAAACCCGCTGGAGATGGGGATGCAGTCCCAGACTGACAATTAAGAGCTGCCGTGAACAGGAATTCACCAAGGGCCCAGAAACGCAGAGCTCTGGTCAGAGTGCAGGGAGGTAGAAAAGATCTGGGTAGATGGGATTCGCCAGTCCCCAGAAGCTTGGGGGCTGTCCCACAAACCATAAACACATGTGATTTGGAGAGGGGGCAGTTGACTGTTCTAATCCAAGATCAGGGAGGAGGAAAAGACTTGGTTTAATGCGGGGAAACCTGTATAAATAACAGCTTGCTGTTTTAGAAGGATTATCGATTTGCTGACTGAAGGGTAAACAGAAGTCCAGCGTCTTGGCTCGGTGACCAGCTCAGCCCTGCGCACCAGCCAGCCAAAGGCGCACGCCTACAACTGCGTGTTTCAGCCGCTTCCAGCTTCTCTTTCTAAACAGCCCTCTCCGCCACCTTTCTCCCCTAAATCCTTTTGTTATGTCTAAACAAATCCTGTTATGAAACAACAACAACAAAAAACCTGGCAAACAGCCAGTCCACACAGAGAAATGGGACTTGAATTACATTTCGGTTTTGATTTCCAAACAGAGGGAGCAGTGATTGGACTCTAAGCAACACACACCCATTATCATCAGAACTCATAAGCTTAATTACAGAGAAACTGAAAGCTAATAATTTTTTATGCACAGTTACATCCCTAGGAGGCCAGTTACCATGGAAATCTCTCCTTCCTTTTCTTCTACTTAGAGCGTATTTATATGGAAAAGTGAAATATAAACACGATGGAAAGATTAAACAAGACATGGCACAGTTTGCTACAAATACTTTACATTTATTATAAGAATACAGTAAAAAGAAAGGTTCTGCAGACCTATGAGTGGTAATTGGTCTATTGGAAAAGAAAAAGGCTATTCAAAAATGATCTAAGTTTACAAAAATGATGAAATAATGTTTTAAAAAATCAGAAAACAACTGAAAAACATTCTACAATGTTAGCCAGAGTTGAAAGTGTATTTCCTCTGAATGTAAAAACTAACAAATAAATAAGTGTTAAATACAGATCGGAGTTAAAAGTGGTCAAAGACAGACAACTAACTGTTTTATATAGTTAGCTGTCATTCATTGTCAGACTTGTTTACAAAGCCAGATAAACTCACGAAAGGCCTTGTGTGTATGTTTTACACTCAAATTTTTTTTTATAAGAAGCACCCTATTTCCAGTGTTTCTTTTATCCACTTCACAAATAAATTATTTTAGAACAGCAACAAAAAAGATTAAAGGTGCTTTAACCTGATAATATTGGCACTAGAGTGAAACTTGGTAAACCACAGGAGTGTTTTGCTCAAAGTGATGCTTACAGATGGAACATCTATACCTTGGCGGGCTGAGAGCAGGCCCCACTCGTATCCCATCATCTCAAAATCATCTTCTATCAAAGGGAAGAGGAAACAACCCAGAAAATTGCATTTCTGCAACCACGCACTGTGGACCCGTGCCAGGAAAACGGCAGTGTCCAAATCCAGTGGGCTACCCCCAGTCAAATGGCCTGGGCACCATTTGTACAGTTCATCTTTGCTTTCAATTTGCTTGGGTTCCTGAAGAAGTCAGGGCTGTTCCTGGGACTTTGACAGTTTAATTTTATTCTCCTGCGTTTATCTGGCTTTTCCTAACCCTATCTGGTTGTATGGCTATGACTTCAGAGAATTCCAACCTTCCAGGGTACTCACCAAGAACCCACCAAGAAAACACACACAAAGAAAGCCATAACATAAAGTCAGAATTCACACCCCCACCAACCCCCATTAGACTCATGTTGCTTCATTAGGCCGTCTAATGTATTTAAACATAAATATAAAATCTGAAAATGTCTGACTAACAAAGCTGTTTCAGTGAGAAATCTCCATACTCTCTGAAGGAAAATGCTGAAACAGGCCATGAAAAGTGTGTGTTCCTGGCACACACTGAGAGTCTGATTAGGTCACAGGATGGTCCTGGGGAACTGACGTTTCATATGGTGCAGTGGTGTTCATCAAGTGAAAGGGAGTTTCCTATCTTTGGCCACTTTGGTCACAAATGGAAATAACCAAGACCCTTCCCTACCAGCTCCCCTTTATCTGTGAATTTGATTTGATGCTCGGGGTTGGATTTAGAATTGTAGGGTTATAAAATACACTTGCTATGGGGAACCAGGTGAACTTCATGGAACTAATCTCTTTGACTCTAAAGCCAAAACAGTAAATCCCACTAAAACATGCATATTTTCTGTACATTGCAAGAAAGGCCTAGCACCTGAGGAAGAATTATAGTAAATAAGTTCACTTCTGTTGGAAATGGTCTTTTGCTTGAAGCTGAAGCAAAGCGATTCAGACTAGCAGGGGATGGGCCTTCAAAGCATCCCATAGTTAAACTAGAAGAGGTCTGCTGTACTTTGGGTTAGGAGAAAACATTCACAGTCCTATTAACCATGGTTCTGGGCACCATGCCCTTTGCATTCCCTTACAGCAGTCTGGCATTTCTTAAGAGCAGGCAGGCAAGTTTATTTCTACCTATCAAGTTATTTGTGAAAGGAAAATTCCTATAGAATAGGGTGTTTTGCTTTTTAATTTTTTCCCCTTCTGTGTTTAATGAACAAAGGCATGGATTGGCGAGCTGGCAAAGACTGCAAGGATGGTCCTTTGCCTGGGATCTCGGTAATAACAGATTCCAGATCTCCTTTCAGACCCTAAAGTTTTGAATGTAGGGCACTTAGAAATTTGAGCCCCCATTTGGGGGGGGTGGGTTTAATCTTCATAAAGATTGTTCAGGCAACTCAAAAGACCCCAAGGTTGTATAATTTGACAAATGCTGTATGAAGAAAATATTAATAATGAGAGTTTGGACTCCTCTACTTCATTTTTCATACTCAAATTTTTGCTGCTCCAATGTGGGAATTGGGATTTCTTTTTTATGGTCATCTTACACTTACTCTGTGTTGCTCAGAGCATTGACATTTCCCATTGATATGTGTCCTATGCTTTCAAAATAAGGTATTCCCTCCTGGGACCAGATGGATTGCCTAGATGGGTGTGGTTTTTGCGAGGTTGTTTTAACTGAGCACATAAGGGTGAAGTGGTGTTTCTGTTGTCTGATGACCAAAGTCTGGCTTCTTAGTATGTCATTTTAGAATCTGCTTTGGATAGCATCTACAGTGTGTTTATTCTGATATTAAAGATGTTCTTAGCAAATAGAAGAAGGGTGTGATGTTTGGCTTTTTAGGAAGGGTACTGCTTTGGGGGGAGTGTAGAGTAGAGCTGAGGTTTTAACAACGTGGTGCTGTTGGGTCTGTGTATCTAGGCAGGTTGGCTTATTCTGAACTTGTCTTCGTGTTTGCTACCCTCTTTTCTGAATCTGTGGAGAAAGTCTTTAACATTGCACAGTTAAAAATAATTTTAGACATTTACTGATAGGGAATGTGCAGGAAACACCACAAAATATTGGCATGGAAGAGAGGAATGGTAAAACTGAGTTATGTCCAGGGGTTTAAGATAAAGTAGTCATTGCTAGTGTTTTGACATTTCTTTGGAGGTAGGTAGGTCACCTAATGAACTTACTTGGCCAAGTCGCAGCCTGCTTTCCCGGACACGCCTGCTCACAGTGGCCTTTGTGTCCTAGGAAAAATCTCCCAAGAGCCTCTATTGATAGTGTCACTCATCAAAGACATCTGCCACCTAATTGTCCTGTCTCTAGTGCAAGGACGGTAACAAAGCTGTATTCTAAGCTGCATGTACCACGGGCTGCTCCCAGAGGCCCCGTGCCCTTGGCCTCAGTAAATGGATTTCTGGGAGTTCCCTACAAGGCAGGGCCTCCTGAGCACCTGAGGAGAAACTCTTTGGTCTAGGGCCGTTAGGACGCTACCAGATAAAAGCTGATGATAAAGGCTTTTCTGTTTTGTTAGAGTAAGGATTAAGTAGCTGCATATGAGAAAAGGAAATACCAACTGGAAGTTAAAAAAACAAAAACAAGAAACAAAAACTAAACAGAAAAAGTAGCACCCCACACCATTCCCTGTCCCTGAGTGGTAGTTCAGGAAAAGCTTCCTGAATGACTAAAACAGAGAGAAAACACACAATAAAATTCTGCTACCAGGGTCCTTACTATCACTTTGAACCTTACTTTGTAGAACGCTTGAATCTGCTGGTCTCCCTGGGAATGTGTGGGAAGACAGTTTAGAAATTCAGAATTGGGCGCCTGGGTGGCTCAGATGGTTAAGCGTCTGCCTTCGGCTCAGGTCATGATCTCAGGGTCCTGGGATTGAGTCCCGCATCGGGCTTCCTGCTCCTTGGGAGCCTGCTTCTCCCTCTGCCTCTCTCTCTCTGTCTCTCATGAATAAATAAATAAAATCTTTTAAAAAAAAAATAGAAATTCAGAATTTAATCTGTTTAGAATAAAATAAATATTCATGTTTCAGGGTTCTTCCAGGTTTGCTGGCAAGGAGGGAAGCTAAATCCGTCTTCATGCTGCAGGCAGAGATACCTACTACAAGATTTCTTTAATAAAATAAAAAGTAGGAGCTTTCCCAGCAAATGTCCTCCAAGGCCGCCTACCCCACACTTGTGTGTGCTGCTTGGGGCACATGCCGAGCCTCCGTCATGTCTGCAGCCTTCGCGAAAAACTGAGCCAGGGGAATTTCATTGTGCAGTGGCCACCTCCTGAGATTATCAGGGGCATAAAAGAAAATCAAATCAATATCCAATTCAGTGTCCTTTAAGAAATGTAGAGGCTCGAGAGGAATGTAATGTTCAATAACACGCAGCAGGAAGCTCCCCAAAACCCCCGTTTGAGGACCAGCTCTCTCTTACGGATGCTGCATTTCTTTGTCGGCAGGTAGTCTGGAGCGGCTTTGCGTGGGCACTCTGTCCCTGCCCTGCCTGCCCGTCAGCCTTGGTCTCCAGAACCCCTGGCTCTGCCTTCTGCGTCTCCCCTCAGCTGTGCTGCACCACGACTGGCTTTCGGATGTTTCTAAGATTCTTTCCCCTCAAACATGACTAGTACAAAGACAAGAAACATTGCTGTTTAACTGGTATTTTCCTCCTTCCCTGCTGAATTCCATGTTTCCCCAGAGTATAGCTCACCCCAGGAAGGTCCCTCTGGGCATGACTCCAGAAGCCAATTAGTTAACATTAGTCAGGAGGTGAAACAGGGCTGATCCAAGTGCTCTCATTGAGAAGACTACACCCTGGCGCAACTAAAGATTTCTAACAAAGTATGAATAATGAGGGACCTTAGTTTTAAAAAAATATTACATATAACTAATGCAAATGGAAAGAGATTTTGAGTTGTATCTTTTAAATGTCTGAACATATATGCCCAGATCCTGGTCAGCAAGACAATGAGTGCAGGTGTGGTCCAGCAGCATCATCCCTGAGCCGTGGACAGAAAACTGCTCCAAAGGCAAGGGAGAGAGGTGTTTGGTTTGCTCACACTAAGGCCCACACACTGGCAGGTGACCTCTTTTGCTTCTTTGGCTTCCGTATCTTTTTAATTTTCTATCGGGAAGGATCTGGCCTGGAGGCACCGGTCTCCTTGGGCTTTCTAGTGACATCATCGTCCAAGCCTCTGTTCCACTTGAATTATTCCATGCTCTCAGTAGGGGCTGCATCATCCTGTCTTAGAATAACAGGTTCTTTGCTCTCTTGCCTTTGCAGATGCTCACCTCAGCTCCTTATTAACAGACAAACTAAAGTCTATGCTCATTACTTCTGTGCAGTTTAAAGTGACTGGAATTTAGTTCAGCAGGATTCTTCTACCACCCAAGACTCTCTGTCCTATTAGTGAGCTGAGTGAGTCTTGATGTCTATATGCAACAATTCAGAATTTAATCTTTGAATCATTATGAGGTGGTAGGCTGTTTTTCAAGGGGTAATAAATATTTCCTTGAATTATGACTGAGATAGTTTATACACCGTCTGCATTATAGCATTATTCTTTAAAGGAGAATTTTATGGGACTCTAAGACTATCAGTATCTCCTTCAAGTAGGTAATCTTGTACATGACTATTTTCTTTTGCAGGAATGAATATGCAATTCTGGATTCTCCCAAATAATACTGTATTCAGACTTGATGTGAAACTAATCAAAACAGAGAAAAATAAATAAAATTAAAATATTTAATAAAAAATTTCTGGTATGCATAAGCAAATCAGAGTTAGTAATAAAAGAGGTAACTTTATTTTAATGGTAAACTTTCATGCTAACTTAATAGTATAATGGAAATGTAATATAAACTCACTTTCATATAAAATCTTTGTTTCCATTTAATTAACATATTAATACATAAAGAAGATGTGTCTTTTTCAATGTTCGCCCCTTTGTTGTCCTGCTTATTTTCCATTACTCTCTGTTTTGTGTGAAGGCTCTGACCTAAATACAAAAGTCGGTCTTTACAGGACAGTGCTTAGGACAATCAGTTCTGTTGGTAAGAAACTTCTAAAATATCAGTGGTGTGATCAAGGGAGTATGTGTAAAAAGAAGAGGGCTGAGGCAAACAACCTCTGCAGAATATATCGATCTCACTTCAGAAAACCCCTGGCCACAAAATAGTGTCCACAGAGCATACTCCCCGAGGTTGTCAGGTGTACTCTGAGAACCACTGCTGGTCACAAGCAAGCCTGTGAAAGCGGAATGTCTGAGAGAACTCTGAATGACAGCAATGTGATGTCACTGATTTTTGCATTGTAAGTGTTATGTTTATCCCCCTAATGAGGTCCTCAGTGTGGGGCATGTATCATAATTGAAACAGTTTCTTCTTGACACAATCTCACAGAGTTATTTTAGTGGTATTAGCCAAACTATATGAAACTATATGGCAAAACCGAAATACAACAGACAAGAAAACCGTACTGTGGCTTAAAGGAAATTAAACCTATTTCAATGACTAAACATTAGCTTTTCTTTTAAAAATAACCTTCAAATGAAAAACAGCTGTGAAATGTGTCCTGAACAATAGCTAATACAATTAGGCTCACGGTCTATACTGATCTGCTAGTAAGATGTTTCAGTAATATTGTATTTGCGATAAAATGGTGAATTATGGATGAAGAACTTTATTGCCTATATTAAATTTGGGCGATGAGAGGGAAATGATTACGTGAGACCTTTCACTGGGGACTCAGTGGTGGGATGGACTGAAATAAGGCATCTGGTTTTAAAAAGTTTAAACAAAACCTACTAATCCTTTATTATTATTTTCCTGGAAGAGAAAGAATATATTGGCTTTGGGAAGTAACCTTAGATTGCATGGAATACGAAATTCATTTTAGGTTTCAAATATTGGCAATATATATTAATTTAACAGTAAAAGATTTCTGTTCTTGAAAATTGATGAACTACCTAAATATTTGTCATAATGGTTTGTTGGTGATTCAAGATCGAAAAATGCAGGTGAGTCAGGCTGCCTGGGCTTATCTCCCCCCCCCCCCCACTCTGTACTCATAAATTTAAGGAAGTATGACAGGAACTGTATAGGAATGATAAATGCAACTCTTGGAAAATCCATTAACAACACAGATTTGTGACCTGGCTTAATTACATTCAGTCTAGTGGCAATTTTTGTTACTGTCTTCTTACTAAACAAGTTATAAGGTTTTGTGCATTTCTGAAGCCTTCTTTCCCCACATCAACTTGCAAATTCAGAATACTATTTATATGTGTGCTTTCTGGGTATGGATTAGCCTCTTAAAGTACATAATTCCAATAATTATCAGTGACAGAAGGGATGAATAAATTATGCTCCAAGCACAACAAAATTAACAGTAAAAAATGGTTTGCATAAGTTTTTCTTAATGCATGTGCCTATATTAAATTTAATATTCCATACAACTTATCCTGAAAGATTCCCAATGAGTTATTAATCCTGAACTATACTGCTGCCTGCTTTGGGACAAAGAATAAAATAGAATTTAAATGCTGCAGATGTCACGATGTTTTGAAAAGCTTCTTTAATTTAAGCACAGAGTTATGATATGAATTGCAAATTCTAACAGCCTGGATGAGTGAAATATCAATGCCATGTTCATTTTTTACACCAGAATGCAAAGATTAAGCTTCAGGTCTTGTTCACAAAATTAAAGCCAGAACCGTCATCCCCTCTCCTTGCTGAGAGCTTAGCGTTAAGGCTAATAAGTGATGAGGGGCTGTTTTCTTTAAACAAAGAATATTACGAAGAGGTTCATTTGGAAATACTGACAAAGGATAAAAATGTCCCATCTGACTCTTTTCCTTTGAAGGCTGGCAAGTGCCGGAAGACCATAGAACTTAATTAATGCGTCTGTGCTTTGATTTAGCACGGTATAGGCCAGCAAAAGAAGTTTTCATTTATTTACCATATTTGACAGAAGGGAAGACAATGCTGATTTTTTAAAAAGTTGCTTGTATATTGCAATATATTTTTGAGGGCAAGTTTACTTGGTTTTCATTTTAGTCTGGATGTAGTAATTATTAAATGTGTACAAAACTTGCAAGGAAGTTGAAATGATAGACATATCATTTGTTCTCTTCAGTATTATCCTTTATACTCTTTAGAGTACTGGGTGTGAGTTCTGTGCGATGGTATTCATAGGCAGCGAACAGCTGGAGAGGGCAGGAGGAATTTTCTATCCCATAAGCTCTTCTAATGGATATAACCAAATGATCACTAAGGTGCTATTTATCTGGACACAGGCCCGAGCACTTATTAAAAGCTCCCAAGCCACATTGACCCCTGAGCGTGACCATCTCCTACACACATATTTATCCTGAGAGGCAACTATATACAGAACATGGGGTAAGTTCCCTGGATGCAACTCAATAGAAATGAGTTGCAGCTCAACAGAATCCTACTTTTAACTCTGTGTTACATATGATTCACATGAAGCATCTCCAGAACTGTGCTCGCATACCTGTCAGCTAAGATGAGGATTTCCTGGTAGCAGTGTAAGGGTAAATGAAGGGGGAAAGTGGAAACAGGAGAGCTGTCCCGGTATCTTCTTCAATAATGTTCACTTGACTTCTTCACGGTTCACTCCTGCTTGATGGTAGTGTGTGTGTGTGTGTGTGTGTGTGTGTGTGTAGGCACACGTGCATGTGTGTACACACATTAGTGTGTTTACAAACTAGAATCACGAAATTCTTTCAGCTCTGGAAAATGATACAAATAAAGGGCATTAAATACCGGGATGCCTCCTCTGAGGTGAAGGTACTTAACCAAAAGTAGGCTGTTATTTCTGTGGACTTGTGCTTTGTAGTTCCGCTAAAACATTTTTTTGCTGCCATTAGGCTCTAACTGTGAACTTCCGAAAACATTTTAGAACTTTCCCTGTGAATTCAGACCATAAGATAAAAGGTGTGTGTGTGTGTGTTTGTAAAGGCATAACTCTGATAAGAAGGCAGATTGTATATTTTCCTTCTCTTTCTCTAGCTGCTCCCTCTCCAGACCCCCCTCCCATTCAAAGCTTCCTTCTTGCTGGCACCGCTCTCAGAAAACACCCTTTAAGAGCTGCTGGTTCAACCCGAGGAGTGGGCTCTTTGAGGACATTCCATGCAGCATTGTCCGCTGCCCGGACCGAGGAGCAGGGCAACAGCTCCACCTTACTCATAATACAGGAGTGTGATGTTTCTCACACTGCACTTCTTTCTGGCAAGGAAGAAGAGAAAAACCCTAAGAGGTCCAACTAATTCCCAATATAAAATGATTGGGCTTGGCAGAGCAAAAAGCCACCTTTGGTTGGAACGTGTCCTGCAGACAATGGCATTCCCAGTGCTGCTCCGGCACCGATGGGGGGGGGGGGTCTGTGGCACACGACAGCTGACCGTGAACTGTGCCTCAAGTAGAAAACCTTGGAGACACATCAGTGGTCCTGGTGTGAAACAGATCTGATCATCCCTCCCACTGAGAGGCTGTGCTTTTCTATTTACAATGGCCTGAAATGGCAGGATTGCTGGGTGAGCTAGTAAAGCCCTTGGTAAGAGTGTCTGTTTCTGGAATACATTGGCCTTTGCTTTTTTTTTTTTTTTTTTTGTAAGTGGCACATACTTAAAAAAAACAGTTAATAACAAAAATCACCTTAGAAGACTGTTGCAGGTAATGTGGTATAAACTCATTGTTAACAAGAAGAACAGTGTCACTCTGTTGGAGGACCAGGTCCTAGAGGCTGTTGGCACTGCTCCGTCACTGTGTGATTTTCCTCTTGATGACAGTGAGCTCTTTCTGAAGTTCACTGAACTTGGGGCGGTTTTCAGGTTTATAATCCCAGCACTTCGTCATAATTTTGAAAATGTCCTCTGGGCAATGCTGAGGGGCTGACATTCGGTATCCTGAAGACCCAAGAGGAACAGAACAGGGAGTTTAGAATGGAGATCAGACATAAATGTTCACACGGGGCATCGTGCAGTTTGTCATCTTTGGTATCTTATGTTGTAGGTGTCATCGAAACCCAAAAAGCCCATTTCAGGGCAAACTGACTTCTGTTTTCTACAAGTGATACAGAATTCAGTATTACAGAGCCATTGAATTACCTTCTAGCTTGAATAACTTATTTTTCATTTGCTCATTTGTCACAGAGTCTGAGGTAAGATAAATCACATACAAATGCATATTTTAGTTGCTCTAAGTATTTGCTTTTAGAATTTGCTTTTAGATGCTGTGGGCAGAGATTTTTTTTTTTTAAAAAATCATCTATACAACCCAGGTTTTTGAAGACGAAGAGAGGATAAGGATTTTATAGACACTAATTTAAAAGTGAAATGAAAATGAATAGGAGTTTTACTCCTTGATAGCTCAAGAAGAATCGTTAACTCAGAGCTGTCTGACCGTGTGCTGGGCAGCGCGGGCGGGCCTGTGTGTGTTCACGCAGGAAGTAAGATGGTGGGGAGGGGAAGAAGGGGCTGCAAGTCCTCCTCCTGCACCCAGTTCTACAGCCAGCCTCCCCGAGAGGGGCCTCCCACGAGGGCATTACTGTGTCAAAGCATTCTGTGTGGTGAGTGCTGCAGACTACACCAGTGCGTGCCAGTGGGCCACCAGCACTGACTGGCTCCTGCTTCTAATCTGGGAACAGCATATGGTGTCTTCAGAAATGTTACACAGTTTTCAAAAACTTCTCTCTGAAGTCCAACTACATTTCAATTTATAATACTATTAGTGGTGTTCATTTGGCATAGAACAAAAAATAGGAGGTTGAGGAACGCTACTCTCTTCTGCTTGAAGATAGTGCATGGCGCAACCTTGCAGATGTCATGCCAGGCAGGGGGGATAGAAGGAAAGCCTAGAGCTCTCTTTTTAAACTGCTGGAATCTTTAAAAGTTTCTTTTGCTGTTGTTGGTTTTTGTTACGGAAGGGCCACACCATCCATGGGATGCAAGAGCAGATTGATCAACACCTCTGCTGTCTGCATACCCAAGTAGGATGTCCCCTCCTCCTGCCAGGAAATCCACAGACTCAGCATGAGCACCGCCCCTGGGGGCTGGATGTGAACACTGCTACCCTCCCCGTCTTTGGCTTGCCTCTTTCCACTTGCTCCCGGGCTTGTTGATTTGTCATTCCAGGGTATGGACAGACCCCTAAGCTGAATGTCTCCCAGAGGAGGATGCCAAAGCTCCACACGTCACTCTCAGAACTGTATCTCCCTGGAGGGCGAACAAAACCATTATCAGGTAAGTGTGTAATAGGGGACCATTTCTGTTATGCATGCCTCTGTCAGTCCCATAATAGCTCATTTAAACTTACCGGTGGAATGCAATAATTAGTGATCTTATTTCTTCACTAGTTTTACTTTCCAGGACTACTAAATATTACCAACTAGATGAATAGTCATCAGGCTGCTGGTTTAACAAAATCAGCTTTCAAATCACTTTACCCCCACCAAAAACAAATATTCAGCCAGCATGCAAGCTTACTTTCCCTGTGGTATCTAAATGAGATGGATGGTTTATATAAAAAAAAGATATAAATTTGTACACATCAATGCCTAGGAGATTAAAAAAGTTGGATTTCTGTAATTTTGTCTTCTGTCTGCATCATTTTCTTTCCATTAAAATTACAAACAAACTTAAAGCAATAATGAAAGTTTCTTAACTTCAATTTTTTACTTGTCACTGTTTACAGATATTCCTACATGCTTAAAGGTCTCATTTTCTCCACTGTTTCATTTATGGAAAATACATTTTTTTCCTCTGTATTTTGAATAGAGTAGAATTAACATAGCTGGCTGATAAGAACAACTTCTTTAAATTACATGGTGCCTTGTTTTGTCAAACTATCTTGGTGCACCTGTTTTACTGAGCTACATGAGCTAAGCTCTTTGGATTTTTTTTTTTTTTTTGGTAGTTTTCTAGAGAAGAGCAGAGATAAAAGCATAAGACACCTTGTGGAGATGGATATGAAATTAAGGAGGGAAACAGAAAAATCCTTTCCGTCCTCTAAGATGCTAAGAATTTAAAGATTTTCATAACATATTTTAATTTTATGTATAGAGCATATACTATCATAACTAAACCCCATTTGTAGTGGAATAAAAGGGTTCTTAAATGATTTCATTTCTATCCCCATTGTAAGTTACCCACCTCAACTCTGCCACTCCAGGATTATAAACACCTCTTGGCTAAAAACATCTTGTTAAAGTAAGATGGCTTTTTCTTTCTTGAACAAAGTAAAATGAGAATGAGAGTATGCCTGTACTTTGATAACTGCTGTGACGTCAGAGTCTAGAGTGTAGTTGCTGATTATCCCCTCCAGCTGTGTGAATTAGCTTCCTTCTTACTAGACAGTAATTATGGAAATTCACTATGCTGTTTGGTAGCAAGATTAGTTTTCTTGTCTGCATATCAACTCTTTTCATGTTTGCCATTCAGTAATTTAATACTTTGCATGGAAGTCATTCAATGACTACAAGTTAAGGTTAATTCTTGAAGGAAGTCAAAGGCATACAGAGCCAAATACTTTTTTTGTAAGAGGATATCAGGGTAGAGATCAAGAAAGGCATGTTGCATACCAAGATCACACTCCAAAAGTGAAAGTTAATAACCTAATTCTATAACCTTGGCCTTGAACCTGGTTTTGCTGGATAATTTAAATTTTTTTAAAAATATTTTTAATTTATTTATCCACTTATTTTAATGAGGTATAATTGATACATATTATATCAGTTTCAGGTGTACAGCATAACAATTCAATATTTGTATGTATTGCAAAATGATCAATACAGTAAGTCTAATTGACATCCATCACCATACTTAGTTACAAAATTTCCTTGTGATGAAAACTTTAAAGATTAGCCGTTTTAGCCACTTTCAATATGTGCAATACAGTAGTATTAATTATAGTCACCATGTTGTGTTTTATATACCCATGATTTATTTATTTTGCAACTACACCCATTTTACCCATCCCCTACCTCTGGCAACCACCAATCTGTTCCCTGTATCTATGACCTTGGTTTTCTTTCTATTCTTTTTTCTTTTTTTTTAAGATTTCACATGAAAGTGAAATCATATGGTATTTGTCTTTCTCTGACTTATTTCCTGTAGCATAATGAGCTCGAGGTCCATCCATGTTGTCACAAATGGCAAGATACTATTTTTTATGGCTGAATAATATTCCATTGTATACCACATCCTCTTTATCCTTTTACCTGTCAGTGGGCACTTTGTTTACATGTCCTAGCTACTGTAAATAATGCTGCAATGAACACGGGGGTGCATATATCTCTTCAAGTTAGTGTTTTCCTTTTCTTCAAATAAATACCTAGAAGTAGAAATACTATATATATGGTAGTTCTATTTTTAATTTTTTCAGGAATCATCATACAGTTTTCCATAGTGGCTACACTATAAATATTTCCACCAGCAGTGCACAAACGTTCCCTTTTTTCACATCCTAACAAACATGTTATTTGTTATCTTTTTGATTATAGTCATTGTAACAGGTGTAAAGCCATCTCACTGTAGTTTTTTTTTATACACTGATTACAGTGCCATTGACTATATTCCCTATACTGTACCTTTCATCTCTTTGACTTATTCATCTGTAACTGGAAGCGTGTACCTCCTACTACCTTTCATCCATTTTGCCTATCCCCCCAAACATCTCCCCTGTTAACCATCAGTTTGTTCTGTTTATGGGTATTTTCCATATGTTGGCCATTGTAAATAATGCTGCGATAAACAAAGGAGTGCATATATCTTTTTGAATGAGTGTTTTCATTTTCTTCTGATGAAACAGTAGTGAGATTACAGGATCATATGATATTTTTATTTTTAATTTCTTGAGGAACCTCTAAATTGTTTACTACAGTGGCTATACTAATTTACATTCCTACCAACAATGCAAAGGGCTCCTTTTTCTCCACATTATTACCAATACTTGTTATTTATTTTTGATTCTAGCCATTCTTACAGGTGTAAGGTGATACTTCATTGTGGTTTTGATTTGCATTTCCTTGATGATTAGTGATATTAAGCATCTTTTTATGTGTCTGTTGGCCATCTGTATGTCTTCTTTGGAAAAAAATGTCTATTCAGATCCTCTGCCCATTATTTAATATTATTATTTGTGGGGTTTTTTTGGTGTTGAGTTGTGTAAGTTCTTTATATACTATGATATTAACCCCTTATTGGTATCTCATTTGCAAATATCTTCTCCCATTCAGTAGGCTACCTTTTTGTTTTGTTGATGGTTTCCTTTGCTGTACAGAAACTTTTTATTTTGGTTAGTCCCAATAGTTCATCTTTGCTTTTTTTCCTTTGCCTGAGCAGACATACCTAGAGAAATATTGCTAAGCTAATATCAAAAATACTACTGCCTATGTGTTCTTCTAAGAGTTTTATGGTTTCAGGTCTCACATTTAGGTCTTTATTTTGAGTTTATTTTTGTGTATGGTGTAAGAAAGTGGTCCAGTTTCATTCTTTTGGCTGCAGCTATCTAGTTTTCCCAGCACCATTTATTATTATTTAAAAAAAATATGTAAGTAATCTCTACACACAAAGTGAGGATTGAACTCATGACCCTGAGATCAAGAGTCACACACTCTTATGACCGAGCCAGCCAGGAGCTCCATCCCAGCACCATTTATTAAAAAGATTGTCTCTTCCTCAATGTATATTCTTGTCTCCTTTGTCATAGATTAAGTGACCTTATAAGCATGGGTTTATTTCTGGATTCTTTTCTGTTCCATTGATCTATGTGTCTATTTTTGTGCCAATACCATACTGTTTTAATTACTACAGCTTTGTAGTACATCTGGAAATCTGGCATTGTGATACCTCTAGCTTTGTGCTTCTTTCTCAATATTGCTTTGGCTGTTCAGAGTCTTTCTGTGGTTCCATATAAATTTGGGGACTATTTGTTCTAGTTCTTTGAAAAATACTATTGGTATTTTGATAGGGATTGCATTGAATCTGTAGATTGCTTTGAGTAGTATAGACATTTTAACAATACTATTTCTTTTAATCCATGAGCATGGTATGTCTTTCCATTTGCTTTTTCCTCTTCGATTTCTTTCATTAGCATTTTATAGTTTCCAGAATACAGGTCTTTCACCTCCTTGGTTAAGTTTATTCCTAGGTGTTTTATTCTTTTAGTGCAGTTGTAAGTGGAATTGTTTTCTTAATTTCTCTTCTAGTTGTTAGTGTATAAAAACACAACAGATTTCTATATGTTAATTTGTATGCTGCAACTTAACTAAATTTATTTATTCTAATGATTTTTGGTACAGTCTTTTGGGTTTTCTTCTTATAGTAACATGTCATCTGTAAATAATGACAGTTTTACTTCTTCCTTACCAACCCTGGATGCCCTTTATTTCTTTTACTTGTTTCATTGCTATGGCCAGGACTTCTAGTACTATGTTGGATAAAAGTGGCAAGAATGAACATCCTTGTCTTGTTCCTTATCTTGAGGAAAAGCTCTCAGTTTTTCACCATTGAGTATGATGTTAGCTGTGGGTTTTTCATATATGGCCTTTACTATGCTGAGGTATGGTCCTTCTAAACACACCTTACTAAGAATTTTTATCACGAATGGACGCTGAATTTGGTCAGATGCATTCTGTGCATCTAACTGAAATGATCACATTCTTATCCTTTGTTTTGTTAATGTGGTGTATTACTTTGATTGATTTGTCAATACTGAACCATCTTTGCGCCCCTGGAATAAATCCTACTTGATTGTGGTGAATGATCCTTTTAATGTAATGCTGAATGTGGTTTGCTAATGTTTTGTTGAGGGTTTTTGTATCTTTGTTCATCAGGGATATTGGCCTATAGTTTTCTTTTTTTGTACTGCCTTGGTATGGTTTTGGTGTGAAGGTAAGGCTGGCCTTACAGGATGTATTTGGAAGCTTTCTCTCCTCTTCTATTTCTTGATGTAGTTTGAGGAAGATACGTATTAACTCTTCTTTAAATGTTTGGTGGAATTCACCTGTGAATCCATCTGGTTCTGGACTTTGTTGGGAGTTTTTTGATAACCAGTTCAATCTGGTCATTAGAAATTGGTCTGTTCAGATTTTCTATTTATTCCTGATTTTTAGAAGAAATGTTTCTAAGAATTTATCCATTTCTTCTACATTGTCCAATTCATTGGCATATAATTTTTTGTAATAGTCCTCATAATCCTTTATATTTCTGTCACCTTGGTTGTTACTTTTCTTTCATTTCTGGTTTTATTTGGGTACTCTTTTTTTTTCTTGAAGAGTCTGGCTAAAGATTTAGCAATTTTGTTGATCTTTTCAAAGAACCAGATCTTGGTTTCACTGGTTTTTTTTCTATTGCTTTCTTAAGTCTCCATTTCATTTATTTCTACTCTGATCTTTATTATTTCCTTTCTTCTATTAACTCTGGGCTTTCTGTGTTCTTTTTCTAGTTCCTTTAGGTGTAAGGTTAGATTGTTAGAGATTTTTCTTCTTTTTTAATTTAATTTTATTATGTTATGTTAGTCACCATACAATACATCATTAGTTTTTGATGTAGTGATCCACGATTCATTGTTTTCGTATAACACCCAGTGCTCCATACAGTACGTGTCCTCCTTAATACCCACCACGGGGCTAACCTATCCTGCTACCTTCCTCCCCTCTAAAATCCTCAGTTTGTTTCCTGGAGGCGAGAATCTCTCATGGTTCGCCTCTCACTCTGATTTCCCCCCCTTCATTTTTCCCTTCCTTCTCCTAATGTCTTCCATGCTATTCTTTATGTTCCACAAATAAGTGAAACCATATGATAATTTACTTTCTCTGCTTGACTTATTTTACTTAGCATAATCTCCTCCAGTCCCATCCATGTTGATGTAAAAGTTGGGTATTCATCCTTTCTGATGGCTGAGTAATATCCATTGTTTATATGGACCACATCTTCTTTTTTTTTTTTAAAGATTTATTTATTTATTTGAGAGAGCGAGAATGAGAGAGAGTACATGAGAGGGGGGAGGGTCAGAGGGAGAAGCAGGCTCCTCGCTGAGCAGGGAGCCCGATGCGGGACTCGATCCCGGGACTCCAGGATCATGACCTGAGCCGAAGGTAGTTGCTTAACCAACTGAGCCACCCAGGCGCCCCGACCACATTTTCTTTATCCATTCATCTGTTGAAGGGCATCTCGACTCTTTCCACAGTTTGGCTATTGTGGACATTGCTGCTATGAACATTGGGGTATATATGGCCCTTCTTTTCACTACATCTGTGTCTTTGGGGTAAATACCCAGTAGTGCAATTGCTGGGTCATAGGGTAGCTCTATTTTTAATTTTTTGAGGAACCCCCACTGTTTTCCAAAGTGGCTGTACCAGCTTGCATTCCCACCAACAGTGTAAGAGGGTTCCCCTTTCTCCACAACCTCTCCAACATTTGTCAATTTTTGCCATTCTAACTGGTGTAAGGTGGTATCTCAATGTGGTTTTGATTTGAATTTCCCTGATGGCTAATGATGATGAACATTTTTTCATGTGTCTGTTAGCCATTTGTATGTCTTCTTTGGAGAAGTGTCTGTTCATGTCTGCTGCCCATTTCTTGACTGGATTATTTGTTTTTTGGGTGTTGTGTTTGAGAAGTTCTTTACAGATCTTGGAAATCAGAGCTTTGTCTGTAGTGTCATTTGCAAATATCTTCTCTCATTCTGTGGGTTGCCTCTTTGTTTTGTTGACTGTTTCCTTTGCTGTGCAGAAGCTTTTTATCTTGATGAAGTCCCAAAAGTTCATTTTTGCCTTTGATTCACTAGCCTTTGGAGATGTAGATTGAAAGAAGTTGCTGTGGCCGATGTCAAAGAGGTTACTGCCTATGTTCTTCTCTAGGATTTTGATGGATTCCTGTCTCACATTGAGGTCTTTCATCCATTTTGAGTTTATCTTTGTGTATGGTGTTTGAGAATGGTCGAGTTTCATTCTTCTGCATGTAGCTGTCCAATTTTCCCAGCACCATTTATTGAAGAGACAGTCTTTTTTCCATTGCATATTTTTTCTTGCTTTGTCGAAGATTATTTGATCACAGAGTTGAGGTCCATATCTGGGTTCTCTATTCTGTTCCGTTGGTCTATATGTCTGTTTTTGTGCCAGTATCATGCTGTCTTGGTGATCACTGCTTTGTAATATAGCTTGGAATCAGGCAACGTGATGCCCCCAGCTTTGTTTTTCTTTTTCAACATTTCTGTGGCGATTCGGCGTCTTTTTGGGTTCCATACAAATTTTAGGATTGTTTGTTCCAGCACTTTGAAAAATGTCATTGGAATTTTGATCGGGATGGTGTTGAAGGTATAGATTGCTCTGGGTAGCACAGACATTTTAACAATGTTTATTCTCTCAATCCATGAGCATGGAATGTTTTTCCATGTTTTTGTGTCTTCTTCAAATTCTTTCATGAGTGTTCTGTAGTTCCTAGAGTATAGATCCTTTACCTCTTTGGTTAGGTTTATCCCAAGGTATCTTATGGTTTTTGGTGCTATTGTAAATGGAATCGTTTCTCTAATTTCTCATTCTATAGTTGCATTGTTAGTGTATAAGAAAGCAACTGATTTCAGTGCATTGATTTTGTATCCTGCCACATTACTGAACTGCTGTATGAGTTCTAGTAACTTGGGGGTGGAGTGTTTTGGATTTCCCACATAAAGTATCATGTCATCTGCAAAGAGAGAGAGTTTGACTTCTTCTTTGCCAATTTGAATACTTTTTATTTCTTTTTGTTGTCTGATTGCTGTTGCTAGGACTTCTAGTACTATGTTGAACAATAGTGGCGAGAGTGGGCATCCTTGACATGTTCCTGATCTTAAGGGAAAGGCTCTCATCTTTTCCCCATTGAGGATGATATTTGCTGTGGGTTTTTCATAGATGGATTTTATGAACTTGAGGAATGTTCCCTCTATCCCTATACTCTGAAGAGTTTTCATCAAGAAAGGCTGCTGTATTTTGTCAAATGCTTTTTCTGCATCAATTGAGAGGACCATATGGTTCTTCTCTCTCCTCTTATTAATGTGTTCTATCACACTGATTTGATTTGCGAATGTTGAACCATCCTTGCATCCCGGGGATAAAACCCACTTGGTCGTGGTGGATGATCCTTTTAATGAATTGTTGGATCCTATTAGCTAGGATTTTGTTGAGGATTTTGGAATCCATATTCATCAGGGATATCAGTCTAAATTCTCCTTTTTGATGGGGTCTTTGCCTGGTTTGGGGATCAAGGTAATGCTGGCCTCACAGAATGAGTCTGGAAGCTTTCCTTCTGTTTCTGTTTTTTTGGAACAGTTTCAGAAGAATAGGTGTTATTCCTTCTTTGAATGGTTGGTAGAATTCCCCAGGGAATCCATCAGGCCCTGGACTCTTGTTTTTTGGGAGGTTTTTGATCACTGCTTCAATCTCGTTAGTGGTTATTGGCTTATTCAGTTTGTCAATTTCTTCCTGTTTCAGTCTTGGCAGTTTATAGGTTTCCAGGAAGGCATCCATTTCTTCCAGGTTGCTTAATTTACTGGCATATAGTTGTTGATAATAATTTCTAATAATTGTTTCTATTTCCTTGGTGTTAGTCGTGATCTCTCCCCTTTCATTCATAATTTTATTATTTTGGGTCCTTTCTCTTTTCTTTTGGATAAGTCTGGCCAGTGGTTTATTGATCTTATTAATTCTTTCAAAGAACTAGCTTCTAGTTTCGTTGATCTGATCTGTGTTTTTGGTTTCTAATTCATTGATCTCTGCTCTAATCTTAATTATTTCTCTTCTAATGCGTGGCTTAGGCACGTTTGTTTGTTGTATGTTGCTTTTTCTCTAGTTCTTTAAGGTGTAAAGTTAGTTGGTGAATTTGGGATTTTTCTATTTTTTTGAGAGAGGCTTGGATGCCTATATATTTCCCCCTTAGGACCACCTTTGCAGTATCCCATAGGTTTTGGACTGATGTGTTTTCATTCTCATTGGTTTCCATGAATTGTTTAAGTTCTTCTTTGATTTCCTAGTTGACCCAAACATTCTTGAGCAGAGTGATCTTTTAGCTTCCAAGTGTTTGAATTTCTTCCAAATTTTTTCTTGTGATTGAGTTGCAGTTTTAAAGCATTTATGGTCTGAGAATATGCAGGGAATAATCTCAATCTTTTGGTATTGGTTGATTTGTGACCCAGTATGTGGTCTATTCTGGAGAAAGTTCCGTGTGCGCTTGAGAAGAATGAGTATTCTGTTGTTTTAGGGTGGAATGTTCTGTATATTGTGGTCCAGTGTGCCATTCAAAGCTCTTGTTTCTTTGTTTTCTGCTTAGATGACCTGTCTATTGCTGAGAGTGGAGTATTGAGGTCTCCTACAATTAACGTATTATTATCAATATGACTATTTTGGTTAACAGTTAGCTTATGTAGATGGCTGTGCCCATTTGGGGGCGTAGATATTTACAATTGTTCAATCTTCTTGTTGGATAGACCCTTTAAGGATAATATAGTGTCCTTTTGTGTCTCTAACTACAGTCTTTAGCTTAAAATCTAATTTGTCTGATATAAGAATTGCTACCCCAGCTTTCTTTTGAGGTCCGTTGGCATGGAAGATGGATCTCCATCCCTTCACTTCCAGTCTGGGTGTATCTTAGGTTCAAAATGAGTCTCTTGTAGACAGCATATGGATGGGTCCTGTCTTTTTATCCAATCTGCAACTGTGCCATTTTATGGGAGCATTTAGGCCGTTCACATTGAGAGTGATTATTGAAAGATATGAATTTATTGTAATCATGTTGCCTGTGAAGTCCTTGTTTCTATAGATTGTCTCTGTAAATTTCTGTTCTATATCACTCTTGGGGTCTTTCTCCTTTTATAGAACCACCTTTAATATTTCTTGCAGAGCTGGCTTAGTGGTCACATATTCTTCCGTTTCTGCCGATCGTGGAAGCTCTGCATCTCTCCATCCATTCTAAATGACAGCCTTGCCAGATAAAGTATTCTTGGCTGCATGTTCTTCTCATTTAGTACCCTGAATATGTCTTGCCAGGTCTTTCTGGCTTGCCAGGTCTCTGTGGATAGGTCTGATGTTATTCTGATGTTCCTCCCTCTGTACTTAAGGAATCTCTTCCCCCTAACTGCCCTTAAGATGGTTTCCTTGGTTCTAAGATTTGTGAGTTTTACTATTACATGCCAGGGCATTGGCCTGGTTTCCTTGATCTTGGGAGGGGTCCTCTCTGCCTCTAGGACACAAATGTTTGTTTCATTTCCCAGATTAGAGAAGTTCTCAGCTATGATTTGCTCAAATATATCTTCTAGTCCTCTCTCTCTCTCTCTCTCCACCCCCTCAGGTATCCCAATAATTCTGACATTGGAACATTTCATGGTGTCACTTATTTCTCTGATTCTGTTTTCATGGATTTTGAATTGTTTCAATCCCTGGCCTCCCCTTTATCCTTCTTTTCTATCAATTGGTCTTCTAGGTCACTAATTCGTTCTTCTTCTTCCTTTTTTTTTTTTTTAAGATTTTATTTATTCATTTGAGACACAGAAATACAGAGAGAGAGAGAGAGAAAGCATGAGCAGGGAGAGAGGCAGAGGGAGAGGGAGAAGCAGGCTCCTCGCTGAGCCAGGAGCCCGATGTGGAACTTGATCCCAGGACCCTGGGATCATGACCTGAGCCGAAGGCAGATGCTTAACCATCTGAGCCACCCAGGCGCCCCACTAATTCGTTCTTCTGCCTCACTTACAGATTATCTAGATTAGACCGGATGTCATTGATAGCATTTTTAAGTTCTGCCAATTCAGCTTTCATTTCTGCCCTTAGAGACTCTATGTTGCCATTAATCGATTTCTCCATTCTAACTATTGTCCTCACAACTGCTACCCTGGATTCCACTTCTGACATCTTGGTTATATCAGTATCCATTTGTAAATCTGTGGCAGAAGTCACAGTCTCCGAGTCTTTCCTATTTTGGGGGTTCCTCCTCCTAATCATTCTGTTGAGGGGTGTTTGAGGGAATGTAAAGAGTCCAAATTATTGACCACAACCCAAGCAAGATGCAACTGTTTTGTAGGGACCTTAGGGTTGTTGGCCTCTTGTTCTCCCAGCCTGTCTTCTGGGTGAGGGGCCTGCCACCCTGTTACTCAGGCAACCCTGTTTGGGCAGAGTTGCCCTGCCTCTTGTGGGGGGGAAATGGGCTCGGTGAAAACCGTTTTTTGGGGGCTTCTGTTCTCTGGTGTCTTTCCCTGCAGCTTTCTGAGTCTCTTCCGAGACAGCAGAAGAGATCGTTTCCAACCCTCTGCCTCAGAAGGGAGAGACTGCAGTCTGTTCTTCAGTGGGCTCTCCAGGCTACCCTATCTCCATTTCTGTCTGTGCTGCTATAAACTGCAGCGTCCTGGGTTGTGCACCCCTCAGCAGGGGTCCCAGTCCTCGCCTCCAGGTTGGGGCACATCTGTGCCCTTTGTGCTTCTAAAACCGCCAGCTGCTTCCAGTTCACACACCCACTCCAGGTTTCAGTCCGGGGGGGGGGGGGGGGCTGCCCTAAAGTCCTTTCCCTTCTGCTACCAGTCTGCGAGTCTGTGCCCCGTCCCCAGTGCAGGAGGCTATCGCTCACCGGCGGTGTAGGATCCCCACGGCTCCCTCCCCCTTCCATTTATCTTCGGATGTGTGCCTGCGGAATCATGGCTCCCTGCTTCATACCTTGAAACCAACCGCCTGCAATATTCTGTTTGTAGAGATCCAGATATATCTGCTTACACCTCAGGCTGATTTCGTGGGTGTTCAGAGTGGTCTAGTAGATATCCAGCTCAGTTCCGGGGACTGGTTGGAATAGGGTCTCCTACTCTGCCGCTATCTATTCCTCTCCCTCTTTTTGTTTCTTGAGGAAGACCTGTATTGCTATGAATTTCCCTCTTAGAAATACTTTTGCTGCATCTCAAAGATTTTGAACCATTGTGTTTTCATTTGTCTCCATGTATTTTTTTATTTCCTCTTTTTTTAAAAAAAAGATTTTATTTATTTATTAGAGAGAGCACAAGCAAGGAGAGCAGCAGGCAGAGGGAGAAGCAGGCTCCCCACTGAGCAGGGAGCCCAATGCGGGACTCTACCCCAGGACCCTGGGATCATGACCTGAGCTGAAGGCAGATGCTTAATCAGCTGAGTCACCCAGGCATCCCTTTACTTCCTCTTTGACTTCTTCATTGAATCATTGCTTGGTTAGTGGCATGTTGTTCAGCCTCTATGTGTTTGTGCTTTTTCCAGTTTTTTTCTTGTAATTGATTTCTAGTTTGATACTGTTATGATCAGAAAAGATGTATGATATGATATGTCTTCTTAAATTTACTGAGACCTATTTTATGGCCTAATGTGATCTCATCTGGGGAATGTTTCATATGCGTTTGAAAAGAATGTGTATTCTGTTGTTTTTGGATGGAATGTTCTGTATATATCTATTAAGTCCATCTGGTCTATTGTGTCATTCAAAGACACTGTTTCCTTATTGATTTTCTGCCTGGATGATCTCTCTGTTGATGTGAGTAGGGTGTTAAAGTCCCCTATTATTATTTTATTAGTGTCAATTTCTCTCCTTATGTCTGTTAATATTTGCTTTATGTATTTAAGCATTCCAATATTGAGTGTATAGATATTTACAACTGTTCTATCCTCTTAATCCGGTTATCATTATGTATTGCCCTTCTTTATCTCTTGCTACAGTCTTTGTTTTAAAGTCTGTTTTGTCTTATATGAATATTGCCGTTTCCTTTCATAATTTTCTTCTAATTATGTCGTTTTCTTTTCCACTTAAAGAAGTCCCTTTAACATTTCTTGTAAGATCAGTTAAGTGGTGATTAACTCCTTTAACTTCTGTTTGTCTGGGAAACTCTTTATTTCTCCTTTAATTCTGAATAATATGCCAGGTAGAGTATTCTTTGTTGTAGGTTTTTTCCTTTCAGCACTTTGAATATCATGATGCCATTTTCTTCTGGCCTTTCTCTTCTCCTTCTGGAACCCCTATAATGTGAATGTTTCTTCACTTGATGTTAAGATCAAGGTTATGATCCCTTAACCTGATTTTAAAAATTCTTTTTACTTTTTGCTTTCCTGCTTGAATGCTTTGTATTACCCTGTTTTCCAGATTGCTGATCTGTTCTTCTTCATCCTCAAATCTAATATTGATTGCCTCTAGTGTATTTTTCATTTTGGTTATTGTATTCTTCAACTCTGATGAGTTCTGTTTTACTTTTTCTATCTTTTAGTAAGTTCTCATAAAGTTCATCCATTCTCCTCCAGTCTGGTGAGCATCTTTATGGCATTACTTTGAACTATTTGTCAAGTAGACAGAGTATCTCCATTTCATTTAGTTCTTTTTCTGAGGTTTTGTTCTGTCCTTCATTTGGAGCATCTTCCTCTGTCTCCTCATTTTGCTTATTTTTCTGTGTTTGTTTCTATGAATGAGGCAAAACTGCTACATCTCCTAAACTTGAGAAAATGGCCTTGTGTATGGTCATCCCCTGTGTAGACTATCTGTGCCTGGTGACTTTGGCTGGCTGGCTGGAGCTGTGACTAATACAGGCTGGGGTTCCTGGGCACTCTATACTGGGCTTCCCTGCTGGGATGGCTGGAGCAGAAGTGGGTATGGGCCAGAGCAATCCTAGACAGTCTGTGCAGAGGGTGCCCTGGCAGGAGAGCTAAAGCTGAAGTGAACATGGGCTAGGGTTGTCCTGGGGCTCTCCATAGAGATGTCACCTTTGCAGGAGAGCTGAGGCTAAAGTGGGTGCAGTCCCGGGGTGTTAAGTGCAGGCAAAGAGCACTTGGTGGGGTGGCTGACACTGAGAGATGCATGAGCCTGGGTGCTCTATGCAGGATGCATCCTGGTAGGGTGGCTGGAGCCAGGGCAAGGTGTGGGCTGGGTGGGTCCCAGAGCACTCTGCAACAGGAGTGCCCTAGCAAGTCATCTGGAGCCAAAGTCATGTGGGCCCAGTGTCTTTCAGGGTAAGTTGCACCTGTGTCACCTTGGCGAGAACAGCTAGAGATGTAATGAGCACTGATCAGGCATGTCCTGGTGTGTGCTGTGCTGGGTGGGGCTGCCTTGGTAGGATGGCTTGGGTTGGTGTGGGCTAGAGGTTCAGGGTTCACTGAGGAGGTAGGTTGGCTTTCAAGGTGCAGGGGAATGTAAAACATGACACTTGCCAAAATGATTTGGAGAGAGTTCCAGCAGCTCCCCTGTTGTTTGGTAGAGTTCTAGAGCTGGATCTTTTATATTCTAGTTGCTTTTTAAAACCATGGCTTTTTTTTCCTCCCAGTACCACAGGGCATCTGGGGCATGTATGTCATTGTAGTTTTCCTGATGATAAATGATGTTGAGCATCTTTTCATGTACTTATTGGCGATCTGTATGTCTTCTTTGGAAAACTGTCCAGTCAAATTTGCTTATTTCTTAATTGAATTATTTTTTTTTTGATATTGAGTTGTATGAATTATTTTGGGTATTATTAACCCTTCATCAGATACATGATTTGCAAATACTTTCTCCCATTTAGTAGGTTCTCTTTTCATTTTGTTGATCCTTTCCTTTGCTGTGCAGAAAGCTGTAGCTTGATATAGTCCTACTGGCTTATTAAAGTAGAAAACCTTTGCTTTTGGTGTCAGATCCAAAAAATTATCTCCAAGAGCAAGTCAAGGAAATTACTGCCTATGTTTACTTCTAGGAATTTTGTGGTTCTGAGTCTTCTGTTAAAGTCTTGAATCCATTTTGAATTAATTTTTGTGTATGGTATAAGATAGTGGCCCAGTTTCATTCTTTTGCACGTGACTGTGTAGTTTTCCCAGCACCATTTATTGAAGAGCCTGTCCCCTCCTTATTGTATATTCTTGGCTCCTCTGTTGTAAACTGATTGACCATATATACGTTGGTTTATTTCTGGGCTCTCCTGTTTCGTTGATCTTTGTACCTATTTTTAATCCAATACCCTACTGTTTACCCTAGCTTTTTAGTAGAGTTTGACATCAGGCAGCACAATGCCTCCAACTTTGTTCTTTCTCAAGATTGCCTTGGTTATTCAGTCTTTCGTGGTTCCATACAAATTTTAGAATTGTTTGTTGTATTTCTTTCAAAAACGCATTAAATCTGTAGATTGCTTTGGGTAGTATAGGCATTTAACAATATTCTCCTAATCCAGAAGCATGGAATATCTTTCCATTTATTTGTGTTGTCATCGTTTTCTTTCATTAATTTCTTTCACTGTCTGAGTACAAGTTTTTCACCTCCTAAGTTAAATTTGTTCATAGGTATTTTATCCTTTTTGATGCAGTTGTAAATGGGACTGTTTTCTTAATTTCTCTTTCTGATAGTTGATTTCAATGTATAGAAATGCAACAGATTTTTGTATAGTGTACCCTGCAACTTTACTGAATTCATTAATTAGTTCTAACCCTTTATTGGTAGAGTCTTTAGTGTTTCTATATATAACAATGTCATCTGCAGAGAGTGATAATTTTACTTTTTCTTTTCCAGTTGGCATGCTTTTTATTTTACCCTTACCTAACTGCTCTGGCTATGACTTCCAATACTATGTTGAATAAAAGTGGTGAGAGTGGGAATCCTTGTCTTATTCCTGGTCTTAGAAAAGCTTTCAGCTTTTCACTGTTGAGTACAACAATAGCTGTGGGCTTGTGTCATATATGGCCTGTATTATGCTCAGATATGTTCTTTCTATACCCAATTTGTTGAGATTTTTATCACAAATGGATGTTGAATTTTGTCAAATGCTTTTTCTGCATCTATTGAGATGATAATTTTTATCCTTCCTTTTGTTAATGTGGCATATCTCATTGACTTGTGAAGGTTAAAACATTCTTTTTTTTTTTTTTTTTAAAGATTTTATTTATTCATTTATTTGAGAGAGTGAGAGAGAGAGAGAGAGCACATGAGAGGGGGGAAGGTCAGAGGGAGAAGCAGACTCCCTGCCGAGCAGGGAGCCCGATGCGGGACTCGATCCCGGGACTCCAGGATCATGACCTGAGCCGAAGGCAGTCGCTTAACCAACTGAGCCACCCAGGCGCCCAAGGTTAAAACATTCTTGCATCCCTGGAATAAATCCCACTTGAATATGGTGTATAACCTCTTAATGTATTGTTGAATTCGATTTGCTAAAATTTTGTTGAATTTTGCAGCTATGTTCATAAGGGATAATGACCTGTAATCTTCTTTTCTGGTGGTGTCCTTGTCTGGTTTTGGTATCAGGGTGATGCTGACCTGGTAAAATGACTTTGGAAGTATTTCCTCCTCTTCTATTTTTTGGAAGAGTTTTAAAGATGAATTAATGCCAATCTTTGTCCATGTTTGGTAGAATTCACCAGTGAGATCATGTGGTCCTGGACTTTGTTTGTTAGTTTTTGTTTACTAGTAAGGAAACTGAATCATTAATCAGTTTGTTCAGATTTTCTATTTCTTCATAATTCAGTCTTGGTAAGTTGTACATTTTTAGGAATTTATTCTACTTTGTCCATGAGTTATGGCATACTGTTGTTCATAGTAGTCTTTTATGACCCTTCGTATTTCGGTGGTACTGGTGTAATATCTCCTCTTTCATTTCTTGTTTTGAGTCCTCTTTTTTCTTGGTAAGTCTAGCTAAAGGTTTGTCAATTTTATTTTTTTCAGAGAACCAGCTCTTTGTTCACCATTCTTTTTTATTGTCTTTTTAGTCTCTATTTCATATATTTCTGCTCTGAGCTTTGTTATTTCCTTCCTTCTACTAACTTTGGGCTTCATTTCTTCTTCTTTCTCTAGCTACTTGATGAATAATATTAATTTGAGATTTTTCTCTTTATTTATTGCTATGAACTTCCCTCTTAGAATTGCTTTTGGTTCATCTCATAAATTTTGGTCTATTTTGATTTGTCTCAAGGTTTTTTAAAAGATTTTATTTATTTATTCAAGAGAGAGAGCACACATGAGCAGATTGAAAGGGAGAGGCAGAGAATCCCAAGCAGACTCCATGCTGAGTGAGGAGCCCCATGCGGGCCCCAATCTCACAACCCTGAGATCATGACCTGAGCTGAAACGAATCAGACACTTAACTGACTGAGCCACCCAGGCACTCCTTAAGGCATTTTTTGATTGCTCTTTTGATTTCTTCTTTAACCAATCGGTTTTTCAGTAGGATGTTGTTTAATCTCCCAATAACTGTGAAATTTCATACTATTGTGGTCAGAAAAGATGCTTGATGTGATTTCGATCTTCTTAAATTTATTAAGACTTGTTTTGTGGCCTAAGATACGATCTGTCCTGGAGAATGTTCCATGTGCACTTGAGAAGGATGTGTATTTTGGTGCTTTTGGATGAGATGTTCTGTATATATCTATGTAGTCCATCTGGTCCAATGTGTCATTTAAGGTCTGTATTTCCTTATTGATTTTTCTGTCTGGATGATCTATCCATAGATATAAGTGGTATATTAAACTCTTCTACATTATTGCTATTTATTTCTCCCTTTAGGTATGTTAATATTTGCTTTATATGTTTAAGTGAGCCTCTGTTGGCTGCATAAGTATTTACAAATGTTATATACTCTTGTTATATTGGCCACTTTATCATTATGTGATGCCCTTCTTTGTCCTTGATTACAGTCTTAAAATCTATTTGGTATGATACAAGCATAGCTACCTTAGCTTTCTTTTGATTTCCATTTGCATGAAATATCTTTTCCTGTCCCTTCACTTTGAGTCTGTGTATGTCCTTACATCTGCAGTGAGTTTCTTGTAGGCAGCCTATAGATGAGTCCTGTTTTTGTTTTTTTATCCATTCAGCCAGTCTCTGTCTTTTGGTTGGAGAATTTAGATCATTTACACGTAAAGCAGTTGTTGATAGATACGTACTTATTGCCAGTTTAATTGCTTCCCAGCTTTTTGTAGTTCTTCTCTGTTCATTTCTTCTCTTGCTCTTTTCCTTTGTGGTTTGATGACTTTCTTTAGTAGTATGTTTAAATTTCTTTTCTAATGATCTTTTGTGTATCTACTATAGATTTTTGCTTTGTGGTTACCATGAGGGTTACATAAAACAACCTATATTTATAACACTCCATTTTAAATTGATAAAAACTTAAGTTTGAATGGATTCTAAAACTCTACAAATTTACTCTCCCTCACAACATTTGGTTTTTGATGTTACAGTTTACATTTTTATTTTCTGTATCCCTTAACTAATTATTATAGTTATTTTTACTACTTTTGTCTTTTAACCTTCATACTAGCTTTGTAAATGATTAATCTATCTTCACTATATATTTACCTTTATCAATGAGATTTATACTTTCATGTGTTTTCTCATTACTAATGAGCACCCTTTCTTTTCAGCTTAGAGAAGTCCTTTTAACATTCTTGTAAGGCTGGCTTAGTGGTGATGAACTCCTTAACTTTTGCTTATCTGGAGAACTCTTTGTATCTCCTTCAATTCTAAATGGTAACTTTGCCAAGTAGAGTATTCTTGGTTGCAAGTGTTCTACTTTCAGCCTCTGAATATATGGAGCTACTCGCTTCTGGCCTGCGAAGGTTCTCTAAAAAATTTGCTGATGATAGTCTTATGGGGGCTCCTTTGTATGTGACAATTTGCTTTTCTCTTGCTGCTTTTAAGATTCTTTTCTTCTCTTTAACCTTTGACATTTTAATTATAATGTGTCTTGGTGTGAGTCTCTTCGAGTTCATTTTACCTGGAACTCAATGGGCCTCCTAGATCTGGATGTGTTTCTTTCCCTAAATTAGGTAAGTTTTAAACCATTATTTCTTCAAATAAGTTTTCTGTCCCTTACTCTCCCCTCTTCTTTCTCTGGGACTTCTATAATGCAAATGTTAGTCTGCTTCATGGTGTCCTATAAGTCCCTTGAATTATCTTCACTTTTTACAAAAATTTTTTGCTGCTCTGATTGGGTGAGTTCACCGATCCTTGCTTTTTCATCTAGTTTGTTGGTAAACCCCTCTAGCGTATTTTTTTTTTTTTTTTTAGCTCAATTATTTCATTTTTCAGCTCTGTGACTTCTATTTGGTACTGTTAGATTTTCTATCTCTTCATTGAAGTTCTTACCATGTTCATCCATTCTTCTCCTGAGTTTGGTAAGCATCTTTACGATCATTACTTTGAAGTCTTTATCAGGTAAATCATTTATCTCTGTTTCACTAAAATTTTATTTTCCTGAAGGTTTCTTTTGTTCTTTCAATTGGAACATATTTCAGTGTTTCTTCACTTTGCTTGACTCTGTTGGTTTTTATGCATTTGAGGAATAGGCACGTCTCCCAGTCTTGAAGAAGTACCCTCATGTATTACATGAATGTCTTCATTTAGCCTTGCCCTAGCTCTTTGTTGTCTTTCAAACCTTTGTGATTGCCCATGCAGACTATTTTATTTTATTTTTTTTTAAAGATTTTATTTATTTATTTGACAGAGTGAGAGATAGCGAGAGCAGGAACACAAGCAGGGGGAGTGGGAGAGGGAGAAGCAGGCTTCCTGCCGAGCAGGGAGCCTGATGTGGGACTCGATCCCAGGACCCTGGGATCATGACCTGAGCCGAAGGCAGATGCTTAACGACTGAGCCACCCAGGCACCCCCAGACTATTTTATTTTTAATAGCTCACAGTAGTTGAGGGTGCTCCTAGACCTATCATGTCCAAAAGAATCTCAGCATTGAAATTGAGTTTGATTTGCAGCCAGACCCTAACTACTGGCTAAGGTCCCAGAGTCCTGTGGGACTACAAGTGTAAGCCCCACTGACCACTAGAGCCAGCTGATCTGGACTTATCCTCTGGGCAGCAGTTGTAAAAATTGGGGCCCTAGATGAGTGCATAAGCTTCTTTCTGGGAGATACCAGGGAGGTGTAATGAGGCAGAGGGAGAGTGCAAAGATGGTGGCTACCAATCTACATTACCTCAGCCTCTAGATGTGTGCCAAACCTGAAGACTTCCCCTCAGTCTGAAGCTCCCAATAGGCAAATAGGCTTCTTTCATAGTTGGCTGTTGGTGCAGTGCCTTGGGGAATGCTGGCTTGCCAAGAACTCTCTGATTGTTACAGTCCTCTGGGACTCAGGAATGTGAGTGTGCCTTGATCACCAGAGCCAGATCAAGGGGGCATTCACTGGATGGCAGCCCCTAAAACTGGGACAACAGGTCGGTTTAAGAGCTCTCTTCTGAGAGATACTGGTGCTCTGGAATACAGCAGGGACAGAGTATGAAGATTATGCCTGCCCTCTAATGTCTCTGGAAAGGATTATAGTCAGGTCTTAGATGTGTGTTCAATTAGAAGCCTGCACCTCTGGCTGTAGCTATGATAATAAGCCAATAGGCCTCTTTCACAGAAAGAGCTCTTGGGCCTACTGTCTGTCTCTTACTGTGTCCTAGGAGTATAGCTGTTTAAGAACTTTTTGTCCATTGGTTACAGTCCTGTGGGATCTGTGAAGGTAAGCCCTGCTGACCACCAGAGCCAGGTGATATAGAGGTGTCCCCGGGTAGAATCTGCTAAAACCTAAGCACCTGACAAGGGTATTAACTCCTTTCCGGGAGATTATGGCAAGTGAAGTAGAGGGAGAGTACAGAGTTGGTGTCCACTGGCCTTTGTTCCTGGACAGAACCTCCACAGGCCTGTAGTTGGGTGCCATACAAGAAGTCTGCCCTCAGGCCTGGACAAGATAGTAAGGACTATGGGTATGTTGCTATCTATCTGTCAGGGCACTGGGGTGGTAGCCTGTCAAGAACTGTGTCTCTGTTACAGTCATATGGTACACAGGACTGCAAGCCCCCTGGCATCCAGAACCTGATGATCAAGGGGTGTTCCCTGTGTGGTAGCTGCAAAAACTAGGCTACTAGATATGTGTAAAAGCTCCCCTCTGAGAGATAATGGTGCTCTGGGGTGCAGCAGAAGGAGAATGTGAAAATGGCATCTGCCAGCTTCCATCCCTGGAAAGTATCCCCAGCAGACCCGTAGATGTGTATTAAATAAGATGCCTCTCAGGCTGATGTTTTAAGACTAGCAAAGGAGCTTCTTTCACATAGCCTGTCCATTGGCTGCTTCTGCTCTGGGCCCTAGGGCAGGTGATTCCAAGCATGGGGCCTTTTAAGAATTGTTTTTATGTTCCCTGTAGTCTTGTGGGTTATATGAATGTGAGCCTTGTTGGTTTTCAAAGGTAGATGTTTTGGGAGCTCACCTCTTAGGTGCAGCTCTTAAATGCCGGGATGCCTGAAGTGGGGGGACTTAAACCCTTTGCTCTTCAGGGGGAAGCTCTGGGTTTTTAGTTCCCTCCTCATGACGGTTCTCTGTGCTGGGGGTGGAGTCTATGGTGAGATTGTGTCTTAGCCTCTCTTACCTGCTGTGATAGGTTTTTTTCTTTTCTTGTTTGACTAATATGTAGCACTTGCTTAGCTAGTTTTTAGGGTTTTTTTGAGAAAATTGTTCCATAGACTTGGTGTGTCTGTGAGAGGAGGTGTGAGTTTGGGATCTTCCTACATCATCATGTTGAACCAGAACCTTGCTGGATAATTTTAATGGGCTAAGAGCAACTTATACTTGTATGGAATTTTGCTACTTCTCCATCTCATTTGATCTTAACAATACCCTTATATGGAAAAGGCACTATCTTCTCAATTGCAAATTAGAAAACATAGGTGTAGAGAAGTAGATGACTTGCTAAGGTCATGCAACTAATGACATAACTGGTGGGAAATCTGGCCCTGATGATTGATCCAGGACTCTTTTCACTATAAATCCTGCCTCCTCATTTCAGAGTACTTAGTCATGTCAGGCTAATTAGAGGATGCATCAGCCCAAAATTCTTAGGTGACAAATGAAAAAATGTCTTTTAATTTTCTTTTTTAGATTATTTCTTAGTTGATGAGGAGTATCCTATTTGCCCTTTACAAACACAGTCCTCTGGTAACAGCTATATTGAGCACAGTAGCAATATATGCTGAAAAGACTATCAAGTATGCTGCCATTTCCTGTTTAAAAAGTGGGGGAGGGGATATATATGCAATTATGTGTTGTGTGGCTGGAGATGGGTAGGAGAGGAGCTTACATGTCATTGTAGGCTCTTTACTATAGCTTGGTTTAAAAAATTAAATGACAGGGGCGCCTGGGTGGCTCAGTCGTTAAGTGTCTGCCTTCGGCTCAGGTCATGATCCCGGGGTCCTGGGATCAAGCCCCGCATCGGGCTCCCTGTTCAGCAGGAAGCCTGCTTCTCCCTCTCCCACTCCCCCTGCTTGTGTTCCCTCTGTCTCGCTGTCAAATAAATAAATAAAATCTTTAAAAAAAAAAAATGAAATGACAGCTACACTAATGACAAAATAATGGTGAAAATAAGTTTAACTCCATGGCCCTAAGGCAAATTTCTGAGAGGTTCCTTATAGACAGACTGAAGGATTTTTGTCAACTTTGCTCCCACATGTCATGGGAGACTTGGGCAGTATTTCAGCTACTCTGCGGCAACAGTGAAGAAAAGACCCTTGGAAATAAGGCAAAATCTTGCCACCAATCATAAAATGATATCTGCATAAAACATGAAAAACCTATAACAAACAAGAAATAGGTTGTTCAATGGATATATTTTCCACTTTTGTTAAACTCTAAGGAACTCCCTCATTGGGTTGGATAATTATTCCAGACTTCGTCCTCATCTACTGTTAAAAATCTCTTCCCTTTTGTCATGTAAATTGTTCTGCATTGTAAAGACTGCTAAAAAAAATGTCCCTCATTGCCAACCAAAGATCTTCATATCTCTATTACTTAAAATGCTGTAGGTCTGGCTCTAAGAGGTGTCTGGAAATAGAATTTTGATTTGCAAATACTTCAGTCAGCTTGAAATTCAACTAAAATACATTTTGATTGAAAGGCAGAATTTCACTTGGCATAATAGTAAGAGGACTTTCAAAGGCAACAACAAGGATCTGGTCAATAGGGTTAAAACAAATTCTAGAGAGCTGCATTTCAGGGTTTCCCAAGTCCAGTTCCAGCCCTCTTATGGGAATGCTGTAAGAATGTACAAGAAGGGGTTAACAATGTTTTGTCATTTAAAGAAAACCTCTGCATAAATAATAGGTTACAATCTTTTATCCTGTGATTGTTCATCTTAGGAGTATAACCTTAGAGTAGTATCACTGTAGAAAATATCAGGGCTGCCATTTTCTCTAGATTCTGAGGAATAGTGGAATTACTCTGTGATCATTAGAAAGCTTATAAAAACTTCTCTTGCCAGCATATGGGAAGACAAATTAGGGTGAGGATTAGTATCTATGGAGTCTTAAGCTTAAAAATGTCATTATTGGGAACTAGAATAACTTAGTCTATTTCTCATAATGACAGTTACATTCAACATATAGTCCATAGTATCATTAGTATACAAAATACAGAACAGATCCTGGTGTCTGAATCAGCCCCAACTAACTTCCAAGCCAATCACATTCCAAAGCCTTATCTGGAAAACACTTGGTGGTTCCTTGACAAGTTAAACACAGAATTACCATAGGACTCTTAGTGTATACCTAGAATTTAACTAAAAATAGGTACTCAAATAAATCCTTATACACAAATGTTCATAGTACTATTCACAATAGCTGAAAGGTGAAAACTGCCCAAATATACATATAAACAAATTGTAAATATATACAATGGGATATTATTCAGCCGTAAAAAGGAATTAAGTTAATTATACATGCTACAACATGGATGAACCTCAAAAACATTTAAGAAATGTATAGTATGATTCCATTTATATGAAATATGCAGTATAGGTAAATCCATAGCAACAGAACGTAGACATGTGGTTGCAAGTGGCTGGGGGGAAAGGAGGAATGGGGAGTAAATGGGTAAAGGTTCTTATTTTGGAGTGATGAAAATGTTGGAACTAGAGAGAAGTAGTGGTTGTACAATCCTGTGAACTGTACTAAATACCACTGAATTATTCACTTCAAAATGGTTAATTTCCAGTTATATGAATTGTACCTCACTTAAAAGCTTTGTCTTTAATTTAGGCATTAAATTAAGGCATTTATAAATGCCCTTTTTTTCATGATGAATTTTTCATTTTAAATCAGTAATCATTTTATGATATTTCAATTTAAAACATACTATACCCATTCACCAACCCATGGCTCATATGCTGCTTCCCTTAATGAAAATGTAATTTATAATTTCACTTAAAGCACAATCTCAATTCTTGAGCCATTACCCATCTTGTTACAGCCCATTTTATCCCAACCAAGATAATGCAACCTCTATTTATTTCCAATTGCAATGACACACACACACACACACACACACACACACAAAATCCCTGCTGTTTTAAAAATGTAACTTCCATCTCTCTCCACAAGACTTATACAAGTTCTAGAGACCGAAATGCTAAGAAACCATGTTAACTTTTAGAGCGAGAAACTATACACTTGACAATATTTTAAAACCTAATATTAGATGAGGTTATTGTGCCATTTATAAGACATTCAAAAGCAATGGTCCAGAGCCACAGCTACACTTTAAAAAGAATCTTTTTTTTTTTTTTTTTTTGGATTAGAAAAAACCTTCTCCAAAGTGCTTATAAGTATATCCATCTTTTAAATCTAGCAATCTTACATATAGAAATCTGACCAATAAGTTTAATGAATTAGGTTTCTGCTCATGTGTAAATACAAAATATGAATACTTACACATTATTGCGTTGATTTTCAAATTATTCTAACTTGGGCTCTGCTTTACTCCTGTAATTTTGCTTGTGTATGTTTTGTGCTGATGGAGTACATTTTTACCACCAAAAAGCAAAACAGTCTATTCTTACCATAATTAAGAGCTTCTGGTGCTGTCCATTTAATGGGAATCTGCTTTAAGCCAGAAGATGAATACACTCCACCATCCTCTTGACGAGACATTCCAAAGTCACTGATTTTCAGAATGTTATTTTCACCTACCAGGCAGTTTCTTGCAGCAAGATCCCTAGGTTACAATAAGACATAGAAAATACCTATTAAAACAAATTGAAAGCTGCTTTCACATTTATGACTTCCACACTTTGCACTTTTACATTTGCAATGTATTTATAATGAGGTTAAGAATGCTTGTGATTTACCAGTCTTTCTCATCTTTTCTGTCATAGGTAAAAATCACTGGTGAGAATATTTGCATAGGGAATAGGCCCCATGCTAATTTTCTAGGCATCGCATATATTTCCACTGAAATAGAAAAACACTGATTCTAGGGTTAAGAGAAAATCACAGAGGAGACGGTAAGCAAACTTGGCATTATTTCTCATTGGACTGGATTTCCTAAAGCAGCGCTGTTTTATATAACTTCTGTGATGATGGAATGTTTTCTATCTGTGCTGTGCTGCCCAATAGGTAGTCATTAGCCACGTGTGACTATTAAAACACTTGGAATGGAACTCATGTGATTGAGAAACTGAATTTTAAAATTTACTTTTAGTTAATTAAATTTAAATAGCTGCATGTTGCTAGATAGCCTTTGGCTATTGTAGCCTTAGAGTTTCCCAAAGGGTGGAGAATGGCTGAGGTGCCAGAGAGGCCTGCAACCCTTTTTCTACTGCATCTGGGACAGGCAAAACTTTGCATGATCTGGCTCTGCCTATCTCTCCTACCTTATCTTATTCCACTCTACATAATTTCTAAATTCTACCCTTACTGGGCTTCTTTTTGTCCTCAAATGCAGGACAAATGCCCTAACATGACAAGCTTATTTCCACTGTAGGGCCTTGCAGAGTAGCTGTTCCCTTTGCCTGGAATGCTTTCCTTCCAGGCTATAGTAAAGCTGGCTCATCTTCATTCATCGTTAGCTCAAATACCTTCTTCTCAGAGAAATCTGTCTTGATTATCTCTTTTGCTCACTGCTGTCTTCCTTATCAGTAAGGATGAAGTCCCTACTCTAATTCTAGTGAGAAGCCCTTCAATAATCAAATTCCTATATGTACCTAAATGTTTATACATTTTTACATATTTATATATAGAAAGAGAGGGAGAGAATGTATATGTGTACGAAATCTATACATACACATAGAAAATCAGATAAAATGTCCAATGCTGCTGAGTATTAAGAAGAAAGTTGTATAAAGGGAGAGATTTACTAGAAGGAATCCTATTTTAGATAGATAGGCTGTTAGGGAAGGTCTCTTTGATAATATGGTATTTGATCAAAGAAAGACATGAAGGAAGTTAAGAAGAAAGCTATGGGGACATCTAGGAGAAGAGCATTCAAGATAGAAAGATCAATAGATAATAAAGACCCTGAAATTGGTACATGCTTGGTAGATTTATGGAATGAGGGGAAGAGAATAGTTAATTTAATCAGAGGGTTAGCCAGGACCAAATGATGTATAGCTTTTTATTAGTAAGTTCCTTGGATTTTATTCAGAGTAAGCTGGAAGGTAATCTGGGAATTCTGCATACAGGAATGGCAGATCCAGAAAGACCACTTAGGAGACTATTTCAGAAGTCCATGAAAGGCAACAATAGCCTGCATGATGACGGAGTCGGTCAGGTATATTGGGATATATTTGAAAAGTACAATCAGTAACATTTGATGGTAGGTTGGATGTGGAATAGGAGAGAAAAAGAATCATGGATGACTCCAAGATACTTTGGCCTGAGCACCTGGAAGGATGGAACTGACATTTATTGAAATGGGGAAGGTTACCCAAAAATTGCTGGAAATGATAAAGGAATTCAGCCCAAGTTGCAGGATATAAAGTCAATGCACAGAAGTCAGTTGCATTTCCATATACTAACAATGAGACAGAAGTAAGAGAAATCAAGGAATCGATCCCATTTATAATTACACCAAAAACCATAAGATACCTTGGAGTAAACCTAACCAAAGAGGTAAAGGATCTGTACTCTGAAAACTATAGAACACGTATGAAAGAAACTGAGGAAGACAACAAAGAAATGGAAAAACATTCCAAGGCGCATGGATTGGAAGAACAAATACAGTTAAAATGTCACACTACCCAAAGCAATCTACATATTCAATGCAATCCCTATCAAAATATCATTAATATTTTTCACAGAGCTGGAACAAACAATCCTAAGATTTGTATGGAACCAGAAAAGACCCCAAATAGCCAAAGGAATGTTGAAGAAGAAAACCAAACCTGGAGGCATCACAATTCTAGACGACTTCAAGCTCTATTACAAAGCTGTCATCATCAAGACAGTATGGTACTGGCACAAAAACAGACACATAGATCAATGGAACAGAATGGAACTCTATGGTCAACTCATGTTCGACAAAGCAGGGAAGAATGTCCAATGGAAAAAAGACAGTCTCTTCAACAAATGGTGTTGGGAAAATTGGGCAGCTACCTGCAGAAGAATGAAACTGGACCATTTCCTTACACCACACACAAAAAAGGACGACTCAAAAGGGATGAAAGACCTAAATGTGAGACAGGAATCCATCAGAATCCTTGAGAAGAACACAGGCAGCAACCTCTTCGACCTCAGCCACAGAAACTTCTCCTAGAAATATCACCAAAGGCAAGGGAAGCAAGGGCAAAAATGAACTATGGGGACTTCATCAAGATAAAAAGCTTCTGCACAGCAAAGGAAACAGTCAACAAAACCAAAAGACAACCAATAGGATGGGAGAAGATATTTGCAAATGACATATCAGATAAAGGGCTAGTTTCCAAAATCTATAAAGAACTTATCAAACTCAACACCCAGAGAACAAATGATCCAATCAAGAAATGGGCAGAAGACGCAAACAGACATTTCTCCAAAGAAGACAAACAAATGGCCAACAGACACATGAAAAGATGGTCAACATCACTCATCATCAGGGAAATACAAATCAAAACCACAATGAGATACCACCTCATACCAGTAAGGATGACTAAAATTAACAAGTCAGGAAATGACAGATGTTGGAGAGGATGTGAAGAAATGGGAACCCTCTTATACTGTTGGTGGGACTGCAAACTGGTGCAGACACTCTGGAAAATAGTATGGAGGTTCCTCAAGACATTAAAAATAGGGCTACCCTATGATCCAGCAATTGCACTACTGGGTATTTATCCAAAGGATACAAACATAGTGAATCAAGGGGGTACATGCACCCCGATGTTTATAGGAGCAATGTCCACAATAGCCAAACTATGGAAGGAGCCCATATGTCCATCGACAGGTGAATGGATAAAGAAGACATGCTATATATATACACAATGGAATATTAGCCATCAAAAAGAGTGAAATCTTGCCATTTGCAACAACATGGATGGAACTAGAGTGTATTATGCTAAGCAAAATAAGACCATCAGAGAAAGACAAATACCCTATGATTTCACTCCTATGTGGAATTTAAGAAGCAAAACTGATGAACACAGGGCAAGGGAAGGAAAAATAAAGTAAGATAAAAACAGAGAGAGAGGCAAACCATAATAGACTTTTAACTATAGGGAACAAACTGAGGGTTGCTGGAGGGGAGGTGGATGGGGGTCTGCTAAATGGGTGATGGGCATTCAGGAGGACACTTGTGATAAGTACTGGGTATTATATATAAATGATGAATCACTAAATTCTATTCCTGAAACCAATATTACACTATATGTTAACTAACTTGAATTTAAATAAAAACTTGGTAATTTCTTTTTTAAAAAAATTTTTTTCCCATTACATTTCTCCCTCTGCTAACATAAAGAGCAAGCATACTAAAGTTGGAAAAGCATCAAGAGATAAGGGGCCTGGGTGCCTAATGAGTATGGTGCCTAATGAGTATGGGTGCCTAATGAGTATGCCATATGTGTTCGGGACTGTCTACCTCTGTATCCGTGGACTTTTTTTTTTAATGCATGTTTTCTTTTGTGTGTGTGTGTGTTTTGTTATATGCAGTCAAAAGTAATCCAGTATCAGTGGAGGAGGGCCTTGGTTTTTGACAAGTAGAGTTTATTAGATATCCAAGTGTAGATGTTGAGTAGGCAACTGGTATATTAGTCTAGAGGTTAGAAGAGGTCTAAGAGTTGTCAGCTTTCAGATTTGAAGCTATGGAATTACAGAATGCTTTCACCTAGAGAGTGAGTGTAGAGAGGAAATCGAGGTGTTCAGGGACTAAGCCTTAGAACACACCATCATTTAGTTTCCTGTTTTGTAGTTTTCCCCCTCATCTCTCTTGTAGCTTTCCCCTATGTGGACTCCATTTATACAATATTACAAGGGAGGCAACCTCAGTGTCTGAAATCTAATAGAAACCACATCTTTGTGAGCTGAGGAATCAGGAAAAGAGGTTCTTGCAAGTGTAGGGAAAATCATAGAGGGGAAACAGGCAGAGAAGGGGATGACCTGGTTCCATGTTTGAACCCACACAAGTTTCAGTCTAAACCCTGAGCTACACATTTGATGGGCAGACCTAAGCCCATTTAGAGAACTAAACTCCTTTAAATCACTGCCCATGTCTCAGAGTAACTCCTGACTGTCTCACACAGGGCACACCAAAACACAAGCTTTGAGAAGTTAACTGTGATATGAATCACTATGAGGCAGTGAACCTATATTCTGAAACTAACTGGGTTGATTGCATGCTAAAACAAAAACAAAAATATCAACAATCTCCAGCACAGTATAATAGGGACTTAGAGCCTGTACAATGTAACATTCACATTATCTAGGGCACAACTCAAAATTGCTAAACATACAGAAAACAAGACAAATGTGATCAATTCTAACGGGAAAAACAATCAACAAATGCCAACATCATAGTAACCACATATAAAGTAGCTATTATAATTATACTCCATAAAATAAAGGAAAACACATTTGAAATTAATGGAAAAGCAGGCAATCTCAGTCAAGAAATAACTAGAAAAATTATAGAAATGGAGAAACTTAAAATACATATCTAAAATTAAAAATCACTGCATAGGATCAAAAGCATACTGATGATAACAGAGGCAGTAGACTTGAAGATAACCCAATATAAAATACCTCAGCTGAAGAGCGCAAAGAAAGGAAAACAGAAAAATGTGAAATGAACATCAGGAACCTATACAATATCAAAAAATTGAAAATATATATTACTGGAGTCCCAGAAGTAGAGGAATAAAGTGACTGAGGCAGAAAATCCGTTTGAAAAAATAATGACTGAAGAAGTCCCAAATTTAGTTGAAAGAAATAAGTTTGCATATTCAAGAATCTCTGTGATAAAATCAAAGAAAAAAAAAAACCACCTACACATATCCTAAATCAAGCTGCTAAAATCCAAAGAGAAGAAAATGTCTTAAAAGTAGATAGAGAAAATGACATTTGATACAGAAAACGATTCAAATAATCACAGATTTCTCAAAAAAAAAAAAAAAGAAAAGATGGGGGCAGAAGATAGTGGAATAACATCTTTCATTTGTTAAGATGGCAATTCTTCCCAATTGGTCTACAGACTTAATGTATACTGAATCAAAATTCTAGCAGATGTCTCTGTCAACTCAGAATTCCATAGCTAGCAAAAATATCCTACAGAAATGAAGGCAGAATAAAGACACTGCCATATGAAAGAAAACAGAATTAACTGACCGGCAGCAGATCTACTCTACCAGAAACACCAGTAGTATTTCAGCCTAAAGGGAAATGATACCAGAAAGAAATCTGAAACATCAGGATAGAAGGAAGCACAACAGAAATGGCAAATATGTGGGCAAAAATAAAATTTTTTTCCTTAAGTTCTTTAAAATAGACTGAATATTGAAAATGAATATTACAGCATTATCTAATCAGGTTTTCAATGTATGTAAATGTTATACATATGACAACTACCGGATAAGATAAAAATTGAGTGTGAACAAAGGGACCCATATCAGTGCAAATTTTCTACATTTACCATGAAATGATACAATATTAACTCTAAATAGTTTGTGGAAGTTTAGGTATATGTATTGCAATCTATAAACTCCTAAAAAAATGTAAAGAGATACAGCTAAAATGTCAAGAGATAAAATTATATAGAATGCTAAAAAATATCAAACATTATATAATCAAAATATCAGTATCTAGACTATAAAGTGGCTGCTACTACTGATTCTACAGACAGAATAAGATATAGATAATAATGGTTCTACATTTACAGACAAATACAAATTTGGTATCAAAAAATACTCCCAAAAAGCAAACTCTAATTCAGATGGTTTCATTAGTAGGTTTTATCATACATTCATGGAAGAAATAACCATACTATGGGAACTTTCTCAAAAAATTGAGAGTAACTGCCTAACACACTTCATCAGGCCAGCAGAACTCTAATACAAAACCTGACAAAGACACTATCAAAGAAATTACAGAAAAATACCCTCATGAAGACAGAGCCAAATATTTTAAACAAAATATTAGCAAATCAAATCCAGTAATATATAAAGGCCATGTAGGGCTTATCCAATAATGCAAGGTTGGTTTAACAGCTGAAAATTAATCAATGTAAATTCACTAGATTGACAGAATACAGGGAAGAAAACCATTTGATCATTCCAATTGATGCCAAAAAAGCATCTGACAGCATTCAATATTGTTAAGGATAAAATGCTCAGCAAACTGGAAATACTGAGGAGCTTCCTCAACCTGACAAAGGGCATCTAAAAAAAATTCAACCACCAATATCATGCTTAATGGTGAAGGACTAAATTGCTATTCCCTGAGATCAAGGCAAGAATGCCTGCTTTCACCACTTGTATTCTTGCAGTCTTAGGCTTTGAAATAAGGCATAAAAGCAAAAAACAAAAAAACCCCACAAATATCAGACAAAAGTAAAAATAGCCCTATTGGCACTATTTGCAGACATGATTTTTTTTTTTTTTTTTTTTAACATAGAAAATCCCAGGCTAGAGGAGAACCCGGGCCGTAACCTCTTTGACATCAGCTGTAGCAACTTCTTCCTAGATATGTCTCCTGAGGCAAGGGAAACAAAAGCAAAAAATAAACTACTGGGACTTCATCAAGATAAAAAGCTTCTGCACAGGGAAGGAAACAATCAACAAAGTAAAAGGCAGCTACAGAATGAGAGAAGATATTTGAAACGACATAACTCATAAAGGGTTAGTATCCAAAATATATAAAGAACTTTTACAACTCAACTCCCAAAAAGCGAATAATCCAATTAAAACATGGGCAGAAGACATGAATAGACATTTTTCCAAAGAAGACAGACAGATGGCCAACAGACACATGAAAAGATGCTCAACATCACTCATCATCAGGGAAATACAAATCAAAACTACAACGAGATATCACCTCACACCTGCCAGAATGGGTAAAATCAGTAATACAAGAAACAATAGGTGCTGGTGAGGATGTGGAGAAAGGGGAACCCTCTTGCACTGTTGGTGGGAATGCAAACTGGTGCAGCTGCTCTGGAAAACAAGTTTCCTCAAAAGTTAAAAATAGAACTACCCTATGACCCAGCAATTGCACTACTATTTACCCAAAGAAGACAAAAATACTAGTTCAAAGGGATACATGTACTCCAATGTTTATAGCAGCATTATCTACAATAGCTAAATTACGGAAACAGCCCAAATGTCCACTGACTGCTGAATGGATAAAGAAGATGTGGCATATATATATATGGGTTCTACATATATATATACACAATGGAATACTGTTTAGTCATAAAAAAGAATGAAATCTTGCCATTTGCAATAATGTGGATGGAGCTAAAGAATATTAAGGTAAGTGAGATAAATCAGTCAGAGAAAGACAAATACCATATGAGTGCACTCATGTGGAATTTAAGAAACAAAACAAATGAACAAAGGTGGCGGCGGTGGAGAGGAAGGCAAATCAAGAAACAAACTTTTAACTATAGAGAACAAACTGATGATTACCAGAGAGGGGAGGTGTGTGTGTGTGTGGGGGGAGTTGGGTTGAACAGGTGATGGGGATTAAGGAGTGCACTTGCTGTGATGAGCACTGGGTGTTGAATATAAGTGTTGAATCACTAAATTGTACATCTGAAACTAACATCATGCTGTATGTTAACTAACTAGAATTTAAATAAAAACTAAAAAAAAAGAAGATCTTAGGGAATTTACATACCAAGAACTAGAATAAATGAATTTAGCAAGGATGCAATATAAAAGGTCAATATAAAAAAACTTCTTGTATGCTAGCAGCAAACAATTGGAAAATAAATTCCATTTATAGTAATGCTAATAAAACAAATACCTACAAATAAGTCTAGCACAAGACAACCAAGTCCGTTATACTTAAAACTACAAAACTTTACTGAGAAAAAATAGTGAATAAACAAGTGGAAAGATATTCATTCCATGCTCATTGAGTAGAAGACTCATTATTGTTAAAAGGCCATTTTCCCCAAATCTGTAAATTTAGTGCACTCCCAGCCATTGTTCTAGCAGATTAGTAAAATTAGACAAGATCTCGTAAAATTAGATAAGCTGCTTTAAAAATGAATACAGAAATGCAAAGATTCTAAAATAATCAAAATAATTTTTTTAAAAGTACAGAGTTGAAGAGCTTACCTAAAGTGATTTTAATTTAAAGCTATTGTTATCAACACAGTTCATCAAATGCAAAAAGATATGATAGCTCGATGGAACAGAATACAAGATCCAGAAATACATCCACAAAGGTATGGTCAACTCATTTTTTTTTAATATTTATTTTTTTAATTAAAAATTTTTTTAATATTCTATTTTAGAGAGAGAGCGAGCAAGTGAGCAGAGGGGAGGGGCTTGATCTCACTACCCTGAGATCATGACCTGAGCAGAAACCGAGAGTTGGACGCCTAGCCATCTGGGCCACCCAGGTGCCCTGATTTATTTATTTTTTAGACCAAGAGAGAGCGTGAGCACGCATGCAGGGGGAGGTGGAGGGAGAGAATCCCCAGCAGACTCCCTGCTGAGTGCAGAGCCTGATGCAGGGCTTGATCTCACGACTCAGCTCATGACCTGAGCCGAAACCCAGAGTCGTATGCTCAGCCAGCTGAGCCATCCAGGTGCCACAACAGTCAGCTCATTTTTGACAGAAGTACGGTGGCAACACAGTGCCCGTCTCCCGAAGCCTAGTGGGCTGCTGATGCTTCTCGGGACCGCATGCCATTACTTTTGGTCAGAATGAGCTTTTTTTCACTGCCTCATCTTAGTCGTTGACAGAATTTCAGTGTCAGTGCCTTCCTCGGGTTTCCACCTACACTTTACATATCCTTCTGGTGTCATAACTGTCTTCACTGCACAACCAGCTAAGAGGTCTGTTCTCTGCAATGAGGACTGCAGTTTTGTGAGGGATCAATCTAAAACCAATTCAGAGATACCTTCAATTCAATGTAAATAACATTCAGTAATAGTTACAGAAAACTCTTTTTTGGGGTTGCATGAAGTTCAAGTGAATGGAAATAGTATCTCTGTGGCATCATCTATGAATTAAAATAAAAACTGAGGCCTTCAGGCAGTCAGCATGCACTGCATAGTCACTGCTTGCCTAATGTTCTACTAAGTCTTAAGATAGGAAAAGCAGAGATGATCTCTGGCCTGAGTCGCTGATGATCTAATTTGGAAGATAAGGCAGACACACACCTTTCCTCCTCCTTCTCCATTTCCTCCTTTATGAAGCTTGCTGCTGCCCAGCCCTGAGTCTGACAGTCTAGAAGCCACACTGGTGATCCCTGCCTCTTCATGCATGAAACTGCTAGAAAACAAGCCACTATGAGCCCATGTGTTACAGACTGCAAATCCTCTAGGAACTCAGAGATGAGAAATCTCCTAACAGGCTGGTATTGTCATTCACAGGAGGTATCTGAGATAGCCTGCTCACCACATGCAGAGGAATGTAACAGCAAATACTGCCGACTGCCCAAAGGGTATGGAAAAGGTCCACTTACGTCTGCTGAGTAATCTTCCTTGAAGACACAAAGTCACACTTCTGAGCGTGTACCAGAGGTGTTTTACAAAGTCGTACATATTATGAGACAGGCTAATTATGGATCATCGGAGAAGAGAGAGCAGTTACAGGAAATCCAACTCCAGCCGGCAGTGGAGAGGAGTCAATTTTCTGTGCTGTCTAGAAGCACAACAGTGGGCACCGTGCTCTGCAGAGATGCTGCGTCTCAGAGCAAATGCTGTGGCAAACCAGGAATAGCCAGGAGGCCCAGCAGCGTTCTCCTTGTCTCGATGCCTTACCCTAGCCATCATTTCACTGCTTGTCGCTATAATTACACAAAGTCAGGGTCTATCCTTCACATAGGAAAGAAGTTAGAGAAATATTTGTGTGTGTGTTTTAAACAAAAACTATTCCCACTGGGTCTGGATAATATTGAGTCACAAAGAAATCCTCTTTAAGTCCTCAAGGGTTTCTCATCCTGACTAAAACATGGCATAAAAGCAGTAACAGTGTGGGTAGTAAATGAAGCAGCTACTTGGTGTAATCAAACCGTGTACCACTTAATCCATGCCCAATGGCTGGCTACAACCTTTGAATTTTAAACAAGAGAAGAGCTAAAATTGGTTACCTGTAAGAAAAGAAGTGACACTTCAAACTGTCTCCCCTCTCTAAAGAGGAAAAAAACCAGAAATTGTCTGTGTAACAAGCATATGAAAAACCCATTTTCTGAAAAAGCCAAATGTCATCACTGGCTTTAAAACAGTATCTATGAGTGTTTTGATGGAATGAGAGTAGGAATGCCAGTTTTTTGTTGCAAAATTTTGCACACAATAATAGAAACAGAATAGTAAACTGTCTCACATAGAGTGCACCAGAAAATCGAGGTTGGGCAAAGGGGAGTGTCTTTGGCAATGAGATGACCCCTTGGGGACCATTTATACGGCCAATACTGAGCGGACAGTGATGGGATCAGAGATTAGCCAAAAAAGAGATGACCAGCCAGATTCTTCCACAAGTCAGATGTTCATTTTCACTTCAGAATCTACCTTATTTTTCCTTTGAATAAAGTATATGTAGGGGCCCCTGGGTGGTGTAGTCGGTTAAGCTTCTGACTCTTGGTTTCAGCTCAGGTCGTGATCTCAGGGTTGTGAGACTGAGCCTTGCGTCCAGCTCTGTGCTCAGCGCAGAGTCTGCTTAAGTTTTTCTCTCCTTCTGCCCCTCCCCACTTTGTGCTCTCTCTATCCCTCTAAAATAAATAAAATTTAAAAAGTAAATCTTTTTAAAAAAAGTAATGTTAATATGAAAATCTCCCCACATTTCTCATTTTCAAGCACACCCTTAATTTCACCCCTAGTTTTCAATTGGTCTTTCTTGCCATCACAACCTCCTCCATCATGCTCCATACCCTCCCTTGGCAAGTTCTCTGCCCATTATTTTTGAGGCACTTATTTCTAAAAGAAGTATAGCTCCCCACGGAAGCCCCAGCTGCAAAACTGTGAAAATTAGTCCCATTATTAAACTGTGCTTTTTCTCTTCCTTGGAAAAATTGTTCAGTGTCACAGACTTCTGGGAGGTTGGAAACAACAGTGTTACTTCTGTGAGTGCAGTAACAGACCAGGGTGGAGGGGGGGTTAGAATATAATTTATGCTTTTTTGCTCAGGGCTGGTCCAAGGCCCTTTGGGTACACATGGTGAGAACCAAAGGACTCCCTGTTCCTGAAAGGCCCTCCTGCTGCCTGTCAGGACATAGAATCCTCAGTATTTGAGTATCTTCATTTGCTTAAAGCCACTGCTAAAATGCAAATATGTTACCTGTGGAGAAGGGGGCACTTATTACTACTGAGTCGTGTTTGGCATTAATTTTTTGAACAGATAAAGATGTATAAAGACATACAAAGTCTTAAGGGAATGGGATGATAGGGCAGTTTTGTGAGAAGAGGGGGGAAAGGGAAAATGGCCCAGCATAGGGGACTGGCTTCAAACAGGCCTGGGCAAGGCACACACAGCGGGCTCTTGTGGGAAGAGTGACAGGGTGAATATTTAAAGGTGTGCTGTGGCATTGGGTAAGGGCAATAATGCAAACGTAACTCCTAAAAAGTCTGTCTAGGGCTGGCTCTTGTGTATTTATTCTAAACCGGGTTACCTTCTCAACAGCAGGGGAAGATCATCACTGGGGCTTGAATGCCTCAGCCACTCTACTGATAGGGAGTAATGCTCCCCTGGGCTGCATTCTGTGAAGAAACCGAGGCCTTTGGTGATTTCCTCTAATGAAGCTGCTGCCCAATAGCTGGGACACACAACCACTAAGTCCTTGCCTGACACAGCTGACTGAATGAGAACCATTTATGGAAGCTACTGTTAAGTCATCTGCCTTTACTTAAAATGGACATGTTCAGCACATACAGAAGTGCTTACTCCTTTTGGCTCTTTCATTTCCTTTCCTGGGGCGAGTTCCCTATAAGAGAGTTCTGTTTGGCAATGTACAAATACTAACCCCACGTATTCCTGTATTTAGCTTAGAAATCAAATTCCTAGGTAGTTAGCTAAAGCAAAGGAACTCATACTAAATATGGACATTGACAACAAATTCAGAACGAAACACATATAGTGGTAACACTTGCTTCAGTCCTTAATTTACCTGCAGAACCCAAGGGCAACTTTATATTTAACTACTGTGGTTAGCCTGGATGGTTTACAGTTTGATGAAATGGGTACTCTATTTATACAGTCAGGTATAAATCTCTCTCTGTTTTCTGCTGTCACCTGTGGGCCACATTGTGCAATGAGACACCAAATCTCTGGAGACTAGCTTTGGGTACACAGTTTAAATAAATCTTGATCTAATGTTAAATCTCTTAAGAAATAAAAAATCTGCTCTAAGGGCATAGGGGAATAGGGGAGGACACATTAAAAAATATTGAGGGAAAGTAAATGTTTAAATCTCTTTAGTTCAAAGAAATATGCCAAATTCCAATGGGTAATTCAACCACAAAACTGACTTCTGTCTCAAGCATGCACATTAAAGGCCACTAGCTGTCTGAGGCTGCAGTAAGATGCATCGCAAGGACTTGCCTCTGAAGTTAGCCTCAGTACTAATGCCAAGAACCTCTACTCCTACAAGACTTCTCGAAGGGAGAGTTTTAAAATACCTACCACTCCCACTCTGAGAGTATGAGAAGTAAAAATGGAAGCCACTTGCTTGAGTGACAAATGATATAACTTAAAATATTACATTTGGAATGTGATAAGTTACTCTGAGCAACAGAGAGAAAAAGTGACAAAACCACTCCTTACCGAATAGCCATCATGATAATAGCTACCATTTATTGAGGGCTTTATATGTGTCAGGTCCTATTTTAAATGTTTTCCACGTAACCCATTTTCTGTCAATACTCAAGTTCATGCATACTAATCTGAACATTAAATACATCTCAGATTTTTCCAGAAGCAATACTGCAAACATTTCTACTGTTGGGAGTTCTGGACTAGGCATCAGGAGACCAGAATTCTCACCAGTGTTTTCCTTAACAAGTTGTTTAAGTGAGTACATCACACAACATTTTCCTGGACCTTGGAAATGAGAGCACCAGTTCTTGACTTTCCTGAGCATGAGGGCTCCTGTATAATATTAAATGATTTTATGATTCCTTTGTACCATATCCACCCTGATGTAAGAGTTGTATGTTTTATAATGGCTGACAGAGGAAATACAACATGATAAAAAGCTACTAAGAATTCCACAATGTTCTAAATGAATTTGTATTTTATTAATCACAGCAGTAAAATAGTACTGCATATATATATGTATATATATATGTGTATATATATGTATATATATATGTGTATATATATGTATATATATATGTGTATATATATATACACACACATACACACATACACACACACACAAGATATTATTCTGTCTCAAATGCTTGATGTGCACTTGGAACGCTTGCAATAACTTGGAGGAACCAGGGGTCCATGGTCCACCAGTTGACAGCCACCATATATATCAACTCTAACATTCCATTATACTCTAGGTTAAAGGCATTATCTTCCTGTAACTGGCTGGATAAATCTAGCCACACAGTGGTGCTAGATGGTCCTGGTGAAGAGTTTTCCACGTTTCCAGTGCAACAATGAGTGTTAACAGCTGGTGAATGGAAGTAAAGCCTAGAGGGTAAGTTACAAGAGTGCCACTCCACATGGCCAACAGTCCCACCTACCCCAGGGCGAAAGATTCACAATACAGGCATCCTTTTGCTTGCCTCTGCTGAATAACTTGGGTACAACCAAGAAAATGCACTTCCCAGTGCTGTAAGAATAATATTAACTATTTATTAAGCACTTAGTAGGTAATAGGAACTTTACCTGTTATCCCTAATCCCTATTTGAATGTAGATATCTATTATACAGATAAAGAAAATTTATTTATTTATTAAATTTTTTATTTGGGAGATTAAGTAATTTGGCCAAGAACACAGAGATATTAAGTGAATGAGTATAGAATATCTCTTACTCCAAAGCCCAGGTTCTTTTAGTATTTTACAAAGCTGAGTGTTCCTTTGGTTGCTTTGAAATATTATTAATTTTATCTTGACAAAAGTAATCCTCTGCACTACCTGATGAGATAGAGGTCTGCCATTTTGTTCCTGAGAGGTGATTGCTTTCTCATTTAAGTTTCATGGAATAGAATCCCTGACTCAATACTTAGGCTCTGGAATATAGAATATATTGATAAGACTAAAATCTGCATTATTTTTCTATTCTGTCTCAAGGCATATAACAATTCCTCCACAGTCTTTTCGTGGTAGTTTATACTTTCATGATGTGATATACATACGCACACTAGGACCCAAATTAAGATATAAAAGACACATAAAGGAGCAGAGCAACTGTGTAATCTGTGATGCACAAGGTGCAATAATGAGCCTCAGGATCATTTACATTTTTACAGTCTGCAAAATGTTCAGCTACTGATGAACAAACACACTCTAATTATGGTGGAAGGCACCTAGATTTAGATACTGAACGATCTGCTGTGGTTAACTCTTTGCAGGATCATCGTCTCTGTGCAATGGATGGTACCAACTCTGCACTTTGCTGAGAGGGTCGGTAATGGATGACATCCACCAAATGCCCCACTGACCAACCCCTTCTCTCCCCCAACCAGACAGAGCTACTGGCCAGCCTACATCTTGCCTCTGGTTCGGAGGTCCCTAACAGACTCTTAGGCTGTACGCCTGAGGCAGGAAGACAGACTCATCCAGTGTACGAACACAGAAAGTGTCCTCAGAACAGACTGAGCCCCTAGGTATAGAAGGGGAACATCCAATCCTTTTTTCTGTGGCACCAGTATCCTGTTCATGGACAACACTTTTCAGATTTATAGGAGTTCAAGAGGAGGAATGCTTTTCTCTCATGTGCCTCAACCGTTCTTTCCTTGCCTTCCATTTACATTCTTTTAAAATGAAATTTTCATTATTCCCATTTCAATTTCTAATGTTGTTTTCTGTGTTTATGAAGTGATATCCCAGGTGACTTTATAATAAATTTCCCTTCAGTCCTATGATTGCTTTCAGTGTATGAAATCCAAATAGGAGAGTCTAAGTTACGAATACAGGTCTATTTTATAATAATTCATTTTTATCTTGAAACAAATATCTGAAATTCAATTTCTTTTCTGTCTCTCTCTATCTTCTTTCCACAGTCAGGAGAGCTTGCTTTAGCTTTGTTCAATTTTAATTCTGCATTCTGTTTGATAATATAATACCACAAAAATGAAGTCTTAAGACTTGATTTCATATATGTAGCTCTTTTTCTCTTCCTGTAATTCTACAAGATAAAAGTTTTTTAAAAATATCCACCAAACGTTCTTCCATAATTAGTTGTTATTCAGTCCATCGTTCTTTGATGTATTCACACAAAATCTGCATTTTGCATTCAGGAAGGATTACCTGTCTGAGCAAATATTAACTTTGCATATACATGTGTCCTTTTGGTCTCTTAATGAAATTTTCTTTTACCAATTTGGAGTCCACAGTTACATAAAACAAAAGTGTCTGCAAGTCTCAAAGTGGACAAAATAACTTATATAAATGTAAAACCTATTCAGGAAAAGTTCCAAAAAACTGTATAGTGATCCCCAAACTAGTGGAGGAAAAGTGTGACAGCTGCTTAATGGTGTTCGGTGAGAGTGTGCAGTGCATCAAAGTGAACATCCCAGGATCTTGGTGAAATTACACATGGAATAATTACCTGTGTGGGGACTTAATTAGGGCACAGGATTTTTAAATTCCATGAAATACCAAATTGTCATTTTAGTGCCGTCAACTGAATCTGAGCTGATATTAAGTAATAGATGGACCTTTTAGATTATTCACAGTATTTTTAAAGCCAAGTAATTAGGGCTACACTTGACACTTTCCTTATTAAGACCTTGTTATTTTGGCACAAGTAGTCATTCTTCTGAATACATGCTGTAAGATAATATATAATTTGGACTATGAGGCCCAACACATTTGATAACAATGATGGTGGAAATAAGGAATGAAATCATTTCTGGTTATTTGATCTGGGAACTGACTAAGGAAACACTACTAAGACTCCATTACACAGATGAGTTTCTATGTTCTAAGAACACAGTATTCTAGCGTTGCTACTTGACATACACAAAAGCAATCTTTATGAATGTATGTATGTATGTGCGTATGCATCTATCTATCATCTATCTATCTATCTATCTATCTATCTATCTATCTATCTATCATCTATCTATCTATCTATCATCTATTGTAGGCTCCACGCCCGGTGTAGAGCCCAACATGGGGCTTGAACTCATGACCCTGAGGTCAAGACCTGAACTGAGATCAAGAGTCGGATGCTTAACCGACTGAGCCACCCAGATGCCCCAAAACTCTCAGTATTTTACACCAAAAGACATACTTCTAATTTTACTTTGTACTTTTTAAACTATTCCATTAATCTTATAATTACAGAATCTAGCTACTAAAAATAAACAAGGATATACATATGTATATCCATATAGACATATGTATGTACATATTAACCAATCAGTCCATCATTGGTTCAACTTTCCTTTATTAAGACCTTACTAGGTACCAGGGCCTTTGCTATGTGCTACACACAGATAAAGATAACCTAATTCCTGTCCTCAAGCAGTTCAATTTTCTAAGAAGAGATAGCTATGTAAGCACATAAACTACAGTACTGGAAATTACAAGTGTGAGGGTTAGGAGTAAGCTCTCAGAGACAGGTGTGGTATGAAAAATATGGCCATGATATTTTGTACTTCTCCACCCTGTGTCTAGGGTAACCCGTTACTTTGACAAGCAGAATTTGGCAGAAGTAATATTATGAAGTTCTGGAGTGTAGGCCTCCAGAGACTTTCAGCTTCTACTTCTGTCTTCCTGGAACACTCATACCATGTAAAGAAGCCTGGGTGAGAAACTGTGGGGGGGGCGGGGGGGGGAGCAGAGTAGTGGGGGGCAGCCTACAGTCCATTGGAAGACTCCAGCCATGTGAGTGAGACTAAACTAAACCCTCTAGCCATAGTCAGGCTACTGGATATCTGAAGCCATATAAGTGACCCCAAGGGAGAAGAGCAGAAAGCCATTCGGCCAAGCCCAGCCCAAATTGATGACCCAAACTGATGGAACAAAAAAGAAAGAAATGATTGTTGTTTTAAGTCACTGTATTTGGCGTGGTATTTTTATAAAGCAATAGATAAGTGGTACAACAGATTTATTAACAGTGAGAATGACGGCTCAATAGCAAGGATGGGTAGGGCAGAGTTGGAGGTAACAGACCAAAGAAAACTGTCACTGTTCATGAAAGGCCACCTTCTTTCTCATCCATCCCTAACAGAAAACTGTGGCAGGCACCTTCTTACTGGTGCAATGATTTCTCCTAGTTTAGCTTCTGATCTTCGGTTTTCAATTTGCTTTCTCTCTAGCATCTCACTTTTCATTAGCTGAGTTTTCCCTCTTTCAAGCTTTTTTTAACCAATGATGTCCAGGCTATTGACTGCTATCTCTTCTAAATTCTGCTTCTTGGAATATCTATGTGTCTAGCCAATGCCATTCCCACATTCCTACCTGGCCCCAAGCTTCTGCACTACCACTTCTAACCTGATATGAAAAGAAGAATAAATTTTAAACAACTGGCATATGGAAGCTAGTTAATTTAGTGGTAAACTTCCCCAAGACGCTTTGAGGGAATTCTGATACCAGATTAAAACAAATCACAGTAAGTGATATGGATACTGATTAACTATTGTGGGGTATACTTGGTATCACCAAGCAGAAACATGTGGTAGACAGTTTATCATTTCCATTAAAAAGATTTGAGGGGAGAAGGCCAAGAGATAAACAGATTTGATTCCTTAAAAATAGTGCTATCTATTTAGCACTTAATATTTGCCAGGCACTGTTTTAGCCAAAGCAGAGACAAAACAGACAAGAATTCATGTCCCCGGGGGATGTACATTCATCTGGTATGAACTAGATAAATGATGCATGATCAAAATAGGACACATCTAAAAGAATTATCCAAGGACATATTTCATATAATGTAAAATGGGGATCCATCAAAGGGGAAGGGGTGGGGAGCAAAGAAATGCATGACACAATTACATCTAAATAACTGTTGATTCATTCTGTTTAAAAAAATGAAGACAAAAACCTAGATGGCTTCAAGCTGCTTAGTGGAAGGGAAGAGGCAGGAGGAAGGAGGGTACAGGGAAAAATGGCTCAAGTCCTCAGGCTGCTCACACGAGGGGAGAACAGGATTAGGACAGAAGGAGCAGATGCTAACACACAAAAAGCGGGTGTGAGACTTCCCAGTGCCATCAGAAAGGAGAATTGAGGGAAAAGAGCATCCATTAGAATAAAAAGAACTACTGTATATGCCTAAAAAGAACTCACCAAAAAGATACATGTTAATGATCCTAAATGCAAACATAGCAAATGGTGAAAACAACAGGGAATTTAGGCACACTGTGAGTTAAGGGCAAGAACAAAAGAAGCACAATTCTATCCAGGCACAGAACCAATCAGAGGGGGGTAATGTATAAAACATGCACTAGATGGGACGTCAGCAGTACCAGCAGAGATGAAGGGAGCAGCAAATACCACACAGGGACCAGAGGGTCTGTTTTCTGCACAAAGAGCAACCCAGCAAACACTGATAAAGGAAAATGGAGGCCACCTTTGAGTATTTTAATACTACTATCACTAATGGAAGAGGTCATTCAGATTCGATCCATGTGGAAACAATCGGAGTAATTACGGAATCCCACACTATAGCAGTGTGTGGTCTGATTATTCAACAGACAGTGATGTCATTTTGTGGAGAAGTTGTACCTGCTTCACTGCTTGGCTTGTTTAAAGCAAGGGTGACCAGGGCCTCTGCAAAAACCTTTTTGGGAGCAAATGTGTCTTTGACAAAGAAAGGCCTCTCCATCCGTAACCTCAGAACTAATTATTTCTTTAAAGCTAACTAGTTTAGGTTTTCTGCAACTTAGTTATTTTGGTGACTGATTCTATTAATACAACAACAGGCAAAGCAACCATTATGCAGATAAGGAATTGGTTTTATTTTCTGAATGTTTCTAGTTTCTATAGACCATTATATTAACTGTAGAATAGACATGTAAATCTCATCAAACTGCCATATGCTAAATAATGAAGTTACTGTCTAAAACCTAATCAGGGACCCCGACTATTCTATAAAAGTTTTCTTCATATTCCAGATCCTATTATGTCATATTATCAAATAACATACTAATCAGTAATGTTTTAAAATGAATGTTCAGTATTTCCTTTAAAATAAAGTTGAATTCTGGGGCACCTAGGTGGCTTAGTTGGTTAAGTGTCTGACTCTTGATTTCAATTCAGGTCATGATCTCAGGGTCATGATCTCAAGGTTATGAGATCGAGCCCCACGTTGGGCTCCACACTGGTCATGGAGTCTGCTCAAGATTCTCTCTCTCCCTCCCCTCCCCTTTAAAAAAAAAAGCTTTAAAAAAATAAAGTTGAATTGTTCGTACTAAAAGTAATTTTATTCTTGTTTGATCAGTGGAAGAACAGCTGCTCATTTTTATACCAATATCTATTTTTTTCCTCTAAAAATGGTCTCACCAAAGTTCTTTCCAACAATAATAACAAAGAATTCCACTCATGCTGAACTAATAATCGTTCAGGAAGATGATTTATGAAAAAGAAAAGTCTTCCTGTTTTAAAAGATAAATGGCAGAAAGATAAGGCCCAGACTCAAAAAAGGGATCATCATTTACTAAAAACTCAAAAGCATCTACTGTGTTTATGCTAATAGTATTCAAGAGAGTGACAGTAGATAAACATTTTAGTTGATAGTCTGTTTATGAGTAAGAAAAATAGACAATGCTGAAGAAAGTGGGTCTAAATTATTTAGCAAATGAGACAGCAGAAATCCTGTCTATAGGAATTTTTAGGATGTTAGCATATAGGGAGGTGACAGAACCTCTTCCTCTGGGAATGTTAAAGAAAGGATGAGATCACTGATTCAGCAAACATTTTCTGGACACCTAATTTGTAGCAAACATTGACAGTGTTAGAGAAGACCAGGTTCCTGTCCTTAAGGAGTTTGTACTATGGTGGTAAAAAGCGATCTTGTAGGAGAGATAACAAAGGTCTGCAGAGGACCTGATGGGCACCAGAGGAAGTAGATGGGGAAAGATGATCAGAAATGCTTCATGCTTGGGCTCCATGCTGGGTGTGAAGCCTACTTAAGAAAAAAAAAAAGTTGCTTCATGCTTGAGGATAACCTTGCTATTAAATAATTACACATTTGCTAGGGCAATTATCCAGCCAGGGAAACTATGTTTGACATGACCTATGGAAAAAAATCTTTCAATCTTATCGTTACATAAAGGATTGACTAACTCTTCCAGCGTTATCAAATTAAAATAATGCAGTTTTCTAAACATTCACTCTCTTCACTATATGAAAACACTTCTGAGGATTAATATTCTGCTTTATTATCTTGGTGAGATTTTTGTCCAATCATTTTCACAGGACCAGCACCCCCTGTGATGAGCATTTGTTAGAAGAAGGAAAGCTTGGATAAAAGTGTGTACACTTAAAGCATGTGGTTTTTTCCAATACCGAAGAGCTAACTGGTCTATAGGACACATTTTCTATCGTAGCCTTTTTATATAAAACAAACTAAAATTCAATAAACTATCTTTGTATTACTTTAAGGATATTATCCCATAAAAAATATGGTGTTTACATTAATGCCCAAATAAAATCCCTTTTTCCTTTAAGCACTTTTAATGCCAAACTCTTACAAAAGAAACTAAGAACTAGAACTCTTAGAACTTAAACAGAGATTGAGTTATACTATTAACTGTTATGTAACTCATCATTTATCTATTTATTTCATATTTTTAAAAGATACTAATGGTACAAAAATAACTTGAGAGCAAGGCATTCCTGAAAAAGTACATACTTTTTTAGACCACTAGAAATATTTAATGAATTATTTCAAGATTTTCATGGCCTCAAAATTAAAAATAGTTTAAAAATATTCATTACAAAAGCACCCCTATGTTTACTGCAGCATTATTTACAATCACCAAGATATGAAAGCAGCCCAAGTATCCATCCAAAGATGAACGGATAAAGAAGAATGGGATATTAGTTATAAAAAAAGAATGAAATCTTGCCGTTTGCAACAACATGGATGATCTAGAGGGTATAATGCTAAGTGAAATAAGTCAGTCAGAGAAAGACAAATACCATATGATTTCATTCATATGTGGAATTAAAAAAAAACAAAACAAATTAACAAAGGAAAAAAAGAGACAAGCAAAAACCAAACTCTTACATATAGATCAGTGGTGGTTTCCAGAGGGGAGGTGGATGGGGGGATGGGGGAAATAGGTGATGGAGATTAAGAGTACACTTACTGTGATGAGCACTGAGTAATGTATAGAATTGTTGAATCATTATATTGTACATCTGAAACTATTGTAACACTGTATGTTAACTACACTGGAATTAAAATTAAAATGTTAATTAAAAATTACTTATTAAGCACCTAATATGTGAAAAAAATTCTACCTATAGAAACTATTAGAAAAGAACAATAAAATAGTGAACCTTTTATAAACAATGATCCTGGAACGGAATATGGTCACAGTATCAGGGTCACACTTTGCATTATGCAACTGGTCCTGTTTTTCCTATTTTTAGTCTTATACATTTACTTTGCTTGTGATCTTTGCATTTGGTGTTTATGTGTGTCAAATCCCCCAAAGCCTTTAAGTGCACCGTGAAGAGACAGAATTTGAAAAAGGTCATTATACTCAGAGCGGCGAGAAAGAAAATAATACATCGCACTGTGGTTTTCCCCCACACTCCCACATGCTGCATCCATCAGTCTATCAGATTCCCAAGAGAAAGTCCGAGTACGTGAGGTCTATGTTTAGCTTAAATTCAGAATCCAGACAGAAAAATTCTCAGTGTGTTTTACCAAGTCACACAACTGGTCTGGTCCCAAAGGTCTGTCTTCATCTAGGACGGAGACAGGTGACTTTGTGTGTACAAGATGAGACTCAGAACAGCTCCTGTGGTGCAGCCCAAGGGCTGCCAAGTTATGTCTACTTTTCATTTTAAAATTAGACAGTATAAAATTAAAGGCAATAGAAATGAAAACAAAACACGAAGACTTAAAGAAGGAGGTGGTTTGGACCAGGATTTCGATGAATTAACTTATGTAGTACAGAGAACTGAAATTTAACAGCTCTGGGTATGAATACCTGCAGTAGGGAAGAAATTTTACATGATGGGCTAGTATATTGAACGGCCAAGTTATGACTGAAAGCTTCCAGAACGGGATTTTTCTTATGAAACATTTACAAAGAATATTTGCGATTACATATATAATATTCCTTTGAGGACAGTTAAGATACCGATACACAAAGGAAATGAGAGACAACTGAACCAATTCTGCATTTGGCAGCCAGCCGGGCTTCCTGGTGGACGGGATGCCTCATGAATCTCTCCTCATGCCTGTCATTTGATTCATCCCTGTTTCTTCCCATGTGGTCTGAAGACAGAATCAGTATCACTAAGTCTATAATCTGACTGAATCCTTAAGAGCTAGCTGTATTGCTTCACAGGCTAACTGAATTTTAGGGGGAGAAACCTACATGGAACACCTTATTTCTATTGTATGACATCTGAAAATAGTAAACGTGAACGGCAGTCCAATTTATCACACAATATTTATTTGATTTGAGACAGAGAGATGTCTTGGGTTCATTTTCTTTCCTCTCAGCAGATGCTCTTAACAATATTCAAGTTGGGACAAAAAAAGAAATGCAGACCTTTTCTTCGTCACTTTAATAACCACTACTAGGAAAACAGAATTTCAATAGGCAGGTAAATTAAAACTAGTCAATGGCCTGTTATCAGCGCAGATGATCTGCTCTGTAGATTACTGCAGTCACATTCTGTTTTTGTGCTGAGCCAGTGTGAGAGGCTTGCAGAGGCTGGGCTGGGACTACTCACAGACTCAAGTCCGTGACTCTGCATTCATAATTTGACCTTCAAATGTCACTGAGGTATGCTTCACAACAAAAGTGCTTTCTTTTGGCACCTGTCTATCTAAGCTACAATCCTGCAATCTCATTTTGGGAAACAGGATTCTTTTGACACCGTTTACAGGATTCCTCTTTCGCTGTGACACACACTCCACATTTATATGCTTTTTGACAATTATTGTTCTATTGTCTTATAAATGAACATTTCTAGTTTTCTTGTCTACATGTATTTTCTCCCCAATAAGATTTTAATCTTTTTAACGAGAAGAATGATTCTACTTTTAATTTGCATAAGCATTCTTTGATGCATTGATTCATCCCACAAATAGGGTGATCTCTGTTCCTAGCACCAGCTGGTCACTTTGGGGGTGGCAGCACACCACTAAACTATGTCGTGTGGTAGAGTGTGGTTTGGTGTTATAAGAGCAGATCAAAAATATGTGATGGTGGCAGACAGGAAGTAAAGATTATTTCTGACTGGTGGATGGCAGGGCAAGGTAAGAAGAAAGAACAATGAGTTGGGCCCCTTGAAGAAAGAATAGGGTTTTGAGGATCAGCAGTAGGCCCTAAGCCCATGAAGACTGGATTTAGGGTCTGAATGTCATCACACGGCAATGGTGAGCCACTGAAGATTTCCTGAGAGAGGCATTATGAACACAGCTGGGACTTAGAAGATTATCAAGGGAAAGGTAGGTGGCTGATTGAAGAAAAGGAATAGAGACCATAATCCTAGGAGGAGGCTGGTATTCTTAAGTGCGGCATTCTCCCTGCCATCATTTTTCTAATGCATTTGTTTCACAGACTGCCCAGCTTTATGTAAAATACAGACTATTTTTTATTTTTTTAATTTTAGTTTTAATTTTTTTTAAAGATTTTTATTTATTTGTCAGAGAGAGCACAAGCAGGGGGAGCAGCAGAGGGAGAGGGAGAAGCAGACTCCTCACTGAGCAAGGAGCCTGATGTGGGACTCGATCCCAGGACTCTGGGATCATGACCTGAGCCGAAGGCAGATGCTTAACGACTGAGCCACCCAGGCGTCCCTACAGACTATTTTTTAAATAAGCATTTTGTTCTCCTAACTCAGATCTTCCCTCCCTTCTTCACCTAGCTAAAATCCTACTGATTCTTTAAAATCGAACTCAAGTGTCATTACCTTTGGCAAGTCCTTCCTGGTTGTGTACCACACCACAATTACCACAGCACAATTCAGCGTGTATCTCACTGAATGCTAATCACAGACTTGTCTGACTCTGCCTTAAATGTCAGCTCTGTGCAGAACCTCTTCGGAGAGTCTGGCACCTCACACCCAGGTCCATGTGACATAGTACTTCTCCATACATGTTTGCTAAATAAGTGCATCCAAGTCCCCAATTCCCCAGTATTCAAATGTCACTTAAATTGGGAAGCTAAATTTATAGTAGAGAAGATCTGGGTAGGCAAACTAAAATTTACAATTTAGAAATAATAAAATTCCATAAAAATGGAAAAACCCTAAGGAAAATGAGTCAGTTATTTTTGGAAGCTTATCCTCACAACAAGAAATCTATCAAAGTTAACAGCCCTGGAGCACAGAGGCAGACTCATTAGGGGATTGCTTGAAATGCTCAGTATCAGAAAAAGAGTATCAGAGCTCATTGCCAGTGATCAAATAAAACCACTAGCAATGTATACTCCAGCAAAAAAGTCCAACAAGAAGATAAATGGCTTAAAAAAAAAATTACAGTCTAGGCACGGCAGATCAAGGGAAATGGAATTTAGAACAGTGGAAATTTTACAGCCTTACCCTATTGCTGATCACAGTGGCAAATTGCATTTTAAAGTGTTTTCAGAGAAATAGTCACTAAGAAAATTCGTGTAACTAAGAAAATTCGTGTAACGCTGAACTGCCAGCAGATTTTAAAACACAAGTGTTTCCGAGAAGCTACTAAAGACTTAATTCAATATAATTGTGTATATATTTTCGATTCATTGAAAGATAGTAACTCCACAGGCTTGACTGGCTTGTGGAGATAGTAGAAGGCTACTCTGAGCATCATCACAATGTAACCAGTATGAAACCCACATCGCTTAGATAGTAGAAGGCTACCCTGAGCATCATCACAATGTAACCAGTATGAAACCCAGATCGCTTAGCAGTTTTCCACAAAATACTCTGATATGTCTGGCTTAAATGGCCTATGAGATATTACTGGCTGGGTCTCAGTTCAGTTTACTTACTTATCAAGTTTGTTCTAGCTCCTCTTCTTTACTGACTCTTTCCATCAGCATCTGAACATAAAAACCCTGCCCTTGACCTCACAGCGCCCTCCCATTTCTCTCCTCTGTGTCTCTACCCCTTCCGTCTCCTTGCTCAGCACTCTAACGTGACTTTACCTGTCACTTTATTGGAAGTGCTCTTGTCTCCGGTGGCTATCTGCTCTGTACACTCTGGCACTTTCCTTGATCTCAGGGTCCTGGGATTGGCTCAGGTCATGACCTCAGAGTCCTGGGATCAAGCCCTGCAACAGGCTCCCTGCTCAGCGGGGAGCCTGCTTCTCCCTCTCACTCTGCCCCACCCCCTCCACTCCCAGGCACGGGCGCTTTCTCTCTCAAATAAATAAATAAATAAAATCTTAACAGAAAAGGAGGAGGCAGTAGAGTCAGTCAGAAAAAGGCAACGTGACAATGAAAGCACAGGTTGGAGTGATGCACTTTGAGTACAGAGAAGAGGGCCAAGGGCCAAGGAGTGCGGGTGGTCTCTAGGAAACAGATTCTACCCTGGAGTATTGCAGAAGGAATGCAGCCCTGATAATACCTTGATTTTAGTCTTGTGAGACCTACTCCGAACTTCTGACCTTTAGAACTGTGAGAATAAATTTGTCCTGTGTTAAACCACTAAGTTTGTAGTGAAATAATACAGGAATAATAACACAGATGTCAAATAGTACCTTTCCTTTCTCTAAACATCTTGAAAATGACTTTCTAAAGTCTACAGTAAACACATCAAAAACTGTGTCTTAAACTATGTTCCTCTTTCTTTTCCTTATCTAAATGTTAATGGTTAAGGGCTATTGGATAAGATTTTCTTCTCCCTATATTCTTAAACTTATTGATTTTATCATTTTTACCTTCTAGGCATGGGTTTGCTTCTTTGCAATAAAAAGATTTCTTTCCTACTTCCATTTCTGAATTATTTATTCTATATTCCCCAATAAACTGGAACACAGGGATCAATTCATCAAGCATTTCACCTTCTACACTGTGAAGATCACCTTGCACTTAATATTCCCAGAGCTGGGGATATCCTCCAGCAGGAAGATACACCTGCTACAGTCTCTGAAGGACTGTGCCCATCCCTTCAGTTTTCATACTTCTGGTCAAAACTCATACATGTTATAGATATCCCTGACACCTTATGATGTATAATGGCAAAATATCTGTCACATCTGTTTTCTGGTTCCAATTGGGAGACTTCTCAGAATTAAACTTTACACAGGGTGGGTCCACCCTTCCGGCAGTATGTGATGTTTGCACTTTGCCCAAACAGGTGTCATTTTAACTGTACTCTTGTTGGTTTCTGCAAACCTTAGATACACTTAAATATAAGACAATGACTAGAGAAAACATCTGCTGAAGTCTGTAAGAAACTTCAACAGGGAAGGATCATTCATTCACCTTCCCCTGCTACTCAATTCTTTCTGCGGCTTCCAGGCAAACTGTCCAGAACATTTTGGAGCCAAACCTTAATTTTTGAAATGAGTAAACAGTTTCCAAAGTGGCTTTCCTAAGGTGAGAAGCAGAATATTGCTAATGATTAAAAATAAGGACTCTGGAATCTAGGTTTGAATTCAAATTCTGTCACTTAACTCCAAACTATACACCCGTGGGCCTCATTTTTCTTCTCTGTGAAATCTCACCTTAAGTAAGATTTAAAACCGATCCTGGCACATAGTAAGCACATACATAAATGTTGGAGGCTATTTTGTTATGTAGTAAGTTTGCGATAGAGTTTGGGTTAGAAGCGAATCTGGTACTCTTTCCACCACCTTATTTTGGATCCTTAAAGCCAGATATGATATACTTGACTTGGTAGGATGCTTTATGACTAAAAATGCAACCATAAGCCAATTAAAAATTTTTTAGCATGTTCTTATTGTTTTGGGAAAATAATACAGATTTTCGATAAAGAATTCAAGCAGTGATAGAAAATTACAAAGAAGAAATATCACCTCAAATCACCTCACTTAGAACATCTCCCTAAAAGTATATGTGCACCCAGAAAGCATTATTACATCATTGGATAGGTAATTTTATTAATCATATTATAATGCTACTTTTTAATGAAAACTCAAATGGATATTTGAAGTGGTTTTTTTTTTTTACCCTGAAGTTCTAAGTTAACAGTTCACTAGGGAAACCGCACCCTCAAAATATAATGGAATTTTATTTGCTTCATTAGGTCATTAAAAAGGCATTGTGCTCAACTCCGTTTTGACTGTCTGGGTAGTTAACAAATCCTAATTCTAAAGAATGTATCATTTGAGTTTGGCTGGATACACATATAAAGCTGTGCGACCTTCTTCCTATATTTTTGTTTCTCTTTTTAATGTATACTTTGTTAATCCATTATTAACTTGTTTTTAAAGACAACATAAATGGTCTGAAAGCTCAATACTATAAAATAAAATCTGCAAAACTGCACATTTTAGTGGTTTAATTTACAATTCCGTTTCACTAAAATGAGGACAAATCGAGTAGTAAATGAAGCTGCAGGTTTCATACTTCTCTCCTTGACACAGCTCTACAAGTCCACTGAAAGGGCTGTGCTTTCCTGAACATGATAATTAAATAGAAAATGTAGCCATAAGTACAAGATAGGCATACATATGCTAATAATTTCACAATGAAATTATTCTACAAATGCTTAGAATTCAGTATGTATCTGATTATATTTGTTTTATATATTTTAGACACACATAGTTCAGAGACATATATTGACCTTTTTCTGACAGAAATCATAACTCAATCCTTTTTCCAGAGGGCTGCATTTATAATAAACCTAACATTTATATTTATTAATGATTTATATTCTGCCTATTTCTCAGGACTTTATGGTATTGGCACCACCTCTAGTCTTATGGTGCCTTTGTGAAAATTTGGGTGGGAACTTTGGGTTGATCACAGGCTACATTTAGTACAATGTAACTATATTGATGACTTTGTCTGATAGGTTACAACACAGATGTGGGGCCAAAGAAAATGTAGACCATATTAAATGGAAGAAGGAGCCAAAGATAGAGCAGATTTATGATATTCAGGCACCAATTCTGATTCGTCATTTTTGGGAGCTAAGGCAGAATGAAAAATATGGCGATTTCATAGCCTCTTTTCCTCATGTGATGTACAAAATCATCTGTACATGCAAATTTTTCCTGGAACTAAACTCATGTGGAAATAGCATTTATCTCCTAGAATAAAAGATTTTATCTTCAATTATGGTTGCCCAAAAGTTTCAGAAATGCTGTACAAACTGACAATTCTTGCAGTGAGCCTCCTTAAGAGCAGGAGGCACCAGAGTAAAACAACTCTGTGAAGCTGTATTTTTAAGGAGCAAAAATTAATGTGGTTATTTACTTTTGCAAGTTAATAATGGGGCAAGAGTTGGAAAATCTTTTCAAATGCCTGTACATATGTCCATTGTACTAAAACATCAGAAATATGAAACATGCTTTGAGCTGATGTCAGATTATGCTTTGATCTCAGTCATTGTGACTTACCTTCCAAATGATGACAGATTCTAAAAAGCAATCTCTTTTGGGGTTAAGTTCTCTGACAATTTCTGATACAGCAAATGCCCTAATTTATCAATGAAGGAAAACAGATCCCACTAGCAAAAGCAAAACAGAAATTACACACCCTGGACATGTTTTCTAACTTGGCAAATTTTACTCATCTTGGACCCTGGGTAAATGTATGTCTGTAGCTTTGGTACTTTGGAAATTTAGTGACCACTGCATTTTCTCTTCTTATTGAACAAGTTTCCTGATTATGGTCTTTGGACTGATAATTCAGTATATTGCATATACAATAAAAAACCTAATTTTTAATTTGAATTTAGTAGTTTGCCATCAACACAATTTGACAAGATTTAACCTTACGATTCTAGTTGTCGTGTCTCAAGTGGTTTGTGGAAAAAAATATAATCCCTAACACTCAAAAATAGAGAAGACAAATATAGAACTTTTTTTTTTTTAATTTGAAACCTCCATAAGAAAAGATATAGCACAGCAGAGGGGTGTCATGTAGGGAATTATAACAATTTTCTCTGCTGTGGGGCCATTTTAGACCATTTTTCCACTTTCAAAGGTAAAAATAACTAGTTAAAGATACAAGCTCTTGCAAATACTTGCCCATCACTATTTCATATTTCCAATACAAGAGCCATTTTATAAAATGTCATTTTGATTACCTTAAAATCATTTAGTTATAATTAAATCATAATGTATTCTGTTAGGATAACTCAGAGTTAAGGATGAGAAATTTGCAATGGGCTCTACTTCAAGGTCCAACATTTAAAATGTCACAAATAATTTACAGATTGTTTTGATAATAGTACAAAAAAGACCCATGAAACTTCATTTTCAATAACCTCTCAGTATATTTATATGCTAGGAGAATACTAATGACAGGAACTAAAACAACAACAATCACGTCAAAGATATATTGGCTTCTGTGACCTGAAAAGGGCTAACTTCCTGTTCTATGTCCTCTCTCAAGAACCACCTAGCAGTCTTCCATGCTATTCTATGGATTTGTTTGCTGATTTTCTATTTCCTCGTTAACCGAACTTAGTATTTTATATTTTAGAGCAGTGTCACAGAAGTCTACAGGGGAGACAGATAACAAAGTAAACAATCACAATTCAGTGGAGAAAGTACTGTGATAGGATGGTAAGAAAGGCAACTAACCAAGATAAGGTAGAGAAAACAGGGCTTGCTGAGGGAAATGAGGACTAACTCGCACCTGAAGGAAGTAACAAGGTGAGATGGATGTAGAATGCTCCTAGGGAAGTGAAAGTATTTTTAAAGGACATGGGGCAAGAGAGAGGTACCATGGGATAAGCGGGTTTGGAGGAAGGCTGGCGTGAGTGACAGGTAATGAGGGGCCAGCTGATCAGGTCCATCAGCTTGAGGGACGTTAGGCTCTCAGATCCTCGGTCTAAGGGATAACATTGTAGGCACTCAAAGGTTTGAGGTGTCTCATGCCCAAGACTTTATCCTTATTTTTCTCATCCCCATTACAAGTGAACTACTTCAGGCTTCTTCGCTCTTTGGGACAGTGGTGAAGGGAGGAGCAGAAGAGCCATTTGTGGAGTTATATTTAGGAAAGAAATTTGACTTTTCTCATCATCTCTAAATGAGGTTACACATACAGTCACAGAGACATTCTGATTAGATATTAAGAAGCTGTTACAAATTTTATAACCTGGTTTTGCATTTAGTTTTTTTAATATGGCAGAGAAAAATGAAAGTGACCTGAGTAACTATTTTGACCTTAGACTCTGATTGAACTTGGTTAGGTGGTAATTGACAGCAATGGGGAAAAGCAGATATAGTTTGGTAACATTTTGCTTTTCTAAATATTATAATTTACTTAGGTTAAAATGGATCTAAAAGGATCTTTAAGATCTTATTTTGTCATGTTTCTAATCTTTAGCATCTCCAAGATCAACTCTCATACTCACACATTGGTATTTTACGATCCCAACCATAAGACATGTTGCAGGTGATTCTCTCGCTCGGTGAGAATACATACACACAGCAAAGCCTCATTTTGACTGGCTGGGCCAAGAAAATAGGTATTTTATATCAGGAAAATATCCAAGAAACTGAGGGTCAAATAACCCTTTGAGAAAAACATCTAAAATTAATGAAAAATTTTCTAAAATGCAGCACACACTTTCTTATATTCCTAAGCAGACTGAAAAGAACCTCTTACTGTCCCCCAGGACTCAGGGTAATCATTATGAATAACGGTGGCGAAACTCTGATTTAAGAGCGTGATGCCTGAGTGAGACTTGCAAGCGGGTTTCTTCTCACATGCTCTCTGCTGTTTTAAGAACTTTGCTCTTAACTCTAGAGAACAAACTGATGGTTACCAGACGGGTGATGGGATGGGTGAAATATGTGACGGGGATTAAGGTGGGCTCTTGTTGCGATGAGCACCTGGTGTTGTATGTAAGTGTTGAATCACTAAATTGTAGACATGAAACCAATACTAACACTGTAAATTAACTAGCTGTAATTTAAACAAGAACAAAAAAAAAAAAAAAAAGGAAAAAAGAACTTTGCCTTTTTCTTGTATGTCTTGTGTGTTTTCCAAAGTGTCTTTGTTTCTTCTCTCCCTGGTCTATACCTTTCCCCATGGCCTTCCTTATTTGCTGATCCAAATCTATGAGAACCTGAAAACCAAACCTATGAGACTTATGCTTAAAGTAAAAATAAAGATGCCCCAAAGGAAAACTCCCATATCGGAAGTGTTAGGATTACAATGCAAGGAACTTGATGGTATTTATTTAGGGTACAGAGATCTTTCATAGATTATTTCTCATTCTTAACTATTCTCTGGATAAATGGAATTGCTAAATCATTGTATCCCAGGTAAATGAGATATTATATATAGATTCCAACGCCTAAGTGCACCCACCTACAACAGATGTCCTTACTATGGCTAACTGTATATATGTACAACATAAGGAAAAATCAAACAAATACATAATTGAAGAAGACTGACATTATGTATAATTCCAAAATAAATACATTTAAGTATGAATGGAGAAATTAATTTTTTTCCAATTACAAAAGTTATTGCTCAGTGGAACAAATATGGCTAATCAGAAGAAAAATTACTTAAGAATCTAACTAAAGAATCATTCTTAAAATTTTGGTGTGTCTTCTTAGTATTTTCTCTTTCTATATATAATTTTTTTCTTTGACAGAGAATCTGTCTTTGTGTGTATACACACATTTTAAAGATTGGTATCATGTTGAGTCTGAAATTTATCCTGCCTTTTTTAGCTAGGAATATACACAGGAAACATTTTCTGCTACAAATATTCTTGCATCACAGGATTTATAATGTCAGCATTTGTGTTTCATCAATGGGCATAATTTAATTTATATAACTAACACTTGATCATTGGATATTTTAGTTTATTTTTCCAGATTTCCCCTTCTTTTTTTTGGCTACCATGAATAATGTTGCAATGAACACCTGGCCACACACAATGTCTTTGCACATCTGTAGTTAGTTTCACACAATATATTCCTAGAAGTGAAATATCTGGGATAGAGTAAATGCAAATGAGCAGAATTTCAGAGACATTCTCAAATTACTGCCCAAAGAGGCTTTGCTATTTATACTCCCACCAGTTGCACATGCATGTCAGCTTTCCCACTTCCTCATCCACACTGATTCATAGCATTCTTTCTAATTCTTAACAATCTGCAGGAGAAAAAGGATAGCTCATTTATTTCAAATTTGTATTTCTTTTATGACCAATGGATTTTAACATTTGTCAAATATGTTACACTTTTGTTACATACATAAATAGGTCAAATTCAAATTTTTTCCATTTTTTTAAGGATGGGGTGTTTGTATAATCATTTTTAGGTAAATTGCTTTTCCTCATTTTCAATTGCCTTTACTAATTTTTTCCATTGTGTTGTTTACTTATTGATTCATAAATAACCTTTATGATTAAAAGCTGCCATGTATCATATATATTATATATTTCCCCAACATTTTCATCTCTTAATTTTATTCTTGGTGTTTTTTAAAAAAAATCTATTGTCTCTTCATCTTTGCTTTATCACATTATTGAATCCCTTGATACATTTTCTAAGGCTCTTCTTTGCTTCTTTTTTTTTGTTGTTGTTGTTTTAACTTCCTTTGGACTTCCTCCACCTATCAGTTCTGGGATAATGACGCATACAACCTGGTAAGTCAGGTCGTGCCAATGCCAAATTTGCCATATAGAGCAACATTTTAAACTCTGTGGTTCATTCTGTTAGTACTTCATCTGTGACATGTGGATTGGGAAGGACTCTGTGTCTTCTGTGAAGCACACATAATTACATGGCGCAGAGAATGGCTTATAAAGCATAGGCACTTCATACACGTTGAATACATGGATAAATATCACAAAATCATACTTTAGAAATTCTGACATACAAGGAAATGTTATTGCATGCAAAAATAAAAGAACAAGACAAATAAAACAATTATGATAATGAAAGACATGTCATAGATGGATAAATACGGCTAGAACCATGAAAAGATTAGTAGTCAATAACATTACTCACATCAGGAACTGTGGAATACATGTACTTAATCTCTCTACTGCCAGTTGGATCAGATCAGGAGGTCTCTGCTTGTGTTTCTGAAAAGGGAAGGGGATGGCCCTAGGTCTCTACTTCGCGGCTAAAAGCTATTTGAAAAACACTACGTAAGTGCTAAAAACTAAAGGTATTTTTGCTACAAGTATCTGCAATTCTATCAGACCTCTTCGTTTGTCATGTAAATTCCAGATAATTAAGACGTAAAATAGATATCTAAAAATTCTCCTAATTTTCTCAAGGAATGTTTATTTCATATAGTTCTTTACTGCTTGCCTGGTATGCCATCTGTACATATTTTAAAAACTAAACACCAAGATGTAAATTGCCTAAGTTTCTTCATTTCTCTGTTATTTATACAAAGGTCGAGGAGATTATTATTTTTTATTTTTATTTATTTATTTATTTATTTATTTATTTATTTATTTATTTAATTTTTAAAGATTTTACTTATTTGACAGAGAGAGAGGCAGGAGAGAGGGAACACAAGCAGGGGGAGAGGGAGAAGCAGGCTTCCTGCTGAGCAGGGAGCCCGATGCGGGGCTCGATCCCAGGACCCTGGGATCATGACCTGAGCCGAAGGCAGACGCTTATTGACTGAGCCACCCAGGAGCCCCGAGATTATTATTTTTTAAACATAATAAGAAGGAGTTTATAAATAGTAAGGTCTATTTTCTAGGTAGCCGAAGAGTTTCAACACTGGCAAAGGTCGAGGAGATTATTATTTTTTAAACATAATAACAAGGAGTTTATAAATAGTAAGGTCTATTTTCTAGGTAGCCAAAGAGTTTCAACACTGGCTTATGTACTCAAGGCCTTTAAAAAAAAAAAAAAAGTTAGTAGAAACACATTAGCATACATTTCCTGAGAACTGCAACATCAGCGTGACAATAATAAAGCCCCCATAACAACATTCTCTATATACAGCCTCTCTTCCATAATTCTCAACCCTGAATAATCTCAGAGTGTTCTACCACACTTGAATAAAGATCCCCTGAAAAATACTGTTTTGCTTTTGAACGTTAGATGTTGCTAGCAATCAGGCTGCCTCCCAGTCTGCCTCCATGGAAAGATACTAGTTGATGCCAAGTAAATGCAAAACATAGATGAGTGATTTAAGCAGAGGTGGGGAGAATTTTTTACAACTCAGGCAAGGAAATATTTGTAATGCAAACATACAGCACTGAAGCACATAATTTTTTTTAAATTTTTTTTTTTTTTAAGATTTTATTTATTTGTGAGAGAGAGAATGAGAGACAGAGAGCATGAGAGGGAGGAGGGTCAGAGGGAGAAGCAGACTCCCTGCCGAGCAGGGAGCCCGATGTGGGACTCGATCCCGGGACTCCAGGATCATGACCTGAGCTGAAGGCAGTCGCTTAACCAACTGAGCCACCCAGGCGCCCTGAAGCACATAATTTGAAGGTAAATTTAGCTTCATAAAATGACATGAAAAAATTTTCTTTAAACATCCTGTTTCCTTCTTCATGTCATTGTAGTAAAACTCTGCAAAGGAATGCTTTTTTGCTATTTTTAAGCTTGGAGATTTCAAAGAGAGCACTTCCTTCAAGGAGAGAGTTGCTTTGCAACAATGGAGCTGTTACAAAGTTTACAACTAAGAAAAGATAGAATTTTGTTAGATAAACCTTTCTATAACTGAGTGCCTCACACATTATTAGCACAAACATACACTCTTGTCTTAAAGAAACGTAACAATAAAAGCTTGGTTATGTTTTCAATCAAGAAAATGAAACAAAGGACATAATGCCAATCAGATTTTTTGAGCCCCTGAAAGAACAAGAAAAGGAGGTTGGATGGAGAAAAGAAGCAACACTTGTCTCTTTACAACTTGAAAATGACTCATAGAGGGGAGAATTAAAGGGAAACTCTTACAAATTAAATACCCTATGTCTTCTCATAGTCTCCAATTTTCTGAATTTAGAATTAGAATCAATACAAAAGGCTTCATTTTCATACTCGTTACACCTCCTTTCCTGCCCTATGGAGGCACCAAGTTCTTGAAAGGAACACTCTGTGTGCTACGTATGTCCAAACCTAGCTCTCTGGCTCTTAGCAGCTCCAAGAATGAAGGGAAATCACCTAGGTCCTTAAAAAGACTCTCACGTTCCGGTTAGCTCAGCAGCAGGAAAACTAAATCAAACCAAACCAAACTCTACAACAAATAAACATACAAAATCCATATCTCAGATATTCTCACCTTTAGGCTATGAATGAGGGTGAGAAAAGACCAGCCAGATGTACATCATCACAGTTTGCAAGCTTCAGAGTGGAAGGCCCAGACAGATTCACTCAAAGCTCCTCCTGAATGAGGGAAGCCTGGGATCCTGAGGAAGCCAGGGCCCCACGGCAAGTCAGAGGCACCAACCACCACGGCCAGAATGCATGTTTACTATCTTCCAGTGGGTACTTCATTAAGGATCCCCACACGGCCTCTGAGACAAAGGAGCTACATTCATATTCAACTTGTAAAATGATCAATATGTTAATAGCATTTACTTCTATAAAAACAATGATCAGAAAAAAAATGGCAGGAAGAAGAGTATGAGGAAGAAAGAGGGCAGGGAAGAAGGGATTCGGAGTCCAAAGAATTCTCTACTTTCAGCTATATGAAACATCAGGGAAAATGTGTTGTCCCAAACATGCTTTGGTGGTGAATAAGGGTTTTGACAACTAACACATATTTGAGATATGGCAATAAGCAGAGTAATTCCTTTCCCCATGCAGCTTACAAGTTAGTTGGGTACACAAACAATAAACAAGAAGATAAGTAATGTCCAAGTGCTGATAGTTATACATGTTATTGGGAAAAATAGAGCAGCTATGGAGATAGAGTGTAAGGGGGGTGAGGTGGGGTGGAGAATCTTAGTGGGGTTGACAGCGAAGGCTCTGAGGAGGTGATATTTGAGCAGAGGAGACCTCTGAATTTGGAAGTGTGAGCCCAGGTCCAGCTGGTGGAAAGGTCTGAGATGAAAAATAGGTCAGGTTAAAGAAACACTTATTCATACTAGACCCTAATTAGGGCTCTGTTTTCCTCAAATGTTTTTGCCTGTTCTTTCTTTCTTTTTTTTTTTTTTTAAGATTTTATTTATTTATTTGACAGAGAGATAGAGAGAGAGCACAGATAGTCAGAGTGGCAGGCAGAGGGAGAGGGAGAAGCAGGCTCTCCGCTGTGCAGGGAGCCCGATGCGGGGCTTGATCCCAGGGCCCTGGGATCATGACATGAGCTGAAGGCAGATGCTTAACCGACTGAGCCACCCAGGCGCCCCTGCCTGTCCTTTCTTTAACTCAGTTCTCCCAAGACTGATTAGACCATCCATCTTTTATTTTAAAGATTTTATTTATTTGACAGAGAGAGACACAGCGAGAGAGGGAACACAAGCAGGGGGAGTGGGAAAGGGAGAATCAGGCTTCCCGCGGAGCAGGGAGCCCGATGTGGGGCTTGATCCCAGGACCCTGGGATCATGACCTGAGCCGAAGGCAGACGCTTAATGACTGAGCCACCCAGGCGCCCCTAGACCATCCATCTTTTAGGCTGGCAAGAAAACTACTCAATTTATGTGTCTACAATCAAGCCTTTTATTGCATACAACAAGCTCTTTTCTTTGTGCCCCACGGTGGATTTGGCTCAAGCAGCACAATGTCTTATTCCCTGATACCGCTTCCTGATGCTCCCAAGACTGCTTCAGGTCCTGACTGGCTCTGTCGGAGTTACTTAATGGCACGACAGAGCTGCTAGAACTCCTCTTTAATGAAACAGGAAGAGGTCACTCAACATAAATGGGTTCTTGCCTGAAGCAGAGTGGCCAGGATGGATGCAAGGATGTTGCCTTTGTCATAAAGTAATCACATCCCACCTTCAGTGACAGGACAAAAACAAAAACTGTTTTGTCACTGTCTGGTCATCCATCTCCCTAACATCGAAGAGAGAAAATTTCCAGGTTCCTTTAGTATCTGCTACTAGAATACAACCTACATTCCTAATACTCTATATATTCCTCACATTTTTATACAAAACGCTGCACTTCACAGAAGAGGTCAAAATGAAATGTAAAAGGAGCTCAGAGCTAAGGTATATACAATATTGATTAGTCACTGAGAGGTATGCTGCTTCGTTTCTTCCTGTTCTCCAGGCCATCCTCTAGTCTTTTGTTAGCTCAATTTGCCTTTGGCTAAATCTCCCTCCAAACTTCTCCTAACCATACGCTAGGTGTGCTCTTTTGTAATCCTTTCAAGGGAAGATCATTTCTTACTCTTCTTTGGCTCCCAGACACCCTGCCCAGAGCCTGTTACACAGTGGTTGTTTAATAAATGTTCCGTGCAGGCATGTCATTCTTTTTTTTTCCCTCAAGTAACTTCATCATTTTAATTTTTAAAATATGTTTCGTAGTCCCTCGGGCTCCACCTTGTCTATGAAAACCTCCCAGACTGAACCCTCCTTGTTTATGTAATCCCCACACCTGCTCAGTGGCTCACCATCAACAGTGTACCCACCTCATCATGTATATAACTTACATAATAAAAACACTGGAGAATAGAGTTGGGGTCAGATTATTAGAATCAAGCAAAGGAAGAAGTGGAACTGAGCTTTCAAATATTCTAGTGTGGTTCAATGACAACTTATTTTTTAATTTTCCTGTAACTCATGTAAAAAGCAATTCCCAATGACAAATCCATTAAGTACCTAATAGAAGGTGAATAGGCATTTCCAGCAGTTCATTGTGCCCTTCTCTTGTCTTCAGTCTCCTAACAGACATGATTACGAATGCTATTTTCCCCTGAGCCCAAAGCTACTATGAGAAATCCATGGAGGGGGTGATTATATCCATAGAAAATTCACTGGTGCTGATAGAGCTGGGAAGAAAGGATCTTGGGATCCATACTCTGGTAGCTGTAATGGAAAGAGTAGGTTCTGAAATCTAAGGCTTCTTGCACTTGATGTATCTAGATTTTTAAGCTGGTGGTTTTTAAAAACACAATAAACAGACAAACAAACAAAACTGTTCTGAAAACTACACTTCATTGGCAGAGCAGATAGAATTGCAGGTGTGGTAGCTATATTATTAGGCACAAGTGCATGGTGCCTGCCCTGTAGGAAGATCGTACATCCTCCCCATGAGTTAGTCAGTGAAATCAGAGCAGAAGTGTTGACTGTCACTTCTAGAAAGTAGCTTTAACAGTCAGTGCATGGATCATTTGTTCTTTGGGTGTTGAGTTTGATAAGTTCTTTATAGATTTTGGATACTAGCCCTTTACCTGATATGTCATTTGCAAATATCTTCTCCCATCCTGTCGGTTGTCTTTTGGTTTTGTTGACTGTTTCTTTTGCTGTGCAAAAGCTTTTTATCTTGATGAAGTCCCAATAGTTCATTTTTGCCCTTGCTTCCCTTGCCTTTGGCGATGTTTCTAGGAAGAAGTTGCTGCGGCTGAGGTCGAGGAGGTTGCTGCCTGTGTTCTCCTTTAGGATTTTGATGGACTCCTGTCTCACATTGAGGTCTTTCAACCATTTGGAGTCTATTTTTGTGGGTGGTGTAAGGAAATGGTCCAGTTTCATTCTTCTGCATGTGGCTGTCCAATTTTCCCAACACCATTTGTTGAAGAGACTGTCTTTTTTCCATTGGACATTCTTTCCTTTGTCGAAGATGAGTTGACCATAGAGTTGAGGGTCCATTTCTGGGCTCTCTATTCTGTTCCATTGATCTATGTGTCTCTTTTTGTGCCAGTACCATACTGTCTTGATGATGACAGCTTTGTAATAGAGCTGGAAGTCCAGAGTTGTGATGCCACCAGCTTTGCTTTTCTTTTTCAACATTCCTCTGGCTACTCGGGGTCTTTTCTGGTTCCATACAAATTTTAGGATTATTTGTTCCGTATTTTTGAAAAAAGTGGATGGTATTTTGATAGGGATTGCATTGAATGTGTAGATTGCTCTAGGTAGTATTGACATCTTCACAATATTTGTTCTTCCAATCCATGAGCATGGAATGTTTTTCCATTTCTTTGTGTCTTCCTCAATTTCTTTGATGAGTATTTCATAGTTTTCTGAGTACAGATTCTTTGCCTCTTTGGTTAGATTTATTCCTAGGTATCTTACGGTTTTGGGTGCAATTGTAAATGGGATCGACTCCTTAATTTCTCTTTCTTCTGTCTTGTTGGTGTATAGGAACACCACTGATTTCTGTGCATTGATTTTATATCCTGCCACTTTACTGAATTCCTGTATGAGTTTTAACAGTTTTGGGGTGAAGTCTTTTGGGTTTTCCACATAAAGTATCATATCATCTGCAAAGAGTGAGAGTTTGACTTCTTCTTTGCCAATCTGGATGCCTTTGATTTCTTTTTGTTGTCTGATTGCTGTGGCTAGGACTTCTAATACTATGTGGAATAGCAGTGGTGATAGTGGACATCCCTGCCGTGTTCCTGACCTTAGGGGGAAGCTCTTAGTTTTTCCCCACTGAGAATGATATTTGCTGTGGGTTTTTCATAGATGGCTTTTATGATATTGAGGTATGTACCCTCTATCCCTATACTCTGAAGAGTTTTGATCAAGAAAGGATGCTGTACTTTATCAAATGCTTTTTCCGCATCTATTGAGAGGATCATATGGTTTTTGTTCTTTCTTTTATTAATGTATTGTGTCACATTGATTGATTTGCGGATGTTGAACCAACCTTGCAGCTCAGGGATAAATCCCACTTGGTTGTGGTGAATAATCCTTTTAATGTTCTGTTGGATCCTATTGGCTAGTATTTTGGTGAGAATTTTTGCATCCATGTTCATCAAGGATATTGGTCTGTAATTCTCCTTTTTGATGGGGTCTTTGTCTGGTTTTGGGATCAAGGTAATGGTGGCCTCATAAAACGAGTTTGGAAGTTTTCCTTCCATTTCTATTTTTTGGAACAGTTTCAGAAGAATAGGTATTAATTCTTCTTTAAATGTTTGGTAGAATTCCCCTGGGAAACCATCTGGCCCTGGGCACTTGTTTGTTGGGAGATTTTTGATGACTGCTTCAATTTCCTTAGTGGTTATAGGTCTGTTCAGGTTTTCTATTTCTTCCTGGTTCAGTTCTGGTAGTTTATACATCTCTAGGAATGCATCCATTTCTTCCAGATTGTCTAATTTGCTGGCATAGAGTTGCTCATAATATGTTCTTATAATTGTCTGTATTTCTTTGGTGTTGGTTGTAATCTCTCCTCTTTCATTCATGATTTTATTTATTTGAGTCATTTCTCTTTTCTTTTTGATAAGTCTGGCCAGGGGTTTATCAATCTTGTTAATTCTTTCAAAGAACCAGCTCCTAGTTTCATTGATCTGTTCTACTGTTCTTTTGGTTTCTATTTCATTGATTTCTGTTCTGATCTTTATTATTTCTTTTCTCCTGCTGGGTTTAGGCTTTATTTGCTGTTCTCTCTCCAGCTCCTTTAGGTGTAGGGTTAGGTTGTGTATTTGAGACCTTTCTTGTTTCTTGAGAAAGGCTTGTATTGCTATATACTTGCCTCTTAGGACTGCCTTTGCTGCATCCCAAACATTTTGAACAGTTGTGTTTTCATTTTCATTTGTTTCCATGAGTTTTTTTAATTCTTTAATTTCCTGGTTGACCCATTCATTCTTTAGTAGGATGCTCTTTAGCCTCCATGTATTTGAGTTCTTTCCAACTTTCCTCTTGTGATTGAGTTCTAGTTTCAAAGTATTGTGGTCTGGAAATATGCAGGGAATGATCCCAATCTTTTGGTACCTATTGAGACCTGATTTGTGACCTAGGATGTGATCTATTCTGGAGAATGTTCCATGGGCACTAGAGAAGAATGTGCACTCTGTTGCTTTGGGATGGAATGTTCTGAATATATCTGTGAAGTCCATTTTGTCCAGTGTGTCATTTAAAGTCTTTATTTCCTTGTTGATCTTTTGCTTAGATGATCTGTCCATTTCAGTGAGGGGGGTGTTAAAGTCACCCACTATTATTGTATTGTTGTCAATCTGTTTCTTTGCTTTTGTTATTAATTGGCTTATATAATTGGCTGCTCCCATGTTAGGGGCATAGATATTTACAGCTGTTAGATCTTTTTGTTGGATAGACCCTTTAAGTAGGATATAGTGTCCTTCCTCATCTCTTATTACAGTCTTTGGTTTAAAATCTAATTTGTCTGATATATGAACAGACATTTTTCCAAAGAAGACACCCAAATGGCCAACAGACACATGAAAAAGTGCTCAACATCACTCGGCATCAGGGAAATCCAAATCAAAACCTCAATGAGATACCACCTCACACCAGTCAGAATGGCTAAAATTAACAAGTCAGGAAATGACAGATGTTGGCGGGGATGCGAAGAAAGGGGAACCCTCCTACACTGTTGGTGGAAATGCAAGCTGGTACAGCCACTCTGGAAAACAGTTCCTCAAAAAGTTGAAAATAGAGCTACCCTATGACACAGCAATTGCACTACTGGGTATTTACCCCAAAGATACAAATGTAGGCATCCGAAGGGGTATGTGCACCCTGATGTTTATAGCAGCAATGTCCACAATAGCCAAACTATGGCAAGAGCCAAGATGTCCATTGACAGATGAATGGATAAAGAAGATGTGGTATATATATACAATGGAATATTATGCACCATCAAAAGGAATGAAATCTTGCCATTTGCAATGACATGGATGGAACTGGAGGGTATTATGCTGAATGAAATAAGTTAATCAGGGAAAGACATGTATCATATGACCTCACTGATATGAGAAATTCTTAAAATCAGGAAACAAACTGAGGGTTGCTGGAGTGGTGGGGGGTGGGAGGGATGGGGTGGCTGGGTGATAGACATTGGGGAGGGTATGTGCTATGGTGAGCACTGTGAATTGGGCAAGACTGTTGAATCACAGACCTGTACCTCTGAAACAAATAATTCATTACATGTTAAAAAAAAAAAAAAAGAAGAAGAAGAAGATAGCAGGAAGGAAAAAATGAAGGGGGGATATCGGAGGGGTAGATGAACCATGAGAGACTATGGACTCTGAGAAACAAACTGAGGGTTCTAGAGGGGAGGGGGGTGGGGGGATGGGTTAGCCTGGTGATGGGCATTAAAGAGGGCACGTACTGAATGGAGCACTGGGTGTTATATGCAAACAATGAATCATGGAACACTACATCAAAAACTAATGATGTAATGTATGGTGATTAGCATAATATAAAAAAAAAAAGAGTCAGTGCATGGCTTGGCAAGTTCTCTGTCTCTGAGATTGCAGAAGCAATAGACGTTCCATCTTCCTGTGTCCCTTCCTGTATTATGAGCAGATCAATTTATCTGACCCATTATAGACGGTAGTGAGAAATAAATTTAGGCATTTTAAGTTTCTAAGATTCTCATGTTGTTTGTTACTGAAGCATAATCTAGCTTGTTCCAGCAGGCACAAAAGGCAAAACTTCCCTGCTCTCTGTGATGCCTAGAGCATGGGTGCTACTTGCAGTTGGTCTACAGTGCCTCCTGTGGCATCTCAGTTTAGTGAAACTTCAGTCAACTCCAATGCAGAAAACAAACTCCAAAACTGCTGTCTTTTTTTTTTTTTTTTAAGATTTTATTTATTTATTTGAGAGAGAGAGACTGAGAGAGAGAGCACATGAGAGGGGGGAGGGTCAGGAGGGTCAGAGGGAGAAGCAGACTCCCTGCTGAGCAGGGAGCCCGATGTGGGACTTGATCCAGGGACTCCAGGATCATGACCTGAGCTGAAGGCAGTCGCTTAACCAACTGAGCCACCCAGGCGCCCCCAAAACTGCTGTCTTTAGGTCTAAGTACTTTATCATAACTTGAAACTCTTACAAGAGTTGTCTTTATTCCTTTTTTTTTTTTTTAAAGATTATTTATTTATTTATTTGACAGAGAGAGACACAGCAGGGGGAGAGGCAGAGGGAGAAGCAGGCTTCCCGCTGAGCAGGGAGCCCCATGCAGGGCTCGATCCCAGGACCCTGGGATCATGACCTGAGCCAAAGGCAGACGCTTAACGACTGAGACACCCAGGCGCCCCTCTTTATTCTTAATAAATACTTCAGACACTCCTGATGAAATAGGATATTTACATGGCTTGTGAGAGAATAGAGAAAGGAAGTTGAATTTATATTTTCAAAATATGCAATTTTTGTTTGCACAGGAAAAAAGGTCCTCCCTAGTGCCATGTGGAACTCATCATGTTAGGGATCCAAGGTAAGACAGAACACCTCTATGCCCTCTGGAGGTGCTGATATAGTTTGGCTTCCATTAAGTCCTACACTTGAATGTAGACCGTAAGAGTTTCTCACATGTAGCTCCTAGTTCCTACAACTTTTCCCATTCTCTAAGCATGATATGCTCAAGAGATGTGGAAGAGGAAGAGCTATCACTGAGCATGGATCCAGAGATCCACTTCAGAAGACTTCTCACTGACCCTTGCTTTTTAGATTCTTGCTTCTCAATGGGTCCTTGCTTCTCAAAAGCACTGCTTCTGAGATGAAGGGCAATAATAAGTTATGAGGTGACTGCTCTATTCTCAAATTCTCCATTTACATAAATGATAAGGATGTCTATGTCCACCACATAATAGTCTCTTGCCTCCCAATTCATTACAATTTAAAATACACTCTACCCAGGGAGCCTGGGTGGCTCGGTTGGCTGGGCATCTGCCTTCGGCTCAGGTCATGATCCCAGGGTCCTGGGATTGAGCCCTGCATTGGGCTCCCTGCTTGATGGGCAGCCTGCTTCTCCCTCTCCACCACTTGTGCTCTCTTCTCTTTCTCTGTCTCTCAAATAAATAAATATTTAAATAAAATAAAATACCCTCTACCCTATTATCAGATGACTTAGACTGAGAAAGGCACATTCTGTGTATTCCTAATGTCTTCAGTTATAAGATGGAGACTTTAACATCACTCTATCATTAGCAGCAGTGTTAAAGGAAAACACATTTGAAGTCTAAGACTTTCGTAAGAAGCAAAATCAAATACCAAAATCAACTCAACAGGGTTTAGTATTTAGTAATTTTTTCTTTCTTGCTCTCTCAAACATCCATAGCCTTGTGATGACAATATAAAAACGACGTATTTTCTAGATACATAGGTCTTTCATAATACTATTTTTCTATTTTCTGGGCTCCTAATAAAAATACCACTGATCATACACTCTTACAAAGACAGCTAAATTCTTTCCCTTGGGATTTAAATGAAAAATTTGGTCAATATGAGCATGAAATGGATGGATTAATGGTGTGGTAAGTTGCCCATTTCAAGATGACTTTAATAATGTTTCAGAAAGGATATACTCTGTACTATCTCTTTATTTGTAGTATTGGTATAATTATCCAACATAATGAAAAGGGAAATGAGATTTTATTTTACTAAAGGTGAAATTCTGTTCTACTCTAACCCATTCTTTCCTATTTAAAGCTTTATTTGAATCATTATCAAGAGCCACTAAAATAATGCATTGCATTTTTATGTAATATGAATATGGCTTTTGTGTACACAGAATAAAAATAGGCTTATGCTGCTGGTAACAAAAAACTAAGTGCTTTATCTACAATAATATTTCATATTACATAAGATAGCATTGTTTTGCTTACCAGGTACTATAGCTATCTGCAATTTAGGCTTTTGGGGGAGTCAGAGAAAAAAGTTTGGCTTTTATTTCTGATATGATTCAATAACATACTTGCCAGTCAGCTGGTAATTGATAGCAATGCTCCCTCTTCAATTCAAAACATTTTTGTTTTTTATTTCAATCCCTCTAGCACTATGTAGATGCTGTCAGCTAACTGGCTGCCCATCTTCCTGATACTTACTTCAGCCATTGTAAAAATGCTAAGTTTTCAATCAATTCTTATTCCCAGGTCAATTCATCAAAATACTAAGCTTCAGAACATGTCAGCAAAATGTGTGTTCCCATATCAACACATCACATGCAGAAGAAAACTGGGGGGTTTGCTTTCAGAACAGGGCATATAGCTACTACAATTTTTATGCTACTTTAACCAAAATACCTCTAAATCTTAATGGGGGATAAAATGAAATAAAAACCACTTCTGATATGTGAAAATGAAGTGACAAACTATACTTCCTTAAAAATGCTCTCTTGGTAATGTTCAATAGGAACAATTTCCTCCATCCCTTAGCAAGGTCTCTAAGTTATAAATAATGAGAAGTAAAGACATGGGCCCTGTCCTTTAGGGATGCGGTGTGGGGATGGGGTCTGTGGGAGACAAGGAAGATTTCAATAGACAATATTAAAGACCTGGCCCCTCTGTGCTTTTTAGTATCTTTCAACGGCTCTTCTTCCCATTCTTTAAATGTTGCTCTAGCCTGCTGCCACTTCTCCCTCTCCTTAGGCGATTTTATTCTCCCCCACGGCTTTCAAGATCACAGAGGCATCAACAGATCCTAGTTTTAGATCTTGTACTCCAGTATTTCAAGGGGACTCTTCTACATTCCTCTTCCACAAGTATGTCAAATTCAACAAGTTCAGAGCAAATGTCAGATCTTTCCTCCCGGCAAAATCTGTCCCTATCTTGGTTCATGGATTGTCATGGGCTCCTACCCGTGCTAGAAATCCAGTCTCAAAATCTTTGATTCTTCTCTCTCCTTCACTCTATGATATCAACAATTTATAACTATTCTTCCTCTGAGGAAGCTCTTGAATTAAACCCTTCCTTGGCACTCACACTGCACATGTCATAGAATAGGCCCTTCCTTCTCTCTGAGACTACTCTAATAGTCTCCTAACCACACAGAGGGGGTAAGTGACTTCACAGCCCCCAGCCTATGAAATGTCAGATGGAAACTCAGGGACAGCTGACTCTATACTAAAAGTGAGTAGGAGGAACTAGAGAAGTGAAGAATTTCTGAGGCCATAATACCGCTTCAAACAAGAAAAACAGAAGTTCTGGGGGGAAAGTAACGAAGTCTAAGGCTTCTAACTGACATTAAAGTCTCACTGAATTTCTCTTCTAATACCTTACTGTCTTTGATAATGCCCACTACAAGAAAACACGTAAGGTAATGAAATATGAATTATAAAACATCCCGAAGACCTGCAAGTATCCCATAAGCACTTTAAGGAGATGAATTATTCTCCTTTTTTAAACTGAAAGGTAGAGTAGCTGTTCCTCTTTTCCCCACTCTCCTTTTCCTGCACATCCTTTGTTGCAGTCCTAAACCTGACATCCTCTCGTACATGTCCCATGGCAGAAGTTCCTCCAGGTCCAGTGTGACAGAAAGCCTCCTGGATTGAGCTGGGATGTAGGGAACTGGAAGACCCAGTCAATGCATTAGTCAGGGGCTAGGGCTGGAGGGTAGGCTGTTAATGTATTCAGGGAGAATCAAGACAGGATATCCTTCCCAAGTTCAATGGCTTGGGGCCAAGTCCATAAAGAAAGGAGTAGAATCAAGGCTGGCAGATCAAGCCCCAAAGACTGGAGCAGCGTTTAAAAATAGGTTTTAGGGTCCTTAATTGCTTCTTTCCTCATGGGGCTGATGCCACAGGGGCACTATAAAAAGTGCTTATCTTTTACGGGCCTTTCACCATTCTCAGCTTCTTACCAGTACCCTAACCACTGATCTTTCTACCCCTATTTGTGGCTCCTTTCCATCAGACACTAGTTCTTTTTCTTTTTGGTGTCTCTGGATGGAAGGCTCATTAGATCAGTTTGTGATTAATGAGCTGGACTTCACCTTGAACACTGTCTTGGGGTCCCCCCATGGCCCTATTCCCTATAATGGGAAACCAGTCTTGCCCTCCTCTTGTACCTTCCCAAATTCCTAAAAGCTAGACCAAGGTTGGTGCCATAGTAGAAGCTCTAGAGACATTTCAAGAGAGAAAGAGAGGCCTGGCATGAAAGCTGGTCAGGAACAATCATGGCACAACTATACAACTTCAGTGAAAGTTAGGGAGAGTCAATGAGTGCATGGTGTGTGAGCACACTGACTGGTGTGGTGTCGAGGAAGATACAAAGCAGCCTCTGGCACATGCCCTTTCTTCTTCTGAAAGCCAGGAGTAAATCCTGGGGCCCTTTATGACTTGCTCTAGGTTGGAGGTTTTCTCCTCCATCTCCCCCTTCCCTCAGAGAGTTTAGTAAGGGCCCAACTGAACAAACCAGGTACTCAATTTATAAAAGCCACTGTTAAAATTAAGATACACTTAAAAAAAAATTTCCTCTCAAAGACATTAAGCAACTTAGGAAAATTTATGTTACAGCATCAGATTATACAGACAAACTGTACAGCCCGTGTTACTTCAGTGTTATATTAGGATGAGGCGTCTTTGCTTCATATTGACAATATCAAAATTTCTATTATGACCATAAAAATGCTATAGGAAACTTTAGTACTTATCACAGAGTTGAGAGGTGACTTGGTTTATACAAATATAACAGAGATAACTAACCAGAAGTTTGGACTAGAAACCCATGTGTTTCTACCATTAACAAAATACTATTTTGATTTATTAAATTTAGAAAAAATGGACATATTTTGTATTGTAGGGAAAAAAAGGACAGATCTGAAATGAGGAAGTATAGATTAAAGCTCTGGAAACACATGTATCCTCAACTAAATCTCTGTTCTTTTTCCTATAAAATGGTGATAATTACCTCCCTTGGTTACTATGAAGATCAAATGAGAAGCTGTTCATGAAAGTAATTTGTAAGTTATAACTAGTTAAATAAATGTAATTGCTATCATTAGTCTCAAGACTGTCGTTCAAAAGAGTATGGCCTAGAGAATAATTGTGAGAAACATTCCAAAATTATTTTGCACGTGATATGCATACATACATGGAGACATTTCCAAAACAGAAAAAACCCAATGAAAACACTTTTTTATATATGTGTACTAATTTTTTTCACTTGAAGTTATCTCCTATCCAATCTTTTATCAGTATGCCTCATGAATAAACTTGGGATGGCCCAGACCAAGCAGAAGGAAGCAAGTTAGTACAGGAGGACTTTACAAAGAGTTTTACTGTCGTTTCCACTTTTGAGCACTTGTTTATTAGAACGTCATCTTGCAGCTAGTATCCAAGATCTACGAAGAACTTATCAAACTCAACACCCAAAATACAAATAATCCAGTCAAGAAATGGGCAGAAAACATGAACAGACATTTCTCTAAAGAAGACAAACAAATGGCCAACAGACACGTGAAAAAATGCTCAATATCACTCATTATCAGGGAAATACAAATCAAAACCACAATTAGATACCACCTCACACCAGTCAGAATGGCTAAAATTAACAAGTCAGGAAACAACAGGTGTTGGTGAGGATGCAGAGAAAGGGGACCCCTCTTACACTGCTGGTGGGAATGCAAACTGGTGCAGCCACTCTGGAAAACAGTATGGAGGTTCCTCAAAAAGTTGAAAATAGAGCTACCCTATGACCCACCAATTGCAGTACTAGGTATTTACCCAAAGGATACAAACAATGATCCAAAGGGGCACCTGTACCCCAATGTTTATAGCAGCAATGTCCATAACAACCCTATGATGGAAAGAGCCCAGATGTCCATTGACAGATGAACGGATAAAGAAGATGTGGGGTGAATATATGAATATTACCTAGCCATCAAAGAAATGAAATTTTACCTTTTGCAACAATGTGGATGGAACTAGAAGGTATTATGCTAAGCGAAATAAATCAGAGAAAGACAATTACATGATTTCATTCACGTGTGGAATTTAAGAAACAAAACTGAGGAAGACGAAATCAGAGAGGGAGACAAACCATAAGAGACTCTTAACTACAAAATACAAACTGAGGGTTGCTGGAGGGGAGGTGGGTGGGAGGATGGGGTAACTAGGTGATGGGCATTGAGGGCACGTGATGTAATGAGCACTGGGTGTTTTTGCAACTGATGAATCACTGAACTCTACCTCTGAAACTAATAATACACTAGATATTAATTGAATTTAAATAAAATAAAATTAAAGAAAAAAAGAAACCTACCTTGCTGTGGCAGAAGTCACCAGCCACAGCAAGAAGTCAGCCAAAGACCATGGGACGGTAAACGCCAAAGGAATGAGACCAAAGGGTGAGGAATAAGGACAATTTATAAAGCAATGGGAATAAATTAGGCTTTGAGTGAGAGAGTCCTGGATAATTTTGAAGAATAACTCTATTGTGTCCTTATCTAAGTGTTGGTGAGTCAGGGAGTCTCTTTCATTGCCCAAAATAAAAGTCATCTTGTTTCCCCTGCTCAAAGCCCTTTACGTGTTCCATCGACAGCTGTAATACCCAAACTCCTCTGCATGACAGCAGGTTAAATCACTTCTCTGTACCTCACTGTTCTCATCTGTAAAAAAAAAAAAAAAGGAGGGATAATAACACACACTTCAAGAATGTCTGTGAGGATTAAACAAATTAATATATACATATATAGTGCTTAAAATAATGTGTGGTGCCATGGCACTATGTATTACCTATCAGTATTATTGTTCCTTCAGTTTTATCCTCTAACCATTCTCCTACTTCTCCTGACTTGCTCCAAGAGCACCCACAATAATGGTTTCGCGAACACCTAATGTAGATGATTACATTTCTGCCTGGTATGCCCTTTCCTGCCCTCATGGGTTCTTTCAGCAATGCCTCCCTGAGCACTAACAAGTATGCTAGGCTCTGAAGAAATAGTGGTGAATAAACTATACACGGTCTCTGCCCTTATGAAGTTCACGATCTAACAAGAGAAACTTGGCTGGTTAAAGACTGTTGGTGACCTCCCACTTGGACATTAAGACTCTAACCCTGAACCATGTACCCTGTAAAGTTGTCCTTGATGTCCACAGACAATGTGAATCATTCCTCTTGGGTATTGATCCTGTTTCTAGGAACATACCTTTACAAGTGCAGTTGTCTCACTAACATATTCATATGCTGTTCTTTCTTCCAGAAAAGATTGTGAACTCTGCCAGAACAGAGCCTGTATATCCCTCTTCTCAGGGGTTTTTGTGTTCAGCAGAATTCCTAGGTGAAGTGCTCTTAAGAGAAGCATCATCGGTCACTATCTTGTTGGTTGGTTGGTTGGTTGGTTATTTATGTATTTATGTATTTATGTATGTATGCATGTATGTATGTATTTATTTTTATTTATTTATTTTTAAATTTTATTATGTTATGTTAGTCACCACACAATACATCATTGGTTTTTGATGTGGTGATCCACGATCCATTGTTTTCATATAACACCCAGTGCTCCATGCAGTACATGCCCTCCTTAATACCCATCACCGGGCTAACCAATCCCCCCTCCCCCCTCCCCTCTAAAACCCTGTTTGTTTCTCAGAGCCCATAATCTCTCATGGTTCATCTCTCCCTCCAATTCCCCCCCCCCCCCATTTTTCCCTTCCTTCTCCTAATGTCCTCCATGCTATTCTTTATGTTCCACAAATAAGTGAAACCATATGATAATTGAATTTCTCTGCTTGATTTATTTCACTTAGCATAATCTCCTCCAGTCCCATCCATGTTGATGTAAAAGTTGGGTATTCATCCTTTCTGATGGCTGAGTAATATTCCATTGTATATATGGACCACATCTTTATCCATTCATCTGTTGAAGGGCATCTCAGCTCTTTCCACAGTTTGGCTATTGCGGACATTGCTGCTATGAACATTGGGGTGCATATGGCCCTTCTTTTCACTACATCTGCATCTTTGGGGTAAATACCCAGTAGTGCAATTGCTGGGTCATAGGGTAGCTCTATTTTTAAATTTTTGAGGAACCTCCACACTGTTTTCCAAAGTGGCTGTACCAACTTGCATTCCCACCAACAGTGTAAGAGGGTTCCCCTTTCTCCACACCCTCTCCAACATTTGTAGTTTCTTTCCCTGTCCATTTTTGCCATTCTAACTAGTGTAAGGTGGTATCTCAATGTGGTTTTGATTTGTATTTCCCTGATGGGTAATGATGATGAACATTTTTTCATGCGTCTGTTAGCCATTTGTATGTCTTCTTCAGAGAAGTGTCTTTTCATATCTTCTGCCCACTTTTTGACTTATTTGTTTTTTGGGTGTTGAGTTTGAGAAGTTCTTTATAGATCTTGTATACTAGCCCTTTATCTGTAGTGTCATTTGCAAATATCTTCTCCCATTCTGTGGGTTGCCTCTTTGTTTTGTTGACTGCTTCCTTTGCTGTGCATAAGTTTATCTTAATGAAGTCCCAAAAGTTCATTTTTGCTTTTGTTTCACTAGCTTTTGGAGATGTGTCTTGAAAGAAGTTGCTGTGGGCGATGTCAAAGAGGTTACTGCCTATGTTCTCCTCTAGGATTTTGATGGATTCCTGTCTCACATTGAGGTCTTTCATCCATTTTGAGTTTATCTTTGTGAATGGTGTTAGAGAATGGTCGAGTTTCATTCTTCTGCATGTGGCTGTCCAATTTTCCCAGCACCATTTATTGAAGAGACTCTTTTTTCCAATGCATGTTTTTACCTGCTTTGTCAAAGATTATTTGACCATAGAGTTGAGGGTCCATATCTGGATTCTCTACTCTGTTCCATTGGTCTATATGTCTGTTTTTGTGCCAGTACCATGCTGTCTTGGCGATCACAGCCTTGTAATATAGCTTGAAATCGGGCATCGTGATGCCCCCAGCTTTTTCTTTTTCAACATTTCCTTGACGATTCAGGGTCTTTTCTGATTCCATACAAATTTTAGGATTGTTTGTTCCAGCACTTTGAAAAATGTCATTGGAATTTTGATCGGGATGGCACTGAAGGTATAGATTGCTCTGGGTAGCATAGACATTTTAACAATGTTTATTCTTCTGATCCATGAGCATGGAATATTTTTCCATCTTTTTCTGTCTTCAATTTCTTTCATGACTGTTTTGTAGTTCCTAGAGTATAGATCCTTTACCTCTTTGGTTAGGTTTATTCTGAGGTATCTTATGGTTTTTGGTGCTACTGTAAATGGAATCGTTTCTCTAATTTCTCTTTCTACAGTTGCATTGTTAGTGTATAAGAAAGCAACTGATTTCTGTGCATTGATTTTGTATCCTGCCACATTACTGAATTGCTGGATGAGTTCTAGTAATTTTGGGGTGGAGTCTTTTGGGTTTTCCACATAAAGTATCATGTCGTCTGTGAAAAGAGAGAGTTTGACTTCTTCTTTGCCAATCTGAATACCTTTTATTTCTTTTTTGTTGTCTGATTGCTGTTGCTAGGACTTCTAGTACTATGTTGAACAACAGTGGCGAGAGTGGGCATCTTTGACGTGTTCCTGATCTTAAGGGAAAGGCTCTCATCTTTTCCCCATTGAGGATGATATTCGCTGTGGGTTTTTCATAGATGGATTTTATGAACTTGAGGAATGTTCCTTCTATCCCTATACTCTGAAGAGTTTTAATCAGGAAAGGATGTTGTATTTTGTCAAATGCTTTTTCTGCATCAATTGAGAGGACCATATGGTTCTTCTCCCTCCTCCTATTAATGTGTTCTATCACACTGATTTGATTTGCGAATGTTGAACCACCCTTGCATCCCGGGGATAAATCCCACTTGGTCGTGGTGGATGATCCTTTTAATGTATTGTTGGATCCTATTAGCTAGGATTTTGTTGAGGATTTTGGAATCCATATTCATAGGGATATCGGTCCGAAATTCTACTTTTTGATGGGGTCTTTGCCTGCTTTGGGGATTAAGGTAACGCTGGCCTCACAGAATGAGTTTGGAAGTTTTCCTTCTGCTTCTATTTTTTTGAAACAGCTTCAGTAGAAAAGGTATTATTTCTTCTTTGAATGTTTGGTAGAATTCCCCAGGGAATCCATCAGGCCCTGGACTCTTGTTTTTTGGGAGGTTTTTGATCACTGCTTCAATCTCGTTAGTGGTTATTGGCCTATTCAGGTTGTCAATTTCTTCCTGTTTCAGTCTTGGCAGCTTATAGGTTTCCAGGAAGGCCTCCATTTCATCCAGATTGCTCAGTTTATTGGCATATAGTTGTTGATAATAATTTCTAATAATTGTTTCTATTTCCTTGGTGTTAGTCGTGATCTCTCCCCTTTCATTCATAATTTTATTAATTTGGGTCTTTTCTCTTTTCTTTTGGATAAGTCTAGCCAGTGGTTTATCGATCTTATTAATTCTTTCAAAGAACCAACTTCTAGTTTCGTTGATCTGATCTACTGTGTTTCTGGTTTCTAATTCATTGATTTCTGCTCTAATTTTAATTATTTCTCTTCTAATGCATGGCTTAGGCATCGTTTGTTGCTTTTTCTCTAGTTCTTTAAGGTGTAGAGTTAGTTGGTGAATTTGGGATTTGTCTATTTTTTTGAGTGAGGCTTGGGTGGCTATGTATTTCCCCCTTAGGACCACCTTTGCAGTATCCCATAGGTTTTGGACCGATGTGTTTTCGTTCTCATTGATTTCCATGGATTGTTTAAGTTCTTCTTTAATTTCCTGGTTGACCCAAACATTCTTGAGCAGAGTGGTCTTTAGCTTCCAAGTGTTTGAATTTCTGCCATTTGTAAATCTGCCAAATTTTTTCTTGTGATTGAGTTCCAGTTTTAGAGCACTGTGGTCTGAGAATATGCAGGGAATAATCTCAATCTTTTGGTATCGGTTGAGACCTGATTTGTGACCCAGTATGTGGTCTATTCTGGAGAAAGTTCCATGTGTGCTTAAGAAGAATGAGTATTTTGTTGTTTTAGGGTGGAATGTTCTGTAAATATCTATGAGGTCCATCTGGTCCAATGTATCATTCACAGCTCTTGTTTCCTTGTTGATTTTCTGCTTAGATGATCTGTCCACTGCTAAGAGTGGAGTATTGAGGTCTCCTACAATTTACATATTGTTATCAATATGACTCTTTATTTTGGTTAACAGTTGGCTTATGCAGATGGCTGCTCCTGTGTTGGGGGTATAGATATTTACAACTGTTAGATCTTCTTGTTGGATAGACCCTTTAAGAATGATATAGTGTCCTTCTGTGTCTCTTATTACAGACTTTAGTTTAAAATCTAATTTGTCTGATATAAGAATTGCTACCCCAGCTTTCTTTGGAGGTCTGCTGGCATGGAAGATGGATCTTCATCCCTTCACTTTCAGTCTGGATGTATCTTTAGGTTCAAAATGAGTCTCTTGTAGACAGCATATGGATGGGTCCTGTCTTTTTATCCAATCTGCAACCCTGTGCTGTTTTATGGGAGTGCTTAGGGCCATCCATGTTGAGAGTGATTATTGAAAGATATGAATTAATTGTCATCATGTTGCCTGTGAAGACATTGTTTTTATAGATTGTCCCTGTAAATTTCTGTTGTATATCACTCTTGGGGTCTTTCTCCTTTTATAGAACCCCCCTTAATATTTTTTGCAGGGCCGGCTTAGTGGTCACATATTCTTTCAGTTTCTGCCAGTCCTGGAAGCTCTGCATCTCTCCATCCATTCTAAATGAAAGCCTTGCCAGATAAAGTATTCTTGGCTGCATGTTCTTCTCATTTAGGACCCTGAATATGTCTTGCCAGGTCTTTCTGGCTTGCCAGGTCTCTGTGGATAGGTCTGACGTTATTCTGATGTTCCCCCCTCTGTACGTAAGGAATCTCTTTGCCCTAACTGCCCTTAAGATGGTTTCCTTGGTTCTAAGATTTGCAAGTTTTACTATTACATGCCGGGGTGTTGGCCTGTTTTCCTTGATCTTAGGAGGGGTCCTCTCTGCCTCTAGGACTCGAATGTTTGTTTCATTCCCCAGATTAGGGAAGTTCTCAGCTATGATTTGCTCAAATACATCTTCTAATCCTCTCTCTCTCTCCACTCCCTCCGGGATTCCAATTATTCTGACATTGGAACGTTTCATGGTGTCACTTATTTCTCTGATTCTATTTTCATGGATTCTGAGTTGTTTTTCCCTGGCCTCCTCTTTTCCCTTTTTATCTATTATATTGTCTTCCAGGTCGCTTATTTGCTCTTCTGTCTCAGTTACCGTAGCTGTTAGATTATCTAGATTGGAATGGATCTCATTGATAGCATTTTTAAGTTCTGCCAATTCACCTTTTATTTCTGCCCTTAGAGACTCTACATTGCCATTAATTAATTTCTCCATTCTAGCCATTGTCTTCACAATTGCTAGCCTGAATTCCATCTCTGACATCTTGGTTATATCTGCAGCCATTTGTAAATCTGCAGCATAAGTCATAATCTCTGAGTCTTTTCTATTTTGGGGGCTCCTCCTCCTAGTCATTCTGTTGATGGGTGTTTGAGGGAATGTACAGAGTCCAAATTATTGACCAGAACCCAAGCAAGATGCACCTGTTTTCTTGGGACCTTAGGGTTGCTGGCCTCTTGTTTTCCCAGCCTGTCTTCTGCGGGAGGGGCCTGCCGTGCTGTTACTCAGGCAACCCTGTTTGGGCGGAGTTGCCCTGCCCCCCTGTGGCGGGGGATGGGCTCAGTGGGAATCAGTCTCTGGGGCTTTTGTTCTCTGGCAGTTTTCCGCATCTCTTCCATGAGTCAGAGCAGAAGAGACCGTTTCCAACCCTCTCCCTCAGAGCAGAGACCGCAGTCTGTTCTTCAGTGAGCTCTCCAGGCCACACCATCTCTATTTCTGTCCGTGCTGCTATAAACTGCAGCGTCCTGGGTTGTGCACCCCTCTGCAGCACTCCCAGTCCTGCCTCCAGGTCGGGGCATGTCTCTGCCCTTTGTGCTTCTAAAACCGCCAGCCGCTCCCAGTTCGCACACGCACGCAACCCCACCACTCCAGGTTTCCAGGGGCTGCAGTTTGCCCGCGGGTCCCCGCCACTCCGATTTCCCGTCCCGGGGTCCCAGGGGCTGCAGTTTGCAGGCACGACCCCACCACTCCGGGTTTCCACCCCAGAGGCTGCCCTAAAGTCCTTTCCCCGCCGCTACCTACTGGTCTGCGACTCTGCGCCCCGTCCGCAGCGCGCGAGGCTGTCGCTCACCAGCAGTGTAGGATCCCCACGGCCAGGCTCCCTCCCGCTGCCGTTTATCCTCCGATATCTGCCCACGGAATCACGGCTCCCCGCTTGGTTCCTCAAAACCAACCACCTGCGATATTCTGTTTGTAGAGATCCAGATCTTCTTACATCTCAGGCTGGTTTTGTGGGTGCTCAGAGTGGTGTGGTAGATATCCAGCTCAATTCCGGGGACCAGTTGAAATAGGGTTCCCTACTCCTCCGCCATCTTTCCCCCTCCTCCCACTATCTGGTTTAATTACCAAAGTTAAATCTGCCTGGGAGCCAACTCTCAAATTTAAAAGAACAATCTAAATTTAATTTACTGGTTTGGGGTGGGCCTCTAAGTAGCTGGGGTAGGAAGAAGGGTCATAATCACATCAGTATGCCATTTAAAATTCTTTTTAATAAATGACAAAAAAAAAAAAACACTTAAGTTTGTAAAGCCTCTTCTTCTGATGTTACATTTCTATTTTACTCACTTACTTTTGATAAATACTATAAAAGAAATTCAATAAATTTTTTATTTGAATGTGGTTATCTTCATTTTTTAAAATAAAACTGTAACAATGATTATTTGGGATATGCCATTGTTTTGTGCTTAGTTTTTAAAGCACTACAGACTAATCAAGTCACAAAATACTGTATTAGTGAGGAACTTCTTTTCTTTAGTATTTGAGGTTTTGTTATTATACCAAAGCAATATTTTTTGATACTTATAAACTTTTCCATGTTTCCACTTCACAAGAAAATAAAACATTTTGTCTTTTTCAATGAGAGAAATGAGGTACTTATAGCGGATGGCACTTCCCTTAAAAGTAGAAAAATTATTTACTTACCGTAACTTAGTAAGGAAGAAAGATTATTTCTGACGTCTTGGTCAAAATCTTTCAGCTATCACTATTAATTAAGGTTCCAATTATTATCAGAGGTAAAAAATAACACTTCTGCTTAAAATGCTAGTGTTTAAGAACAAATATCTTACTAAATTTTGTTTTTTACTGAATTTCATACTGAATTTTGTTTATAGCCCTTACAAGAGAGCTGGAAATAGCAGTCACTAAAGAGAAACCAGTTGACTGATGAGAAATATATACTGAATGTAGTTTGGGTACATAACTCTGGATCTAGGGAACAATCATCAGACCAACAGAGAAGACAGAGAGTGCATCAATTTTTCTTGACAGGGTCCTGCTTTAATTTTTCAAACAGTCAAATGAAGATAACATTGCTTTTTCTTTTTATCACAGAGATATATTAGCAATTGTTTTTAAGACCTTGATAATAATACAGTATCAGGTAAAATTTCTCCTATTTAAAACTATCTATAAACAAATACTGTTTAAAATGTGATCTTTACTAATCTTTAAATTTTCTAGTACAACAGCCAAAGTCACCAAACTACTATCATTTATAAATATTTCAAAATAATTCTTGAAATAGCTAAAGATAATTTTGGCAGATAACTTCAATTGTTTTTGCTGCTTGCTGCACAATGAATTTTAATAGTTAAGACAAACTTCTTTTTTTACTTGAATCACATTATCAAATTTTCTAACATTGCATATTTTCACGACAGTGCTTTTCTCCTCTACAAGGGCACTCTCTCAAATGAAGAATAGAAAATTATTGAATTACTTCTCACGTACAGTTAATTCCAACAGTTAACTGCAAACTTACAAATTTATGATATGTACTTTATTGAACTAGAGAAACTTTCTCCCCCAAACACACTATTTCCTTTCCCCCTTTTTTTTTTTTAAGATTTTATTTATTTATTTGACAGAGAGAAAGACAGCGAGAGCAGGAACACAAGCAGGGAGAGTGGGAGGGAGAAGCAGGCTTCCCGCCCAGCTGGGAGCCTGATGCGGGGCTCGATCCCAGGACCCTGGGATCATGACCTGAGCCGAAGGCAGACGCTTAACGACTGAGCCACCCAGGCGCCCCTATTTCCTTTCCCTTTAAACTGAAAATTCTAGTTTGAAAGATTTCCAAAGTAAATACCATAAACATTTTATGCACTAACTCAAACATGCTAGATTAAAAAAAAAATCATTTTAGAAATTGCATAGGTGTAAACATGACTTGGCTATTTAGCAACAAGCTTCCCTACCCTTTCAATCTGCCCCCAGCCCCTCTCTCAACCACTACATGGTCAGTCTCCATTCTTGGTTTGTTCTTTATTTCAGTTCCCTACTACGAGGAACCTAAAGTCTATCCTGGATTCCCATTAACTGTAGCTCAGATGGCTTGACACTGCCCTTTCACCTAGAAGCTGCCCTTTGGGGTGTATTCTAAGTTGTCACTGTTCTTTTTAAGTATAACCCATCCTCTCTCTACCTCCCAACTATTCCTGCCATTCCCCACAGACTGGCATTTCTCACGGACCAACAGTCCTCTTGGATATCAACATCAACCTCAAGTGGACTGAAGGGCACTCAGACACTGGGCATTGGATTTTGGCCTGATCAGTTTGGGACAGCTGAGGAGTTGACCTCTTTTCTTTGTCTCTACAGGAGTCTAGCTAACTAACTGTTCTCCTATCTTGGCCTCACAGTGGAGCCTGTTGGGGTTAAAGCTAAACGTATGAGTTTCACTGGGAAAACTGTAAGGCAGGTATATTTGTTTTCTTCAATGATATATGCCAAGCTCCTAGACTAGTGTCTGGCACATAATAGCACTCAATAGACTAAATGAACGAATACATCAATGCCTTCCTGAGGAAACAATTTATCTGTATATTTATTTCAGTTTCCTCCTCTTTTGGGAATTTCCTTAGCTTGTTGCATCTTTCCTATGAGGAAAGATTGAGAAGTCTCAGTCCGTATTTCAAATGTGGCATTTGGCTTATTATCAGTTGCCTATTTTGGTTTTATTTTCAGGTTTTTGGTAATTTTTAAGTTTCTGAAGATCTCAGCATTTCATTTCCAATGTTGACAGGAGCATGTTTAGTTGATTCTTCAAAGAAAACTTAGTACTGCTAATGATAATGATGATAATAACAGCAATTGATAACTGCGTATTTACTATGGCTAAGTACTTTAGACCCATTTTTTCTCATATAATTCTTGCAACAATTTTATGAGGTTGGTAACATACAGGTGAGGTTTAGAGATGCTGGACAAGTATCAAAGCCAGAGCTGAACTGGGTCTAGGAGCAAAGCTACTTTAATTTACACATCTGACTACTCTAATAAGCAGTATGCATGATGTTTACATGGTTCAACAATGATTGCTAGGCCCCTACCTAAAATAAAAGTATTATCTAAGAGCACATCAGAAAACAAACAATTTCTTGCTCTTAGCAACTAACACTATATTGGCATATGATGGCTGTTCAGTTATTATTACTGACAGACTAAAAGTACTCACTGGTGTTATTTATAACATCATTTATGTGGGGAAGATAGTTCACAAACTCAATAAACACATTACTGAGTTATCTTGTCTATTAGAAAAATGTATTTTTAAAATTCCATGGTGTAAATTTTTAAAAACTAGTGTTCTATAATTTGGAAAAAGAAAGTTGAAGGAAAATGTAAGAAGTAACATTACTTATTATAAAATATAATAAGGAAAATATAGTAAGTAACATTATAGTGAAAGCTCACTACATAATTAATGCTGACCAACTGTTGTCTGTCTCCACTGAGGATCACAGGGGAAAAAATCTTATGTTACAGTAAGGGATTATTAGGATTGACAGGGAAGAATTCCGTAGCTGCAAAATTTATTCAACATGGGACAAGGTTATATTAAGTAAGGTTGCTGAATCTCTAACCCCTACTGATCTTCAAAAAGAAAATCAGCAATCAGCCATTTTGGATGGCTTAATTTAAAGCCCAGATAAATCAAGAGTTGAGGTTTTTCAATTTCTATTGCTAAGTGCTTTATAATGCTATAAATTTGACCTGGTAAGATTTAACATATAATATTTCGAGAGACTGATTTACTAGAAAAAACTTCTTTGATGTAAAAAAAAAAGTTTTCTCTCTTCTTTCTCAACTTCCTTCTAATCAACATATTGTGTGTCTACCATATCAGGGATAAAAAGCTGAATAAAACATGTTTGCTATCTTGAGGAGCACACAGGTTAATGCAGGAGTCAGGCATGAAAATGAAATGTACAACAGAGGAAGCGATACTACTTCCCCGTTTTGTGGAAGCAGATTCAAGTATTAAAAGTGTTTACTGAATTCCACGCACTGTATTAGGCACTGGGGATATAAAAGCGACCCCCTGGTCCTCAGAGAGCTTTACAGTCTAATGGTGAACTGGGCAGGACATCAACCACTAGCCACATGCGGTCATCTGAAACATAGCTGGTCCAACAGAGCTGTGCTCTCAGTACGAAATGCACACTGGAGTTTGAAAATGTGCACAACAAAAAGTGTTAAAACACCTCAATAACAAATTTCATATTAACTACATGTTGAAATGAGAAATTTTTCATATACTGACTGAATGAACTGTATTATTAAAATCAATTTACCTTTTCTGTTTTACATTTTTCACGTGGCTGCTAGAACAACTTAAATAGCATAGGGGTTCATATTACATATGTATTGGACATACCTAATAGAAAATACAAATAAGTTACTACCTGAATCATTTTGAAATCAGACATAAGTATAAATGTAAAAAAAACCCCTACCTATGCAATTATTATATTTATAATTATATATAATTAAAATAAATTATATTTTACTTATATATTTTATGTATTTTTAAATATATTTAAATATACATTTATATATTATATAAATATTATTATATATTATATAAAATATTCATAATTATAAAATACAATTATTAATATATTGTTATATGTCCTAAAATATTTATGCAGATAGCTGGAAATACAAATTTATTTTTATAAAAATTACGTACCATATATATTATTTAGTATTGTGATTATGCCTATCAATATTAAAGTAGGATCTCATCATATATGTTGATATTTTGGATGTTTCCCAGAATTTGCTGTCATACACATGATATGACAGACAGCTAAAAACACCTAGAGTTGATGCTTGAACAACTCAGGGGTTACTGGCTCTGACACCCCACTCATTAAAAAAATCCACATATATATTTTGACTCCCCCAAAACTGAATTACTAAAAGCATATTGTTGACCAGAAGCCTTACCAATAATGTAAACAGTTGACTAACAAATATTTTGTATGTTATGTGTATTATATATTGTATTCTTAAATGAGAGGAAAGAGAATGTTACTACAAAAAGCACAAGAAAAATACATTTACAGTACTGGACTGTATTTTCAAAAAAAAAAAACACGTGTAAGTGTAAGTAGACCTGCTCAGTTCAAACCCATGTTGTTCAAGGGTTAACTGTATGCATATATATTTGACATCTTCTTTGATTATTGCCTTGAGGTAAATTATTAAAAGTTGAATTGCTGTGTCAAAGGGCATGCATTCTTACAGATGTTTAGTACATTTTAATAATTTTAGTCCAAAAACTCATATCAATTTAAACCTCTTCCAGGAGTTCAAGAGAGTATGTGTTTTTCTCTACATATTAATAATAGGAATTAAAGATTTAAAAAATCCTTACCAGTCTGATAGAAAATGGCATTTCATTGTTTTTAATTTGCATTTCTTCATTTTCAAAGGTTAATTAGAAATTAACCTGTTCATGTTCTAAATTAGTTGCCTGTTCACGTCCTCTGCTCATTTTTCTATTGTTTTGTAATAACTCTATATGTTATGGAATATTAAGACTTAGTTTATCACATATATTTCAAACCTTTTCCTCCGGGTTTCTAGGTCATCATTTAACAGTGATTGGTTGATTGGTATATGGAAGTACACAGCAGTGAAACAGAAAGCCAAGAGTCTTGGAAATTCAAGGAGGTCCTGATAAATATATTACTAAATAACAGGACTTGAACACATCACATTTAGGATTAAACAGAAGTAAAAAATAAATAAGTGTATGAGATATGGAAGGTTTTAGAATAATTAATAAGAATATTAAGGTGCCTACTTGTGGGATTCTATTTTTAAACCAATAATTATTATTTAACCTAACAGACTATTTATGAAGATTCCCCCTCTGGAGTTTGTCCTAAGATGAGGTATGAGAATCAAACTGTATGGCTCCGCCCTCACCCTAGCCCTACCACCAATGGTTAGCTCATTGTTCCAACACCATTTATTAAAATAAGTGTTTCCTATGATTTAAAACACCACTTTTACTGTATTCTAAATTTCTACCTATACTTTAGTCTATCTTTTGACATTATATTCTATTTTCACCAATATTTTTGCATGGATATATGCTCACACATTGTTTTAATTGCTATAGCTTTATATGTTTTAATGTATAAATGGAAAAAATTCTTTATCCCTCTCTTACAGTGTTTTCTTCATTATTGTGGCATATTTATTTTTCCCATATATACTTTAGAATCATTTTATAAAGTTTCCAAACCAAAACTACATTTGGATTGGTAGAAAGTATATTAAATGTACATCCCAGATATTAAAATAAAAACTTGACTCATTTTTATTTGCATATTATGTGAATTTATTATTCTAAGTACATTACCACCCACGAACCCATAGAAATTTATGCTTGATTAACCTATGGTATTGCTGAATGGTAGTGGGCATCATACTACTTGCAATCCCCACTCTGCATTGCTGCATTCGAGATTAAACACACAATGAAGTATATGGTATAAAGCAGCAAACACCGAAATGGGGACAAACTATCCTAACTGCATTTTTCTTGATTTTGATTAAGTAACTTTCAAATATGAATTAGAAATATCACATTATTAATGGGGCTGAAGACAATAGTCTAACCTCCCATATTGATACTAAACATGTTTAATGTGGATCTCTTATTTAGATGAAGACTTACCTTATGCCCACAAAACTGACAATTGAAAGTGGTCACAGACATTAATAATAGGCCAAAATTCCTGATTACATTTACAAAATGTATTTTGAGGACCTGGGCACTCAAAAAAATACCACTTCATAATTAAGAAATAGTTATCTGTATTTCTTTTTTTTTTTCTTTTTTTTTTTTTAATTTATTTATTCATGAGAGTCAGAGAGAGAGAGAGAGAGAGGCAGAGGCAGAGGGAGAAGCAGGCTCCCAGCCTAGCAGGGAGCCCGATGCGGGACTCGATCCCGGGACCCCGGGATCATGACCTGAGCCGAAGGCAGACGCTTAACCATCTGAGCCACCCAGGCGCCCTAGTTATCTGTATTTCTTTCATGAAAAAACTTGTATATCTACAAAGGTATGACAATGATTTGTGTGATGAATAATTGGGTGGGGAAGGAAAGTCTGAGGAAATATACGTTCTTTGTCCACGCTAGGATACACGTAACCTTCAACACTGCTGCACGACTGTTGGCTGGGCCGCTTTTGTATTTCACACAGCAATTTAAATGCTAAATCAGAGGCTTATAAAATGTCTGATTTATAACTTTCAATAAAACTGGGAAAAGTTAAAACCAAACATGGATGAAGCAATGCTGGGGAGAAAAAGATAAAATGCCTGACCTGTATAAACATGGTTATTTCTTCCTGCTGGCAATGACCCTTCATAACACAGCGACAGATGAGTTATAAAGTGATTAAAAATTTATAGCAACAATGAATGGATGAACAATCTGCTTGTATTACAGTCACCTAACACTAGTATATATTTAGTGTATTCAAGAAAAAAAATAATACATTGGTATGATGCATGGATTATTTCAGTATCTGTACCTTTGACATACAGCATAGATCCTTGTACACAGCGGGGACTTACTTTTTCAGTGAATGATGAGTTACTCTAACATGATATTTATTAGTTTCTATATACTATAGGTAAAAATCAAACATTGAAAATGAGAAAAGGAGGAAAAAAATAGGGAGAACATAAGTCAGAATTTCCATACTATTCTGAAAGACAATTATTTGGAGAAATATGTATTGATTTGAGGGGCTTACTCCTCAAAGTAGTAGGTCCCTAGTGAAATGCAAAAATTAAGTTTGAAAATAAAACCATGAAGGAAATTTTCACTTTTTATAACTCCTAATATAGTTAATTAGGAATATATTTCTTAAAACAATAATCTTGAAAAAAATGTAGAGTTGACGTATGCTTTGTATGGATTAAAATTAATCATTTTTTTTTTTAGGTATGACAAACACACAACACACATACAACTTCTCACTATGTCTTCTAATGCAACAGTAGCACTGATCATCCCCAAAGGTAGATAATCTTAAAATAATTTGTGTTTGGATTTTTGTATTGGCATTCAATACAGATGGGTGACACCTTCTCATTTCCCAAAAATGGCTATACTGAAAGGAGATCCATGATTAGACAAAAATGGTATAATAAATGCCAATAAATACTTAAAGCATTGTAAAAAATAATCGTGAAACTTCCCCAAAGTAAGAATGCAGCAGTTAGCTAACAAGTTTCTGTGTTTTGGAATTATATGATTTCTGGAAAGGGTAAGATAAAGATTATCATGTTTTCTGCTGGCTGGTGGACCCCCTCATGACCTTTCATACAGAGCCAGGAAAACTGCTCCCCCCCAGTCTTCACAGGGCTAATTCCTTCAGTTCTCACCAAAATGGAGAATCCTCCAAGCCTTTCCTGACTCCCTATGTGAGTCAGTTTCTCTTCCCACTTCCATACTATTTATTCTCAGCACTGCATTTATCACAACTAGTGAATACCCTATTATGTGTTTCTTTACCTTTTTATCTGCCTCCCCTACCTGAGTATAAGCTATATAATTACAAGGAGTGAAACAGCCAGTACCTAGCGCAATGCTTGGCACAATTAACAATCTGGTAAATTGCCTCAAAGTGAATGAAAGAAAGTAGAAACTAGGTCTGAGGTTTGTCTCTATTGACTTTAAGTTCAGGGCTGTGGGAGATGTTAAAGGCAATGAGTTCTTATTCATTAATCAATCAATCCCCTTATTGAAAATGAAAATTATCTAATTAGTTTGACTTTTAAAAATTTCCTGGTATCCATGCTTGGGCTTTAATAGGCACAGCTCTGACATCAAGATTTCAAACTTTTTTTTCCAAGCACCTTCTGTGTGGTGGCTCCATGTAAGATGGAAAAGGTGAGTAAGTCAACAGAAGGCAAAGCAAGGGTGTGTTTCAAGAGGAACGGAGGCTAGGCTGCTTGAAGAAAAAGCAAACATGGCAAAGTGCAAGCTCCTAACCCCCCTGTGCACAGAATATGGGGCTCAGATGCAAGGCAGGGGGAAAGGAAGTGCTCTTTGGACGTCAGTAGCTATCCCGGTCCACACCGTGAATATTTAGAGGCATTTTTCTGTGTTTCAAAGGTAACAAGTGCAATTATTTCCAAGCACGTAGCTGCAGTTATTCATAGAGAATTCAATAAAGGTCAGGGAGTCTCTCAGACACAAAGTATGGTTTCTGGAACAGAGCCAATTTACCGGCTGTATCAGGGAAGAAAAAACAGCGGTAGATAGGAGGTTCCCGGTGCTAAGGAATGAACCAGCCACCTCTGGAGGCAGATCCTGACAGGGCAGTTGAACAAGGACTCTGGGAGGATTGGGTGATGCCTAGAAAGAATGTCCAATTTAGGCACAAGGATATTAAGGACAATATGTGGATGCTATTACCCTAAACTTCCTGGTCTTCCATAAGACGATTTATAATAAAAAACACAGGAATATCAGGTTTTTAAAAGAAGTACATGAAGAGATAAAAAATCCAGTTCTTGTCTGTTACTTAAACATTTCAGAAACAATACTACTACTACTACTACTACTACTAGATCACATTTATGGAGTGATTAAAATATTCTACGCACTGTGCTAAACATACCTTCACCAAAATTCGATTAAGTATTATCATTATCCTAATTTTATAGACTGTGCTATGTATGAAATTTGGGCACAGGGGGGTGGCAGGGGGGAGGAGATGTACTGAAGTTATGTTATTTGAAAAAATCTTATTGCAGTAGGAAGAGATAGTGAACTTATTTGTAGATGTTTTTACAGTGTTTAAATATAATGCAACTCTAAGAAAAACTCAGTAAACTTATTTATGTAAAAGAATTCACATACACCTTTAAGATGTTCAAATTACAATTTTCACAGTGACTATTAGTTTTGACTATATAATTATCCAAACAATGATTCACAAATCACTTGGATCCATTATATTATGTAAAGAGTTCTGATGCATGCAAGAGTAAAGTACAGCCAATAATTCGAAATCTTTATCTCCTGGGGTGTTCGGTCCTTGAGAACAGTAAGTTTAGTGAAAAAAAAAAATTATTTGCTTTGAGACTTTACCTACTGATTAGCAGTCAACTTCTGTCTTGAAAGGAGAACTTGGATTTCTAATCTTATACTCTCTTCCTGTTAAATGCTTTTCTTCCACGAGAGGTTAAGTAATTGGCTCAGAGTCACAGTTTTGTGATTTCAACTTAAGGCTGCTGTCCATCAGGGAAGGTAGCAAAGAAAAACACTAACAAAAGTGTCTTTCTTCTAAGAAAGGATAAAGCAAAATCTGGTAGCTGACAGGTGTTATATTTCTAGAAACAATTGATGCTCTTCTGAATACAGAGGAAGGGAGAAGGATCCACAAAGTGATTTTTAGGAACTTACATAGGCATCTAAAGAAAAACTTCTTCCATTTCCCTGGCACACAAAGTGTTCATACTCCCTATGAATTACCGGTCTTAGCACAAGCCACTGAATGGGAAATACTGCTGATAATTTCCCACTGCATTTTGTTTCTCATTTCTAATTGATTATTGCAACAAGGGTAAAGGAAATTGCCAAGCACCTAGTTTTCTGTTCCTGTGAAATGTTTCTGGCCATTATCACTGCTAACATAAGCCCACAACTGTAGTCAGACACTGACTGAGATGTTCAGCAAACAAGTTAAAATGTTCTTTAGCTAAAAGGAAAAAATGATGAAAATGTATATTCACCTTCTTTTGTCTAGCAGTTACTGATCTTAGAATTAAATTTTAATTTTTAAATGCACCACAAACTGATTACTCAGCTTCTAATCTGAAAGGCAAATGTGAATGCAATGTTACTAAGAAAATAAGGAGACAATATTTAAACCATGTTCTTCATGGGTATGAGAACTATGTCAGGTACACTTAGTATATTAAGAAAATATATATACTCTATAAGAAATACATAATAGTTTGATTTTCTATTTTTATTTCAACAAAATAGCTTCTAGGTCTGATCCTATACAGTGAAGATAATAACATTACTTATTTGTATAGTTCCCCATTTATAAATTACTTTTTTTTACATTATCACATTATCATTTAGCCAATAAATATTTAGTAGATCACTACTTTATGCAAAGTCCCATGCTAAGTGACTAAGAGGCAGAGTTATCATCAAATTTCACTATCTACAGAGGATGTCAAGCAAATAGGCAGCTACCTGCAACAAAAATTCAGGCATCTAAAAATCTGACTCCCAGGAACCTCACTTTGCCTAAGGTTTATCACCATTTATATTAAAAATTCACAATGGCAGATGTACATTTACTTCCACCTTAGTACAGGGTACCACAATGACCATATGATTCATAAGAGCTTGCTTTTCCTTGTTTGACATGAAACTGTAGAACTATAGGGTGCACAGGACTAAAAATACATATGAATCATTACATTGTAATTAATGACACTTCTGACCCATGGAATCACATACAGTGATCACACCCAATGTATACAGAAATGGGCGCAACATTTCACGTGATCTTTAGTATTCTACAATGTTATCCCAGAGGGAAGAGAACCTTTCTGAATTTGTAACATTATGAGCATAATGGAGTTAGCACACCACAACTGAGAAAGAATCAGTATTATCAACAAAGTACCGTAAAATAAAGGTAAAATCCCGTGCAGTAGATGAAAAGGAAACCTAAAAATTGGGACAAATTGTCTCACAAAAGCTTCCCATCCAAGAGCTTTGACATGTATATTGACAGAATATACATGTAGCTAAATATACATATAGCTAAATCTTTTATCATAAACCTAGAAATTCTACTCCTTTTCTGTTCTCTGACATTTTTAAAAAGCACAATCATATATAGATGTATTTTTTTAAAAAGATTTTATTTATTTGACACAGAGAGAGAGAGCACAGTAGGCAGAGTGGCAGGCAGAGGGAGAGGGAGAAGCAGACTCCCCGCTGAGCAGGGAGCCCGACATGGGGCTCAATCCCAGGACCCTGGGATCATAACCTGAGCCAAAGGCAGCCACTTAACTGACTGAGCCACCCAGACACCCCTAGACGTATTTTTTTTTTTATTATTCATTTTGCTTTGGCCTTACTCTGAACTGCTAATTTTAATTCATACATGAAGAAGGAGAAAATAACATTATACTTAAGATGCCATTTGTCTTCACTCAAACTATGTGCTTGTCTTTACTTACAAAGAGTGGCATCCCAAATGGCAAAATGCAATGCAGATGTTTTATGTGTATGAAGACAGGCAGCATCAGTAACAATTATCTTGAAATATGGCAGCAGCCTACAATCAAGGACATCAGCACAAAGCAGAATGTAAATGTCCATTTGTTTCTCAGAATAAAACAGAATAGGAACATTTTAAACAAATAACAATGCAGATTTGGTTTAGTTCATCACGTAGGCTTTAGAACTGGAAGAGTGATTCCTTTCTTAACATTTTACATAACACATTGTCCAATTATACTTGCAAAAAGAAATAAAGCAACCCATTGACACTGTTGATCTGATTGAGTGTCCTCCTTTAAAAAGGGCAAAGAGCAAATCTATGAAGCAACAGGAGCAGTCAAAGCTTTTATCAAGGCTACTGCTAAAACAATTCCATTATAACTGATATCTGGAATCAGCAGTATTACATTGTTTGTCAACATCTATCAGCTAGGAAAACTGGCACATTTCACAGGTTTCCGGCTCTCTCGTGTAGGTGAAAAGCATTTTTGGAAGTGTGGCGACCTCTTCAGGACACCAGTACCATTAGTCGGAGGTAGCCAAAGGAGCACAGACATGGTAACTTACCCAGGGTGCTGTCTCTCCTGCGCACTCATCTGACCTGATGAAGTAAATGCTTCCCCGATTCAAACTACTTATGATTTCTTTTAAAGTTCATAATTTTCCAGGTTCTATCCCGGTTGCATGTGCATGTCTTAAATGTTCATTTACATGAACAACACCGTGGATGGGAGTTTCGTATTCATTTTAGAATTCTCTACCATAACAGAGTATGCCTTGAACAGAGTAGACCAACATGGCTTGCGAAAGAAAGGAAGAGTAGGAAGAAAATAAAGGAATTTAAAGTAATATTTTTGTAATGTATATTTTTATAATTTTGGAATTATGAAGAGAAAGCATCTAACTACAAAATGTAAGAATAAAAATATCACCAACTACAAAAAGCCACTGGAAGCTGAAAATTCTAATCCTTCCAAACGAACACAGTCTTTCCTGGCAAATCACACCCCACAAAATCTGTCTGATGAAGTATTAACAGAAGCTTACTTATAGAGATCTCTAAAAATAATTTGGACTGTTTTCATAAATCCAGGTTGAAAACCTTAAGGATGAGACAACCATTATTATAAATGAATCTCACAAAACTCCTAAATGTAGAGATAACTTGTCAATATGCCACTCACTTTGCTATGCCCCTGTGAGCTCTTTGTACTTACAAATGCATAGGCTGGTTAGTATGTATGGTAGTATTACTTGGAAAACATTTGGTATCAATTTGGATCTGAGATAAAGGACTCCTATCAATAAATCAATGTGAATTAAAAACATCTTTTTAGTTAAAAAATAAATCAATGTGAATTTTATCTATTAAGTATTATTTAATTTTACATCTCTTTGCCATCTCTACTATAGCTTAGGCCTGTGAAATATTTGCCTAACTGGTCTCCCTGGTCTCATGTGTTCAAAATTAAAAAGCAAAACAAAAGGTATTAGGAAAAAAAAAATTAAGATCTTCATTATCAATAGCAAACATTTAATGGCTACTTTGCTAGGGCCTGAGAAATTAAAGTAAAATAATTAATTATTTTCATAATATCTCCTATAAGGATCGTTAAAACAGTCCTTAGCAGCAGCAAGTATCTACTGGCTCATTTGGTAAGAAGGAGGAAGAATGGCAAGGAGGGAAGGAGTAAAGAAAAGGGAAGGAAGGAAGGAAATCGATAGCTAACAATGTAGATGTAGAGACAGAACATTCGTTTTGGAAGATAGTAAGATATAGAACAGATAACAGGGACACAGAGAGGGAGGGACAGCTGGTGGGGGTAGGATTTGAGCATGGTCTCAAAGGAAATCAGACACAGGAAGGCTGAGAAGAGGGTTGTAACTCTTTTTAAAATGTTTTTAGTTATTCTAGAGGATGGGTCTGTAAAACATGGCCCACAGGCCAAATCTGGTATGCTGCCTGTTTTTGCAAATAAAATTTTATTGAAACATAGTCCCACCCTTTTGTTTGCCCATTTTTTATAGCTGCTTCTGTGCTACACAGCAGAGGTGAGTAGTTGTGATGGACACCATATAATCTGGAAAGTCAAATATTTAATATCTGGCCCATCCATTTTTGTCTGATCTTATTATCCTTAAAAGTTCCAAATCAAAACCTTGCACACATTACCAGAGATACCTTTATATGCAATGAGGTCTTGCTATTAGCATGTGGAAACTGAAGAAAGTAGTGCCATTTACAGAGTATTGCTTTACTCACGTTTACTTCTATCTATTCAAGCATTTGCTGTGTTGCCCAATTCAAAAGTGACAAATGAAAAATTACTAACTGATAGCTATTAGTAACCTTAAAAGAAATAAATTAGTGATATTAAACTTCGTTCTGGGTACACCATGCTCGCCATCTGCCCTCATGGTAAGTTACAAAAGATATGGCTTACGGAATCAATTCTATGACAAGTCTTTATACCTTAGAGTGAGGGATATTAACACAGTGGGTGGGGAAGTGAACACACACTGCTGCCTAGAGATGGCACACTGTGCACAAACAACAGACTTTCATTTCCAAAACTGTCCTTTGGCACCAACCATCATTACCACACACACTTAGAAAGTGTAAGGGCAGTACTATCTTAGAAAGGCCATTCTTAGGTCTTTGATTCATATGTTTCTTTCTGGTGTCTTATTTCATTTGTTATCTATTTTCCAGGATTTTTCTCTTGCATATTAAATAATGTAACATTTTGAGTATATTATGCTCTTTGGTACAAATCAGGGAAATTTGCTTTTTTCTACCAGATATCATTATCAAAGAACAAATATTTGTAAATGTCAGATATACTTTGTGCTGCAAAAAATTAAGATTCTCCACAATAAATTTACATTTCATTTTTTGATGCATGAGTTACTCAGCTGTATTATGTGCCAGACACTGGGCTAGGCAGTAGGAATAGGGCTTAACATGAATAAAGCACAGTTTCACCCCTCAAGGGGTTCCTAGCCTTTGCTGTGCATGCACGTACATATAAAGCAATGACATTTAAACAACTTCAGAATTGAGTAACTCAAAGAGAAGTTTCAAATTAAAAATTTAAGTAAATTTCTGTTGCCCTAAGAGGTAAAAAGAGATATCCTTCAACAGATGCTGTTTCAAAGTAGTGGTTCTTAGAACTTTCATCATGTAATGTAAAAAGTTTCCTGAAATACTATTTCCCTTGATTCTTAATGTTAAAAAAATAAGAAAAAGATATATATAATTTATACTTTTTCTGTATCCTTTCTTCCTGCTTCATTGAGGACTGCTGATATGTACAAGTCATAGATACAGAGGCAGAAGATCCGAGGGCAGTTTGAGATGAGTCAGGAGAGAAGCACTTTTCATTCCAGCAATGATGTAACAAGCCCCGCTCAGTGATGAACTCTGTCACAGTTAACTGAGTGATTGTGGAAGATGGGCATCGGATTGCGGCATTGCCAGGTTGGTTTTAGATGCAGCAGGGACGGGTGTCTAGTCCCATCGCCAGACCACCACCATGTTCTCTTGCATTGGGAAAGACGGAACAGGCAGATGGAAAGACAGATGAATCAAATGAGCTTGGACATCCATGAAAACATGAAAGGTTTTATACTACCAAAAAGACGCAGTGTATCTGATATGTCAGATCAGAAAGCTGGCTGTCCGCTCTTTTCAGTGAGGTATGGACAAATGGCACCATGATGAACAGGATGTAGGAACATGTGCCAGTAAGACTGCAGTGGCCCTTTTGCGTTAGACATGCCTTTTCAAGCAGTATTCAAATATTTCATAAAATAGTTTCAATTCAGCTCTAAAACTGAGCTTTAATAAAGACGATGGAGAAAAAGCTCATTTCTCTCCCTTCTCATAAAGAAGATCAACAGGCATAAACACATCGGGTGAAACTTTTTCTATGTTGTAGGGTTTTTCTTCTAAAGAAATAAAGCCTTGAAAATGGAAATAAGAGGGGCGCCTGGGTGGCTCAGTCCGCTGAGCATCTGACTTTGGCTCAAGTCATGATATAAAGGTCCTGGGATTGAGCCCCGCATCAGACTGCATGATCAGTGGGGAGTCGGCTTCTCCCTCTCCCTCTGTTCCTCCCCTCACCACTCATGCACTCTTGCTCTCTTTCTCTGTCTCTCAAATAAATACATAAAATCTTAAAAAAAAAAAAAAAAGGGGAAATGGAAATATGAAAATAAGAGAGGAGGTATATTCATTCAAACAGCCCTGGGCAGAGTGCCCTCTTTCAGCAGCTGCTTTGGAGCTGCAGCCCGGGGAAGCCTCACCGAGATGGCCAGCACCGTTGGCCACAGCAAGTTCTACCTCAGACCACCAGGTGACGTGCTGGTCCTTGGCCGCAGGCACACAGAGAGGTCACATTCTAAATACGGAATAATGACTACCATCTGCCTGTACCTCATCCAAACCGTTTTTTTACTGATACCTTTAGTGCACTTAATTCCTTCATCTTTTTCATCTTCTCACATGTCTTGGTGAACAACTCCCCCTTCCTCCTAACAACAGTAATGTAACACTACATATAATTTGAATTGACATTCAGTTTTCTCAAAGGCTTTCATAGCTCTTATTTTAATTTAACCTTACAGCCACTGGCTATGAGGCAGATTTTGTTAATCCTCTCTTAACAGAGGAGGGGGGAAATCTGGATATTAAGAAATACTCTTTTTTCACACGATAATTATTTTTGTCTTTGTTTCTTAACATAGAAAAACTAGGGGGGCGCCTGGGTGGCTCAGTCGGTTAAGCGGCTGCCTTGGGTTCGGGTTGTGATCCCAGGGTCCTGGGATCGAGCCCCACATCGGGCTCCCTGCTCAGCGGAGAGCCTGCTTCTCCCTTTCCCTCTGCCTGCCGCTCTGCCCACTTGTGCTATCTCTCTGTCAAATAAATAAATTAAAAAAAATCTTTAAAAAAAAAAAAAGAAAAACTAGGGAAATGTCTTTATTTTAGGTAAACAAATATGCATGCCTTGAGATGTGGGAAAAAAAACAGCAAGAGACACTTTCAGTGCTGATATTGTTAAATCGTAGTCATTGGAGATTAGTACAAAGCTGTATTCTGTGTTCACATATGTCATTGTTGTTCTACACGTTATAGTGAGTTCTACCGGCCAGGGAGCAAGACTCTCAAGAAGGAAAAATCAGTTATTCTCCTCATTTTCTTCCCAGAAAGGAAAACTTTCCAAAGGAAACAGGTTTTCTTCTATGAATGGTGTTTTTTACAAAATTCTCATTTCTACTGGTAATTTATTTGTACAGAATTTGGGGTATTTCTGAATATAATGAAAATATATTTTTCTCTTTCATTCTCCAGTTGTCATTATTTGTGGGAGTATAAAGTTATCAAGGCTGATGTAAGATTTTAAAGGAAGCACTTAACCATCAGAGTGATTCCTTAGGTAAAGCAAGTAAGCTAAATAAACATTGTTCTACAGTTAATGTACTATCAAACTAGATACCAGAAATGACAAATATTAGGTACTACCATCAAAGTTAAAAGTGATTTTTGAAACTGCCTCCTAATTTTAAAAATCTAGAGGCAAAATGAACTGTTAGTTTTTAAATACATGTATGTAGATTTCAGAAAATCACAGATATATTCTTCCATGTTCATTTCTTATCCTCGAATAGTTCTTTCAGTGATTCATAATTAATTCAAAGTTTCACAGACTCACTCACTCATGTATTCATTTTCCTTTCATAATTTCCACACTGTTATCTCCAGGTCAGACCTTTCCCTTGAGTTCTAGCTCTAAATATCCATCTGCCTACTCAGTTGCTTCACAAGTATTTTATAGGTACTTCCAATTCAACATGCACCAAAATAAACTCATCATTTCCATCCAAACTTGTCCCCACCCCCCCACCAAAAAAAACCCAAAAAAGAAAAAACCCATCCCTCTTCCTGTGTTTCCTGAGTGAATAGAGACCTGTCACCCAGTTGCACAAGCCAGAAATTCAGATGACTTGACACTGAACTCCCTTAAAAGCTTCCCTCATCTTTATCCACTCTTCCCTCCAGTCCAGTCTCCATACTGCAACTAGAGTAATCTGCATGAAAGAGAAATCTGATGGTTCCTACTCAAAACCCTATAGTGGCTTCCCATTATTCTAAAGGGCAAGACCAACCTCCTGGACCTGGCCTGCCCCCACAGGGTCTGATCCCTGCTATCTCTCCAGTCACATCTCAATAACATTTAACCCAGCCATACTTTGATTGCCTTTCGTTGCCTAGGAAGGCCATTCTCACTCCTAATTGATTGCTCTCTTTACCACCTTCTCTTAGTTACTTAACTTTCAGTTCAAATGTCCCTTCTTCAGAGATGCCTTCCATGGCCTTATGATGAGGTCATTTCCCGCTTTTGCACGCTTTCTGGAATGATTATCTGTTAATGCATGTCTCTTTCATTAGACTCAAAGCTCCATGAGGACAGAGACCCCTTCTGCTTTGCTCAGCATTTTATCCCAAATGCCAACCAAGTGCTTGACATATAGAAAGTGCTTAAGTAAATATTTAATGACTTCAGGTAAACATTATGGAACATTTGCCATGTGACTGCTTTTCAACAGATGCTTACAAAGCAGATAAAGTATTCTTTAAGGAAGTTACAGGAAAAAAGTAAAACCTTTAAAATTCTGCTAAATATGGTAAAACGTCAGTTAGGAAATCCCTTGGGGATTAAGCTTATTTTTAATACAGCTGATCACATAAAAGAAATCAATAAATTGCCCCAATATTTGTTGGGTGGCTCTTACAAGTTTGACTGCTGTGCTAGTTTTTTTCTCCCTATTATGAAAGGCCTTTGGAAACCCTATTCTTCTTTCTTGTTCACCCCCCCCCATGTACTGTTTATCAAATTATCAAGATATTTTTATATCTTTAACTTACTTCTCTCATTTTCCTTGAGAGTAGGGAACATGTCTAAACAGGGCCTTTTACAAAGAAGGCTATTCGATACATGGTTTATGACTGATTTAATCTGTGGTATATAGAGGGGCTTTAGAAATTACGAATAAAATGAGAAATTTCACCAGGCAATTTTATATGATATCATAAAAGCAAAAATACAGGAACTCCAATAATCTGTTTCTAGCAGGATATGTATGTAAGTATAAATTTCACATGAAAATTGTAATTTTCCTTCCTGCACATGATATATACTAAGGAAAAAATACTTAAAAATTTATAACATGGCATGATGTGATAAAAAAAGGCTAAATTTTAAATTACATACCAATTACATTTTCATTTGGTTATAAAGAGGTTTATAGATTATTTGTTTATCATGCCATATGGTTATGTCCTGCCTTGGGTTTTAAAAAATCTCAAATAGCAGATACAATTATTTTAATTTTATTCCTTCACTAATTTATGTAAGTAAATAGAAGCCTAATTTTAAAGAGGCATAATGGGAATTGTAAGAATGAAGGGAAAAATATTACTCACTGAGAATGAAAGTTACTTGTTACATATTCTTGGGCTTAAATGGTAAGGAACTAAGTACCTTGGCAGTGTTCTAGCTATAACACTCATATTCTCAAATTATTTACATAATGAATGGACAGAGGGCAGGGAAGGGAGAAAGAGGCTAAATGAAATATGTGCCTACTGAGCACTCTAATACATAATAACGCATCTGTTGTTTACTGCCAATTATCTCCAAGTATATGTTAAAAATTAATACTTTCTGGCATGTTATAAACTACTGCTTGCTTAAGCCGTGGTTACTGTCTGAGATAGGACAGGGTCAATATAACAAATAACTACTGTTAGATGAGAACCGGATTGAACCAGGATAGTATTCACCTTCTGTGACTCTTGGAGGAGGACACTATTCTGACAAGAGCAGTGATATTGTTTCACTGAAACTCTGAAATAATCACATTCAAACAATTTAAAAAAAGGCCCTAAGCATCCTAAAACTTTCATACTAACACACAGCAGGCAAAGAATTTTGGTCTGTTTGTATAATACTTACTGGTTTGCATAAGATATCATTTTTTCTTCAATTATGCATTATAAAGAAATGAATCAGAGACAATTAAAAATGTAAAAATGAACATTTTCATTGAAATGTTGGTGAAACAACTTACGATTATTTTTCTAGAAAGTCCTTAGTCATCTAACGGCGTTCAATTAGCACTTCGGACAGCAGATAAAAGACCTATTTTGTTTTTTCATTAATTTATCCATTTATTTATTCATTCAAATGTCAGATGTTTATCAAACTCCCACTACATGAAAAGTATCCAATAAAAAATGTTCACAGAAAATCTGCAGTATTTCTTTCCCACACAAAGCAAATCAGACTGTGCAATGAAAAAAAGTTCAGCCTTAAAAGGTCGATCTAAGAATACAAAATAGTCAAGTATTTCTTTTCCATAACAAAAATATCTATCCATAAGAAATATAAATAAGTGTACCAGACCACAAATTGTAACTATTCTCTCCAGGCCATCTTATAAATATTTAATATTTAATATAATAGAAGTCATTTTATTCTATAATACATAACCTTACGTTAGAAGGAAATGACCTTTTGTCTACTAAACAAAATAGCAACTGAATGACCTCTTCTCTTTCATGTCACTTTAGTTCCACAGATGACATTATTTCTCCAACAATCAGGCACGATCCACTGGCATTATTAACTAGCAACACTAGTTGCAACACCAAGTTATTCAGTTCAGTAGATAATTATTTTCATTGACAAGTCAGAAGCCCAGAGACCTCTGGGGGAAAATACGACCCACTATAAATTATGATAAATTATGCATACATTTAATTTTACTTATCTCTTTAAATCAATTGGTCTGCAAACTAGGATACTATTTGCAAGGCACAATTCTTAAAGATCTATAACTTATTTAGAAAACATATGTTTAATTTAAATGCAAAAAAACCCCTGCAGATGAGATTTTGAGTGCCATTCATTTCAAGGTCACTTTCTTTATTCCATTACAAGAATTATAACACAAGAGTCTGGCACAATGAAAATGCCAGAAGTGGTGGGAGTCTGCCCAATCTCAGCTGTATCATTAGCCCTCACACAGCTCTCCGCATACAGCAGGCTCCCAGTAAAATCAAAGTTACATGGTGTGCTTTTATTTGGCTCATTATAGTTTGAAGCAATAATGTTAGAATTATTAGAATTACAGAAAATAAAACCTTGGAGAGTGTCTTAGAGCCACCTGAATTTATGAGGAAAATACAGAAAGACCATTTTTTGAAGTCTGTGTGAGAATATAAAGTCATCTTTCATTCTCTCTTTCTCTGTTAAGAGACTATAGCTAATATATTAGCAAAACCTAATGGCTTTACCTTCAACATACACCCAGATTCTGGCCACTTCTCAAGATCTCCACCACTGCCACCCTGATCCAAATCCCATTGTTTCTCATTTAGATTATTTCAAAAGCTCTCTAACTGGTCATATTTCTGCACTTGCCCTCTTACAGTCTATTAAAAAAAAAAAAAAAAGAATTCCAACTGATCTTTCAAAAACCTGGGACAGATCAAGTTAGTTCTCAACAGCCCCCATGTCATGCAGGATAAAAGCAAAGCCCTTTCAATGACTTACAAGGTCTTCGTGATCTGGCCACCTAATAACTAAGCTCATTCTCTATCTCCCTTTTTGGTCTTCTGTAGACACACCTACCTGCTCACATCTCAGGGCTTTTCTGACCTTGCTACACCCATTGCTGGTAAGGTTCTCACTGATAATCACATGGCTCACTCCTTTATCTCCTGGGTCTTCTCTATAAAATAGTGTCCATTCCAGCCTCCCCTTCCCTTTTATCCTATTTTGTTACTCAGGATATCATTTATTATCATGTGGGATATTTATATTTACTTGCTTATTACTTTTTAAATGCATTGTCTGCTCTCCCTCATTTTTGTAAGCTCCAGAAGGGCACGGCTTTGTTTCATTCACTGTTGAAGGGGGATAGAATTTGTCACCCCAGAATATGCTTCTTTGACATAAGGATTATTTTCAGCTGATTATTTTTTAGAAACAGCGGATACAGAGGGAGTTTTACAACTGAGTAGAAGTTACACTTTTGCAGGAGAGATTTACAAGGGAGCTCTCCATTTATAAGAATGTCTCCCTCCCTGTACCAAGAAGAGAAGGTAGACTCTAAATCTCTAGAAACTCTTATCAATAGAGAAGACACTGACTTAAATCTGTGTAACAATCCTACCCTTGTTTACTGCTTTGCCTGATAACTTCCCACAACTGGCCTCCCTCCCACCCACGACACATCTTCTTTAGTCTTTAGCTGGAGTTGGTATTTAAGGTGGTGGCTTGGGCCATCTTGGGAAGTTAGTTTTCCTGGGTCTCTCTCATGCATACATGTTATTTAACTTCTGTTTTTCCCCTGTTAGCCTTTTATTACAGGGGCATCTCAGGCAAAAACCTAGCAGATTAGAGGGCAGATTAGTTTTCCTCCCCTCTACCACCATAGCCGCAGTATCTAGAGGAGTGCCCGGCCTGAAAATACCCAGGATTGGGAACACACAGATGAAAGAGTAATGGGAGTAAGGTGGCAAAATATGGAGCTATGGGCTGGAGATAGAGATCAGCTGCCCAGAGATACCTAGGCTTTACCAAGTTTGGTACAAGAAATGTTTAGCCCAATGTTAAAACATTAAACAAAATCACACAGATGTATAGATACTCCCTGAATGGTATTATATGATCCATACTACTACGTTAGCAAGAGAATGAGCTTCTCAGATTCAACAAGGCCCAAGCCTGTTTGGACACTGTTAGAAAGTCTAGGGACCATGGTAAAATGAACGGAGATATCCTGCATTTGCTCTTCCTTTATATGGCCATCTTTTTCTGAAAAGTTTCTGTATCCTTGGCTAACTAGATAACTGAATTTAATCTTAGAATGGTGTGGACATGTGTGGTCTCTTCTAGTTATGCTGTGGTCCCCTTGAAGTGTTGTAGGGATATTTCATAGTGGAGAACCTTGAGATACTTCTTATCTACTCAAGTACAGTTGCCTTCTCTAATCCCAATCAGTGTGTCAGAGAGAATATTATCATCTTCATTTTATACTGGAAGAAACAGAAGCATAATAAGTAACTTCATTCATTCATCCATGCAATGCTGTTTTTTTACCGATTGCCAACGAGACGCTGGTAACTGTTCTCTATACTGAGAATGAACAAAATATAGCCAATATTCTCACGGAACTAACATTCTACTTGAGGGAGACAGATAAAAAGCAAACCAGTATTTTACAGATAGATAGATACACACACACACACACACACACACACACCACTTTTATATATACGCATATATTTATACATGCACATATATGCATATGTAGATATAAATAAAATAAATGTCAGGTCATGATAAGGACTGATGAAAAATAAAGCAGGGGAGAGGTTATAGGGAATGCCATGATGGGGGTTGGGGAGGGTTCTAAAGTCACACAACTAACATGGTGTAGAGCCAAGATTCAAACATAGAGCATTCCAATGTCAAATCTGTGGTCTTAACCACTACGCTGAAGCTGCTAAGTGGCTCTGCAAATGCTAACCTTCCAGTCTATTAGAGTTGGCAATGCAGACAGAGACAGTCTGATTGGGACAGAAACACTTTAAAAAGGAAACCTGAGAATGAAAAGGGCTTCTGGTGGTGCTCTGTATCTAAAATAGAATGAACAATATTTGAAAACAAAAATTGGGCAAATCCCCCACCACCCCGTAATTCTCAAAATTAATAAGGTGAGTCAATGTCTGGTAAATGTCATAGGCTTGGGTTCTCTAGGTCCATATGCTGACTGCTCAGACCCTGCCTTGGAAGCAATTTGCAAGTGAGAAGGTTAGGCTTGTTTTTATGTCATCCATGTTCTTTCTAACAGATTTCTTGGAGACCAGAATTTCCATTTGACCAAGACTAATTAGAAACAGCTAGCTACTCTAGCATAAATCAGGTTTGACTTGAGAACATGAATACAACCAATGGTCACCCAAATCTCTGGGGTAATCATGAACCCAACTCCACAGTTCTGAGTGTGATCTCCTACCTGTTTAGACTCAGTAGGAGCTAGGATTCAAGAAGACTACATGGACCAACTTCAGGAAAGAGTCAAGCTGGCAGCCTGACACCATGGAACTGTGGGAGAATGAATCATCCCAGGAAAATATGGAGATAAGACTTGTAAAGGATTCTCTTATCCCTGCGAAAGGCTTTCTCTAAATCAGTACTGATGAAATGGTTTTAGGTTTTGCTTCATAAGAGAAATTTCCACATGATTGCTCATACTCCCAGATGGGAAGAACTGGAGATATATCCAACATATAGTTTAAATGTTTTGTTTAGATTCCCAGGCTTTGTCATTAACTCAATCTAGAAGTGACTCTTCCCCTTACCAGCTGTATGACACTGGGCAAGTTACGTACTTTTTTTTGTGGCTCAATTTCTCCTATTATAAGCAGAGATGAGTGGTACCATTCTCATTGAAATATGAGGACTAAATAAGATAGTAAATGTACTTGCCAAATAGTAAGCACTTGCTAAATGCATGATACTTTTTTTTTTTTAAAGATTTATTTATTTATTTGAGAGAGCGAGAATGAGAGAGAGTACATTAGAGGGGGGAGGGTCAGAGGGAGAAGCAGGCTCCTCGCTGAGCAGGGAGCCCGATGCGGGACTCGATCCAGGGACTCCAGGATCATGACCTGAGCCGAAGGCAGTTGCTTAACCAACTGAGCCACCCAGGCGCCCTGAATGCATGATACTCTTTTGGGGATCCTGCTTCATATATGTCTCATCCTCTGAAAATCGTCTCCTCACACACCAGGATCGGCTCCTGTAAATCTATATAACAACGATCCTGCATACTCTCCTCTGTCTAGCCATCTTATTGATTAAAACAAGGGTAGACACATAATATAAGCTAGGCCAATCAATTCTTTCTGCCAAGAATTTGAAGTTAGACCTCAAAGACTAATTAGTTATCTGCAGATGCTAGGCCTGGAAAGTTATATTGATTCAAATGTCACTTGAGAGCCCTTTGCAAATGGGGCAGAGGAATGTAGTCTTCAGAACAAGAGGGAAATGAAGCAGTGAGATTGAGGAAATAATGAAAGACCAAGTGAACACAGAGGAAAAGACAGAAAGAGATGCTACCTTGGTCCCTGACCACTTCCCAGTTCCTAATTCCAATGGCTCCCAGGGCTGGCTGAGCTTCCTGTGTCCTGAGTTCTGTGAGAAAATTCTATTTTCTTATAATAAATGTCCTATTGCTTAAGTTAGCTTACGCTGTTTCTGTTCTTTGTCATCAAAGAGGTCCTTAGAAAAAGTGGTAACCTAAACATTTGTATTAGTTTAATGGAAAAGCTCACGTTTGACATTCTGAATCAGAAATGTATTTACTGTAATTAACTGAATGAAAGTGAGAAATAATAGAGAAGAGGTATAGGCCAATTTCCCCCCATCATTTCTATGTAACATAGGACAAAGCTAGCCCTAACCAAACTATGAAATAGCTTTAATGTGCTGCTATTCTCTTCTCTCCCTCCCTTCTCATTCTCAAGGACTGCTTACCAGAGGGCCCTAAATTCCTGAACAGTGTCTTATATGCTGTGTTTTTCCTACCAGTAACCATAAATCAAAACTTATCTGTCTTTTGACCCTTTCCCCCAAATCCATCATTTTTGTTTTCTAAGAAGGCAGCTAGATACTCTGGTACATTAACCCAAGCCAACATGGTAATTGATTGTAATATAAGAGAAGGCCTCCTTTTTCATTCCTGGAAACATGCATGTGACCTTAGGGGAAAAAATCCCTTAATTAAAATGAATGAAACTAGTGATGGGAAATTCTGACACTGAATAAAGTAGCAGGATAATTTTTAGAAAGGTGCTTTTGTGATATCTTTTGTATGATAATCACACTGTATATGCAAATACCGAACTGCAGTAGAAAAAAAAGTTAGAGAAGGATTGCATATTTCTGACATATTTGAAATTATTGAGCACTCCTTTCTGTATTGCAGCAAAATTGGTTTAGAGGCTAAAAATAAAAGTACATCTTAATATATTCAAAATTGTAATCAAATGTTGGAACAAGAAAATCAGTCATAAATGCTTACTCAACTAACCAAGATTATCACATTTCTATGCTAATCCTGTGTTTTTAATTAATGGATAAAGCAGAAGGGGGTATCTAAACAATCGTGTATGAAAAATGCAAAAATAAATTTTCAAGTTCTAATTAAATGGAGAGGCAATAACAAAATACTGCTTCATTCCAGCAACTCTTTATCAAAAACAACAAAAAACACCTTGGTATATCTTTCTAAAATTACATTTCACAGGCTTCTGCATCCTCTTCTGTTTTTACTCATGAACATAAAGAGTCCAGATGTTAAATATAAGCTGAGCCATCACACCGAATACCATCTGGCCTTCCTTCCCGAATCTCCCAATTGATCAGAAGATGCATTTCTTACAGAAGGCAGTGGAGTCCAGGGCAGTGAGTCAGAGTATGAACTCTAGAACCAGAGTGCCAGGATCCATATGTTGGAGCTGCCACTTTCTTTTCATATCATCGTGGGCAAGATAATCAACCTCCCTAACCAGGAGTTTCCTCATGTATAAAATGGGCCTAACCATAATACCTACTGCTGTTTTGAGGATTTATTCCTTCACCAGTAAGTGCCTGGCACTGTTCCTGACTTTTGGAATCCAACAGTGAACACTACAGGTAAAAATCATTGCCCTCATGAAGCTTACATGCTCAGATACTGCATCTAAAGCACGTAATTAGCACAATGCCTAGTCCTCAGTAAGTTATGAAGGGCAGCTGTTGGGATTACAAACACTTGAATGAGATGGAGTCAAACACCCACATTCAATGACTGGGAATGTGTTAGAAGAAGTCAGCACATCTAAGATCTAGCTAGCAATGGCTCCGCCACCGTTTAGATAAACTTCATTTAATCTCTGGGCTGCAATTATTTAATCTGTAAATTGATCCTAAAGTCCCTTTTACTGAATAAATGGAAATTCATGAGAGATATAAAAGGTGAAGTTCTAAAAACATTAAAGGAAATATTTCACTTTGCCTATTTTACCTTTACCTTACCATTTAAATGATATGAAGATGCATTAAGCATAAGAATACATTTTCAGTACACTGAAAGCAGAGGGAGAGCTCAAATGCTAGGTTATCAGCTGTAGTTTTAAAAAAAAAGAGAGAAAAACTGGAAAAATGTAGATGATCACTGGAAAAATGTAGATGATCAATATCATACCCAAATCTTTAGCTTCATAAAGTATGAAATCACAAAAAATTTAAAATGAGACAGAAGCAGCATCTTACATTTATCTTAAAAAGAACACATTCCTTAGCCTCATCAGAAATCACTGGGTCAAACAATCTCTTTCTATAATATATTTAAGTGAAATGTAATATTGTTTCTTTCTGGACAACCTTAGCTTTCCTAAATTAGTTTTTCTAATGAAATTTAAAAATAAAATTGGTCCCATTCCTACTCCTTTTCCTAAGATTATTCATTTTTCAGGGTTTTGTAGATTTTGTTCAAATTACTTTTCTTTTCCAGTTAAAAACCATAGCATTTTAACTTTCTTAAAATCATCCCAATGTATAGCTCGATACTCCTGCAGTTTAGCCAAATTAAATGGCCCATGGTGAGAATGACCCTGTTTACCTGGCTCCGTCCTTTAGAGTTTCATGATTAAGTCCTGCTCTCATGAAAAACATTGTTAACTTTGCTTTCAACCTTCCTTCATATTCCTTCCCCTTCTATTCAGCAACACACCCACCTACCAAGTCTCACCCAAACAGTATCTTCTGCAATTACGGACTTCTCTCACCATAGCCCTGATTACTCCCACCATAACCCCCATACTAAAAGGTCATATTAGACCCTCTTAATATTACTCTCATGGCATTCTGCACATATTATCACTAACTTGATTATCTCTTTGCATAATTATTATTTTGTGTTACATCTACCTGATGGCAGGGACAATGATTCTTGTTGACATCAGCCTGGCACAGAGTAGGCAACTGTTCACATTTGTGAAGTGCTGGAAATATCTTCATTCTCAATGGATAAACAAAACCCTTATTAAACAATAAATCTGATCTTATGGGCTTTAATTTGTAGAGTTATTAGCTTTACTCCATAACAACAAAACATCATTGCAGTAAAGCAACCAAAAATAAAGAGAAATCAGTCCAAGATTTAAAATTAGAAAAATAAAATCATTTTCTACAAGCATCTCTCCAAAAACACCTTTTCTGGTTTTAACACAGAATATCATGAAATTAAGAAATGCTTCCAAAATTCCCCACAGATTGGTCTTTAACACAAACACCAATCAAAAGCTTATCCTTTCTTTACTTTCCACAGACACGAAAGAACACGGCAGAAAGCCAACTTTTAGAAATAAACCCAAATAAAAATAAATCTTCCAGTAAGATTCCTCAGCAATAAAACCGTAAATGCCATTCCCGCTTATATCTAGTATAATGTCAAGCTTCAATCCACTTAACATCAAAATTAATCAGGTTTAATGCTTTTTCTAGAGTGACATCTAACAATCTAGGAACATACCATTTTAAGTAAACACACACACAGCCCAAAGTTTATCAGTATACTTCAAATCTTTATAAGGTACAAGTAGGAAAGAAAATCTCATATGGGTCTATAGAATAATTATAAAGAAAATGCAGTTGATTACAACTAAACACAAAATATCCAGCAATTCACTAGCTATAAACAGAAATAGTTTCAATTAGAAACTTAGAGTATCAAGAGAACCCTTCGGGAAGTTAAATGGAAATTACAAGAATATTTTCCAAAAGCAGGCCATTTCTTCATGCAATTACTTGTTTCCATTTTATAGCTGTCATACTTGTTTATCTATAACAAAACATTGCTCTGCTCTTCTCATAGTAATCAAAACAACAAAACAAAGCTAAAGAAAGAAAATGTGTCCCCCCAAACTTAAGATACTATTTTGATGAGACACAATTAGAAATATTTTCAGATACTGCATTCTAGGAACTTCTAATCACTGAACAGGATAAAATATGTAAGTTCATATAAAATTTAAAGCACATTAAAAATTTTTGCTTTGATCTGTGGGACAAAGACTTCATAATTCATAGACATGCATATATTTTTAGTAATATTTGGGGATGTCAAGAATAGGGCTGGGTGCCTTTCTTCACTACTTGAAAACTGAAACTTTCGATCATGTTCAGATTAATCAATTTTTAAAATGAATTTCCTCATTTCCAATGAGGAAAAATGCTTTTCACTGTAATGAATACTATATATTTATATTTATATTTTGGTATTTCTTAGGAGAAAAAACATGTAACATGTCTTGAGTGCATCTTTTAACTATAAATCAATTGAAATCTATTGCAATTACTATTACTACCACAGAAATAGTTCTATAGGATGACACATAGGAAGAGGGTTCTATGGTACAATTCACTTCTATAAAAAGTTCAACATAAAGAATATTTTATTTTTTCAACATAGTGTCATGTATTGGTGAGGTACTGAAATGCAAAGAAAAAGAAAATGAATTCATCCAAAAGAGCATTTACATAAATTTCAAGAGTAACGAAATTACTGGCATGTTACGAAGTAACCACTGGCTGGAGGTATAAAATTCATCCACTAATCAAGATCAACAGGGAAAATCAGAATGGCAGATAGTTTAGAAGAAATCAGTGGAAGTGTTGGTCAGAAAACATTACATTGTTGCTTTATATGGCGAATAAGGAAAATCATAGAAAAAAGAAAAGCATTTATTAAAATAAAGACAAAAAGAAAATATTCTATGCCATGGATGACAAATTTGGGGCTTGTGTGTTAATGCTTATCAGTGCCCTAACAGATGTGACTGATCAATCAATGGACTCTTTGTCGCTGATCCTGGAATCTTTCTCAATACACAACACAGAAAGCCACTACCAATCACTGAAAATTGGCACTGAAATCTATTTGTCAAACCTGCTCTCAGTGATATTGTTTAAGTTATTCAATCAGGAACTTTCCCCACAGGCAAATAGTACAGGAATAGGTACAACCTTCTAGAATATGTGCTCAAGCAGGGGTTGACATTCAAAAATTTGTGAATGCATAAAAATTCTTAACAAGGAAAATGGAAAAATAACATTACAGCAGGTAATGTTATGATTTGGTGAGTGGGATAAGTTTTTAGAGGCTATCATCTACAACTTAGAATCATTTCAATTCTGATGATACAGCATTTAAAAAAATACAGTCATCCATTTGCAAGAAAAGCAATCACTACAAAAGTAGCAAGAAATTGAAACAATTCCCTCAACCAGGAGGCAACAGAAATTAAAGACTGGTACTGGTAACTGACAATTAATTAAGTAGTTTCAATGCTGTTTATTCATTGTAATTTAAAGCTATAGATAGTCTAATGATTTGAAAAATAAAATCTGAGACAAAATGAGTAACTACAGTAGAGAATCTGATGCCCGAAGTAGCTTTAATACCTGAGCAGCCAAAATTATAGATTTTCTATAAATGAAGAACAAAACCCTTCATAGTTACTTTTAACAAAAACTGTTTTCTTCTAATGAAATTAATAATAATGCAATTCTTGTCCAAAATCAAATACTTTTTAAAAATCTTTAAAAATCGGAGAAAGACAATTATTATATGGTTTCATGCACACGTGGAATATAAAAAACAGTGCAGAGGACCGTAAGGGAAAGGAGGGAAAACTGAATGGGAAGAAATCAGAGGAGACAAACCATGAGAGACTCTCGACTCTGGGAAACAAATTGAGGGTTGCTGAAGGGGAGGGGGTGGGGGGATGGGGTAATTGGGTGATGGGCATTAAGGAGGGCATGTGATGTGATGAGCACTGGGTGTTACACCCAAATGATGAATTGTTGAACACTACATCTGAAACTAATGATGTAATACGTGTTGGCTAATTGAATTTAAATTAAAGAAAAAAAACCTGAATTTAAAAAAAAATAAAATAAAAATATCTTATTATAATGTGATTTGATCTCTAGCCATAGAAAGTAAAACAAAAATACAAGGACAGTGGCTAAGTTTTAGTTTTCTTCATTTCCAGAAATACAATATCTCTACTGAAAGGTATTTTAAAATATAGGTGACCATTGAGCTATATTGGAAACACAAGCCATAATTTCAGTTTTAGAATAAAATTGAAAATGTGGCAAAATTTTTTGGAAAATTAAATAATCAGTTTGATAAAGCAGGCAGTTAGCCAGACATGAGCAGGTAACAGCTGTTTTCTGTATGTTAAGAAGGGTGGAAACCAAGTTTCAAACAGCCAGGGGGCACACGCATGTACTCTTCCCTGTAAGTGCTGCCCTACAATAACCTATAGCTTCATGAGAACACATTTGCATTGTGGTCTTGACTACCCCCCCACACACACCCCTTGCAGGGGGATGGCTCTGTGACAGTTCAGATAAGGGCCATATAGGACCAAAACTCCCCCTCTCTATCGTAGGAGGAGACCTTAGATGATTGGACGCAACCCTAGTCAGAGATCAGCCCATAACCCTTGCGAGCATAAAAAAGAAAGACCACCCTGGTCCCTGGTGCAGTTGCCGTCTCTGGGCCTGCCCGCTCGTCCACCTTGAGGGTGTGCTTTTGCTTTCATTGCTATTAAACTCTTTTTTACTTGAGAGTTTGGCTCTAAATTCTTTCTTGTCCCAACTCAAAAATGGAGGCAGGGGGTGGGGGGTGGGGCAGATGGGACATCTGAGATCAAATCAATGTATATTTCAGGTGAAGGTACTTTTGTTCTGCTATATAATTACACATTATACAATTTTACCAGAATGTTAAATCAAAACCTGCATAATGAAATACATCAGAGAAAAACAAACATCAATAACTGAACCAATTTAGATAAAGTCCATAATAGTTCAATCTGACAATGAACTCTGCCCCATGTTAAATAGTATTACCTGCTGTTTCCAGTGAATAAAAACTGCATCAATGCCCCCACTTCATTTTGCTTATGTACACTTAGCCATATTTAGGATCTCACATGAATTCAGCAAGACATCTTAAGTTGTACTGACATTTAGCAATAAAGAACATTTTCAGCTACAAGCAACTAAAACCACAATCTATAAAAGCATTACAACCAAGTCACTGCTCTTAAAGTAATTAGACAAGTTTTCTAAATCTCCCTTGAAATAACTATTATGCTAATATCTTCTACCCTTGGCCAATTCACTGTCATGAATTGTTGTTTTACTACTATGCTCTTCCAAGACTTTTTAAGTAATTTCTTCGCAAAATGAGAATAGGGAGCAGATGAAACAATCCTATTTGGCTATAAGACTGTAGCTGATTATGTGACTAACTTGTGGTACATCTTATCAATATGTCATTCAAGATTATAATACAACAGATTTTAATCAGGAAGTAGCTCACTGTCTAATGAGGTGTACTTATCTCAGGTAAGAGAAAACAAGTGTTTCTATAAACTATATAACCAACTATCAAAGAAGGCTTTCCCACAAAACACGAAAACCAACAAGAAAATATATAAGTTTTATGAAAGAACTTCATTGCTATATTGCAGCAAATATGTCACTTCTCTAGCGTTCTGTTGATACAACCAGAAAATGTTTCAAAAAATGTCCTCCTTACCTGTGTATACAGTTTTTACTCTCGAGATAGGACATACCAGAAGCAGCATCTAATGAAAATTTCACTAATTGTTTGAGCTTTATTTCATCCTTCTTCTTTCTCAGAAAGGACAGGAAATCACCTCCTAGAAGAATTGACAGATGAACAATGAAATATAATCAGGATGTACTGCCTATTAGATACCTGACAAAACTGAAAGAATTACACATTCGACCATGCTTTCTGCCAATTTTGTTTGAGGTGAGGATAAAGCAAAATATGAAAGAACACATCTATTAGAAAACAGATACCATAAACTTACCCAGATACGGTTTAAGTAATTTAAGTGCTTCACACTGTGTATTATCCAATACATGATAATACTCAAACAAAATCATACAATTCCTCTGTTGCAATTTCTCACCGATTTGCCTGGCCCAAATTTTCTGTGAAATTTTATTTTCTCTAATACTAAATAAAAGATTATAACTATTATGAGTTTAAAGTGTAGATGAGATCAAACTAGTTATCAGATTCAGTGACTGCTTATGATAATTAAGTCACTGATGGTAGAGCCAGAGGGGGGGAGCTATGGTTTTGATAGGATTTAATTGCTGAGCCAGATTGCATTTTGGGCATCAAATGGATTTCAGTGATGTCTTAGAGCAACTCTTTAAATCAGCATGGTCCAAAAGAAATGTAACACACAGTAACTTTCAATTTTCTGGTAGCCACATTTGGAAAAGTAACAACAATAAAAAGGTGAAATTCATTTTAATAATATATTTTTTCTTTAGCCCAATATATCCAAAATATATTATACCAGTATGTATCATTACAAAATTATAGTGGAAATATTTTACATTTTATCATCCTAAGTCTTCAAAATATGTTGTTTATTTTACATTTTGTGGGACATCTCAAATATTTGATCTGTATTTAGATTTCATAAATTTATAGTTGAAACAGAATATTCATATGCCTACGCTGTTTCACACATGTTTAAAATTTTCTAGTAACTCAATCATATCCATTTTAAATTGAATAAAATTAAATGAAATTCACAATTCAGTTTTTTTAGAAGCACTATTTCCAAAGCTGAAGAGCCATCTATCACCCGTCACAACCATATTAAAATACTGTCGACCTTCAACTGTGCATTCATTCTTCACATCGCATTAAAGGCTATATGAAGGCTTGATTATTCTTCCTTGTTAGTGTAGAGTGTAATTGTATTTTTTTAAAAAGTTAAATATATTAGAATGAATGTTCTCTCAAAACAATCATTCCCACTTTCTATTAGGCCCTCAGATTCTAAACCAGAATTTTGCAAGAGGGATTAGCATTTTAATTGCCATTTCCTGAATTTTGTAATCCTCTTCACCAGGGATCCAGGCTTCCTTAAATAGAACAACTCTAGAGGTGAAGACTTAATGGCTTTTTCTTTAATGAGAGTACCTGGAAAATAAACTCTTGCCTAACTCTACTTACAATGTTATCTTTCTCTAACTTCTTCTCTTATTCACAAATCAAGTGTTAGGCAAATTTAGGTGTGCCATTTACAAAATCAACAGCTATATGCTTAAAAATAATCTTTTTTTTTTTTTTTTTAAATTGAGTACTTTCATTTAACCCAATGCATTCAAACATCAATGCAACGTATCAATATTAAAAAATTACGGGAATTCCCGTACTCAGTAAACCAAGTCCCGGCCCGTGCTCAGCAATCTCGGGGGCAGCGCGCGGGGGTCACCAGACAGCTGCGAGGGGTTGGCAGCCGGCGGGGACGGAGGGGCGGCGGCACCTGCAAGGCCCCGCGTCGCCCCCCGGAGCCTTCCACCGGCCGGACGCCGAGCAGCGCTCCGGGGCCGCCTGCCCCCAGGCCTCGGGGCCGCGTCCCCGTTTCCGGACCCGCAGGTGGAACGGCCCAACCTCCCCCTCTTCCTGCGCCCGCTCCGGGAGGGTTCCTCGCCCGCCTTCCAGCCCCAGCACGTTCGGCCCCGATCATCCCCACGCCACCCGCGCGCCTCCTCGGCGCCCCGACCCGCCGCCGCCGAGCCCGCCCCGGCCCGCCGAGCCCCGAGTGCCGCTGTCCACGCCCCTAGCCAGGATCCTCGGCAGGTACCGCCAGACCCTCACGCGCACCGGAAGTTGTCTGCTTAAAAATAATCTTAACGGTGTCAGATAATTTCTTTTTTCTGTTCTTTTAAAGAGAATATCAAATGCATTCAATTACTAGGAAGATTATTGAAACAGTCTCCATCAAGCTTAACTTAATTTTCTGAACAAAACACACTCAAGCAACAGTAAACAGCAAAATTAACCACTGATTTCTCTACTTTAATAGGTATACCAATTAAGTGGACTTGAAATCAATATTTAGTTCAAGTTATTACTTGGACCAATATTCATATATATTAATTCTTTGTTAGATATATGTTGGCCTATTTTAGAAAAAGTGCAGACTTCTGGTCTTGAAACCACATAGCATTTTGTTTAAGCTTTGGAATAGTTTTCAAATGAAAAGAGCTCTTCTGGAATTTGATTTAAAGCAGCCTATGACATAACCTCAGTGTTCTGTGAAATCCTAATATTTCTTTCCAAAGTTAGCTCATATTCAGCACTTTTCCATCTGCCTCCTGTTCTTTTTTAAAATTTCCTCCTTCAGTGAATCCTCCTTTACCCCTTAACCCCTGCCCCAAATGGTAAACCCTAGGAAAAGAATTGTGCCTTTGCTGCTCATTATTATAATTTCAGAGGTTACCTCACTGTGTCTAGCATGTAATAATACCTCAATAAACATCTCTTGAATGAGTGAGTAAAAACAATGTGTATCTCTTCTTGCAGCTTCTAAGCTTCCCATGAAGACAAGAATCATTTTTCATTACTTTTTACATTTCTTCCCTAGTCCCTCTCCAATGGTGAGAACTTTGCTTTTCAAGTACTTGTCAAATGTTAAAACAGTGTTGAGAAAAGGATATTACATTTCTTATCAATGGCACCGGATGGATGCCATAAAATTCTTTAAATTCCATCAATAAAACTTAGCGCATTTAAGAGTAAGCTCATTTTGATAGATGCTTCTTAACACTAATGCCTTAAAAACTACATCTTTTAAAAAAATGATTTGCAAAGAAGCAATCCCTGGTAGATAAAACTGTAAAACAACAAATGCATAATATAATAAAGAAAAGAAAACACTTAAATAGAATTACAAATTGCCTGAAAAGTGAAGCCAGGTCAATAAAGGTAAAGCACTAGAAAGTAGAATGACATACAGCTATTTCCAAATACTGAGACAAGCCAAAGATACAGACGAAGGATTGTCTGACTGCCTCTTAGTTAATCCAACAATATTTCTGCCTTAGAGAAATTTCTTGCTTAAAATCATTAAATTATTAAAGTAAATTTTAAATTTATTTCCAACTCATAGTTAGTTATTCAAGACACAGACAGAATGATCTTAAGTAAAGGAGGAAAGCTGCACCACCCCATAGCCCTAGTCAGCTTCTTGCAGAACACTGCAGAGAAGCAAAGACTTCAATAAAAGTTAAATAATTGTGATTCAGTACTGAAAGCCTGAGCCTTGGGCAAGTGCAAGCAGTAAGAACCCAGAAGCAAGAAGTAAACTCCCCAGGGGACAGAGTATGAGACTAGCGGTAGGTTACCCAGGAAATAATTCAGACTGGGCCAGAAATGTTCCCCTAGGCACAATACTTGATTATTACCATTAAGTGAAGAACAACTGGAGAGTGACATCAGATGACAGAGTTTTTAGTATTCACTGTCAGTTATTGTAGAGGATAGTGTCTCTTCCTTTGAACTCATTCCCCTGCCACTTTCATTAAGTGCCAAGTTAAAGAACCTCTCTTAGAATTTGTGATATACACAATCATATATACAACACATATGTTTATATGTGTACGCATGTATGTATATGTGCATGTGCCATACCTGACCACTATCGTAAGGATCTTGGTGTTCAAAGTGGGCAAAACAAGATATTAATTCCCGTTTTGTAAATCTGTCTCAACAAGGATTATTTCTATATAGGTACATTGTACATTAAACCAAAACAGGATGGATTATTTTCTAGAATTCTTCACCAGTGATAGATTTCTAAGACGATACTTAATATGTTTTTATAGTCAATTTTTAGTTTACTAGGGAGATAGCATGACATCGTGAAAAGAGCATGGATACTGAAGTCAGACTGACCTAGGTCCAATTACCTATGTGGCCTTGGGTAAGTTAAATTTTTTTTTTTTTTGTATTTATTTATTTGAGAGAGAGAGAGAGCACAAATGGGGGGGGGGAGGGCAGAAGGAGAGGGAGAAGCAGATTCCCCGCTGAGCAAGGAGCCCAATGCGGGGCTCGATCCCAGGGCCCCAAGATTACGACCTGAGCCGAAGGCAGACGTTTAACCAAATGAGCCACCCAGGCGTCCCTAATCTTTCTAAACTTCTTTAAAACAAGGATTAATTCCATTTATTTCTCAAGATGGTTTTGAAGACTAAAATGTATCTAAAACACTAAGCCCCTGCCTGGAAAGTCATACACACAATACTACTCCTACTTCTTATTTTTGCTCAAGCTATTTTGCATCTAAAGAAGACAGGTTGTTTGTCACGTATCTATTTTCCCTTACTCGCCTCAAATTCCTGCCCTTCTCCCATTTTGGAAAGTATTCACCTCCCCCTCAAAAAGAAAGGTGGCCCTAGATTGGCTTCACGCAATGAATGAAGCCCATTCCCCTGCCCAAGTGACTGGTTCAGGGATAGGCACATGGCTTAATTTGGGCCACTGAGATATAAGGAGATGCTTAAGAGGGGAAAGAAACTTTGGTTTTTGAGAGAAGCACCAGGAAAGAAGCATTCTCTGCCACTGGAAGTACACAAGATAGCATGTAGCACCATGAGGACTGGCAGACTAGGGGTGAAGCAATCATGGAAAGCAGAAAATAGAGAAGGAAAGAGAATGGTTTCTGGCGATACGTTTGAGCCACTGGATCAAACACTGCCTGAACAGTGACTTCCTTCTAGATTCTTCAATTAAGTGAACTAATAAAACTTTTTTTTTTTTTTTAAATATCTTTTGAGAGAGAGAGAGAACGTACCCATGACTGGGGGAGAGGCAGAGGGTGAGGCAGAGAGCCTCAAGCAGAGCTCCTGCTGAGTGCGGAGCCCGCGTGGGGCTTGATCTCAAGACCCTGAGATCATGACCTGAGCTGAAACCAAGAGTCAGACACTTAATGGACTGAGCCACCCAGGCGCCCCAAATCTCTGTAATTTTTAATACATCTTCTGTACTACCAACACAAAGGTTCCTAATGGATCGATATTTGTATTAGAAGATTATTTGAGAATTTTAAAAGGTAATATATATTAAATGTCTGGAACAAGTAGGAAACAATAAATAGAAGTGTTTATTATTGCTTGCAGCCAACTTTTAGTAGGATAGAAGGCTGTTATTCTCAACAGTACTTTCTCAAAAGATTTCTTACTCTATGCTGTGGAAATTTGATCTTACCTGTTCTTTCAGTATTCATGGGATGGTGAGGAACTGATCACATTCAACAAACTCAGAGAGATTATTATATAAATAAGAACACTAATTTATCAATTTGTTATTGGAGAAAAGGGATCATCAGGGCTATACTGCTAATGACTTCTTGTCACTGAATCATGTAGAGATCTTAATTTATCTTCAAATAACTTCAAAGTTTATTAAGAGATCTCAGTCCCTAGTGATATATAAAATACATAATTCATTACCCTTGTTTTTTAGGATATAAATTTATTCCTGACAAGTTTGGTTTAATTGTGTTCACTTGGAAATTTAAATAGGATAATAAAGCAACTATTAAGTTGTAGGGAGCTATTTTGGAGGCCCCATTTCTGTCATTGTTCAGAGTTTTTATTTTTAAAAAAATCAACTTTTTCTCTTTAACCTGTAGTGATGAGAGTTAACCTGTAGTGATGAGAGTTAGCTGGACCATCAAAAATAAGGGGAAAAATATGTATGATAATCATAAACATTGAATGGTGATACAACCTGTTCTCTGTGAAACACAGAAAAGATTTTATTTTTTATTATTTTTTAAAGACTTTATTTATTTGAGAGAGAGAGAGAGAGATCAGGAACAGGGGGAGGGGCAGAAGGAGAGGGAGAAGCTAGGCAGGGAGCCCGATGCGGAGCTCGATCTGAGGATCATAACCTGAGCCGAAGACAGACTCTTTAACCGACTGAGCCACCCAGGCGCCCCAATACAGAATAGACTTTATATAATAGGAGATAAGCCAAACACGTTCTTAAAGAAGAAAATGCTGGATATAAGGTATACTCAGGTGGGATGGACAGCACAGAAGGAGATTAGCCAGGAGGATGCTCTAGTTGTCAGTCGAGGTGCTGAGGGCTTATATTAAGAACTATCCAAGTGAAGACTAAAGCACTAGATCTGAACAGACTCAGTAATAAGCTAGAAATGGGTCAGTTTGTGAAGATGAGTAAGATGAAAAAATGAATAACTGAAAATGACTACAAGAATACACTAGCTCTCCTGATTCCATTTTCTTTTTAAAGCAGCACTTACAGAACAGCTTGCTACCTAAGTAACATCATTCAGCTAGGCCAAATGCAGAGCTGAGTGTATGGTTTTCCCAATTTGGGTTAATACATGACATCAGTCTTTTCCAACAAAGTTCCTTAATAGCAATGTTCTGCTAACACTGCAGAATAGTGGGAACCTTTTGCATTTCTCCTTTGCAGGTGCTCTTTGAGAACATAACTCAATAGCAATCATGATAACAGTTCTATGAAATAAAGGAGTACATTTCACAGTATGTTTAACTTGCTGGTTCAAGGAGCACCAGCTATAATCTTGCCAGACATTATATGAATTGCCACAATAGATGCCAGAGTCAACTTTCACAAACTCTCAGAATGTCAGTACTAGAAGGCCCTTGGGACATAATCAGCTTTTTCATATTACGGAGGAGGGAGCTCAATTTACCTTTTATTTTATGGTGGTGATTTTGGTGATACTATTAAAATTCTAGGGCAAGTGTTTGCAAACTCTCTCTGGAGGCCAAAACCAGCTTTTTGCTTGTTTTTGTTTTTTGTTTTTTTAAATAAAGCTTTACTGGAAAACAACCACATTCATTCCTTACATATTATCTATAAATGCTTTCATGCTATGACAGCAGAGTTGCAATAGAGATTGTATGGCCCTCAAAGCCTAAACATTTTACTATCTGGCTCTTTACAGAAAAAGTTTGCCGACTCTTGTTTTAAAATATTTATTGCTCAGTATTCCATACAGCTGTAGTCCCTTTCATTTAAATGATTCCTATGGTTGCTTTGTCTACTTTCAACCAAGATTTTACTTTTTACTATGTGTTTACTGCAACAGAGCTCAATAGTGACATGTTCTAATGCTCAAGGAGGAAGCTAGAGAGGTAGATTCACCAACTAATTTTATTCCTAAGACTTACAAACATACACACACAAATACATACAGTGGGATCGTGAATCCCCTGCCACCTTTCCACCCACAACACACTGCCACCAAGGCAAAGAAGTTCCACTGTCTGTCTCTCTCCTCAATGCCAAACTACTCACTTTTCCATTTTGTGGCTTCCTCTGTCTCTCAAAGCTGTCTTTGATATAGAGTGTAAAGACAAGAATGGACAGGAAAATCAGGTATAGAATACGTTAGCTCTAAAGCCTCCTGGAACACACTACAAATACTTAGATGCTACAATGGCATTTAAAAAAAATCAGTGGAATGCTTGTTTTGATGCCTTTATCTGCTATAGGAAAACCTGCAGAGAAAAAAAAGAAGGCATCAATTCATGCTTCCTTAGATAGATTTTTAAAGAGATGTGGGATAAAAAGACACATGCAAAAATACATTTAAATTTAATAGGAGAAATAGGTTTATAAAAGCTAAAAATATTTTTAGAAGCTGAATTTATCATAAGCTAGATATTTTAGGGACAGTAAGGTCTCCAAATCAGTGCTATCAATGATGACTTTATAAGACCTATTACATAATACTATTTAAAATGATCAGAAATGTATGTTTACATGTTCATATTTACACAGTTTTTGTTGGTTATAGTTAGAATTTAATTTATGCAAAGGTTTAGAGCACAAATACATTCACCAATTATGAAACTTTCTATCAGATTACAAAAATATTACTTTAAAATATACTTTTAAAGAACACATTGCAGCAAAGAGCTGGAAATGTCAGTGTTAAGAAAAAAGTCAGAATAAATCCTTTTTCACTTTTTAAAAGGTTGTGGTACTCTGGAAAACAGTATGGAGATTCCTCAAAAAGTTGAAAATAGAGCTACTTTACAACCCAGCAATTGCACTACTGGGTATTTACCCCAAAGATACAAATGTAGTGATCTGAAGGGGTACGTGCACCCCGATGTTTATAGCAGCAATGTCCACAATAGCCAAACTATGGAAAGAGCCCAGATGCCCATCGACAGATGAATGGATAAAGATGTGGTGTGTGTATACACATACACACACACACACACACACACACACACACAGGAATATTACGCAGCCATCAAAAAATGAAATCTTGCCATTTGCAACGATGTGGGTGGACCTAGAGGGTATTATGCTAAGCAAAATAATCAGAGAAAGGCAAGTATCATATGATACTACCTTGAGGTAATTTCCTTTCAATCACTGAAATTTGTCAAATTTCTACATCATTTAAGATGATCCTGTGAGAGGCTCCTGGGTGGCTCAGTCATTAAGCATCTGTCTTTGGCTCAGGTTATATCCTGGGATCAAGCCCAGCATCGGGCTCCCTGCTCAGCGGGACGCCTGCTTCTCCCTCTCCCACTCCCCTGCTTGTGTTCCCTCTCTCACTGTGTCTCTGTCAAATAGATAAAATCTTTAAAAAAAAAAAAAAAAAAAAAAAAGATGATCCTGTGATTTTGGTGCTTTTTTCTGTAAATGTGGTGTGTTACATTTATATATTGTCGTATGTTAAATTATCTTTGTATCACATTCACACATGAAACACATATATAGTGAGAACATAAATTTCCTCCCACCCTTCCCATCCACAATCCACTGTCTGTTAGGGATCGAGCCCCGCATCGGGCTCCCTGCTCAGCGGGAAGCCTGCTTCTCCCTCTCCCACTCCTGCTTGTGTTCCCTCTCTTGCTGTGTCTCTCTCTGTCAAATAAATAAAAATAAAATCTTTAAAAAAAAAAAAAAAAGCTAAGTCTGATTGTCTGTTTCTCTCCCTACTTTCATGTCAAATCCTAATTGCCATCCTCACTCATCAAGGAGCAAAGTATACAAATTTTTAAATCACTGATCAGAAATCTAAGGGAGCCTATAGCAGAATCTCTTCTGACTTTGTGACTTACTAACCATAAAACTTGATTATTTATGTGAACCACATGTCTTTGTACAAGTGGTTCTCTCTATGACAGATTTTTCTTTTCTGAAGTCGTTCTTGATAATTTCATCCACCGGGGGTTATCTTAACTGTAATTCACCTTGAATTGTATTGGCTGAATCAAGAGATAGTCCAAAATTAGAAAAATATCCTTTGTAAAAGCATAAAAAAATCCACCACCAACAACAAAATACTTAGAAAAAATTTTAAAAAGGGGTATGTTACACATTTTATACTGATAACTATGCAACATTGCTAAGAGAAATTAAAGAAGTGCAAATCAAATGTAACAACATATCAAGTCCATAAAATGGAAGATTAATATTGAGTGTTAGGAGTTAATTCTCCTCAAATTGATCAATAGAATGAATGAAATCTCAACCAAATTCCAAGCAGGCTTTTTTGGTTGAATTTTACAAGCTGCTTCTAAATTTTTCATGGAAATGCAAAAGATCTAAAATAAAGAAAAATGTTGAGAAAGAGCAAATTGGGAAGAGAAGTAGTACTACTATAAAGTTGTAGTCAGGGAAGTGTTTTGGCTTCAGGATAACCAAGTAGATCAATGAGACAGAAAAGAGCCCAGAAACAAACACACTCTATGTGTCTGACTTATTTACCACAGAGACACCAAGCAATTCAATGGGGAAAGGAAATTCTTGTAAAGAACTGGTAGTGAAAGAGCTAGATAATTGATGGGAAAACAGAAGTTCAATCTCTAACTCACACCATAAACAAAATTAATTCAAATGACTTCTAGAACTCAGGTATAGAGCTCCTAGAAGGAAATGTAGGAAAATATCTTAATATAGGAGATATAGGAGAAGATTTCTTAGAACTCAGAAAGCAGTAACCATAAAGGAAAACAAAGGAAAAGAAAGCAAATTAAAATGGACTGCACCCAAATTAAAACCAAATAAAACTTTTGCTTATCAAAAGACATTATAAAAGTGAATAATAGGTAAGTCATAGAACTGGCTTTCTCCTTAAATTAAAAAAAAAAAAATAATGTGGTTAAAAACAACACATAACCAGGGGCACCTCTGGAGATACCATATGTTAAAAAAACCTTCAACAACTTCCCAATCTCTCTCCACTTTCCTAGACCGAAGGTGTTTTGTTTTTTTGCTTTTTTTTATATTTATCACCCCTTATAGAAGTTGTTCTTCACTGTTATGGATTATTTCTTCTCTCCTGCCTTCCTCCTAGGTGTAGCAGTGGTTAGGATGGTTTTGAATATTAAGTTGGTTTTGAATACGTCTGTCCTAACCAACTAAGATAAAATAGGTTCTGGTAAATATCTGCTCTTCTTAGTCTTCTTCTACCACTACTGGAACAAAACAGACAAGTACATTTTATAGAAATTTATCTTTAAACCAACCCCCCACCTCCACCATCATTCACTCAATCTGATATTCAACTTGGTGGGTGTGGCTATAAGATTTTGGATCTCAAATATAGTCTGTAGATACATGGGAACAAGGAAAAAAGTGAATGTTATTTCACTTTGTTGTCTTCCTTTCATCCCAGAGAATGGATAAGAATTTTGGCAGAAAGATTTACCAGGTAGCTGTATTTCAAAATCCAATTTATAGTTATCTTCTCTTGTGGATTAAATAATTTATATAGGAATCAACTTTGACAGTACTCAAATATGAGAAAATAATGTGGATCTTCTATGTGTATCTGTTAGTGGCAACATTTTCCAGATGTAAACTCCCAGAGGCCAACTCCTAGAAGGTAAAAAGTTTACGATCTTTCATATACCTAGAGTTTAACTATGTCCATCATGTACGAGTGAATTGGTAAATATTTCCTGAATGTACAACGAGTTTCTACAACAGTTTTCTACTCTAAAGCAGTTTATCACCATCTTATTCTCATGCCTGGATGATGTTAAAGAAGGGGAATTAGTAAACAGACCCAGTCAGAGGTACACTCCCCATTCTTGACGGAAGCCTAAGAAAAAAGGACATCAGTATGAGCTAGCTCAATTCTCCAAATCTATCCAAAATGAATGAGAAAAAAAAGAAGAAACTGGAAGTCAGACAATGACTAGTCATTTTAAGAGAGAGGTAGAGAAATTACTCAGAGATGGGAATCTATAAATAATGCAACATTAAGTTAGTCATGAAGATTCTGATCACCTTCTTAACAATGAGGAGAGGGGGGGGAAAGTTCTGGTTAACAATGAACTTGTTACCTTTTGAACTGGTTAACAATGAACTACTAACCACCAGTATCTCCACAAGCATTATTTTTAATATTACTATTGCTGTGATAGTTTGTAGATCCCATAGACGTATCCTTGAGACCTTAATTGCTATGTAACATGATGTGAAGAGGGATGTCACTAGTAGTATACATCTATATTTGCTCCTTTTGTATTCTATACTCTGGATATTCCTCACATAGCTGTTGGATCACTCTGAAACACTCTCCAATAACTTCTTGGGCCCACCCTTGGACTTTTACAACCCCTTGGGGTACTGGTGATAGCTGAAACTGGTACTGGCTAGTTTATTTCAGAAATTATTTTGAATTATAAATTTATACTAAATAACCTTTATGAGCCATAATTTCCTCCTCTATAAAATAGAAATTATAGTAATACTTAAGTACTATATAGGGTACAACAGATTATTTATGATTATGAAAAACTAATCAGATAACAAATTTGGAAATCTTACATAAAATAAAGCCTTTTTATTTGTCAAATTTGTAAAATTTTTTTTTTTTTTTTTTAAGTCCACAATAATAATGTTAGCTGTGTGATATCCATTCTTTGCCACTATTCTTTTATTTCTGTTTGGCTGTTTTTGTTGTTAGTGATCCAAATGATACACATAATGATTACTGGCCCCGGAGGAAGGAAAGTCAAATAAGTAGATTAATGACAAGGCAGTAAAACTAGATAAAAGGGGAAGGAATATAAGTAATGAAAATGAACCCTTGGGCTGTCCGGAAAAGGCTAGGAAACCAGGAGTATCACCCTGATGGATGGCCCAGAGTAAGTGGTCTGCTTCAATTAGCTTAAAGGACAGAGAGTTTCCAAAAGTTCTTAAAATGTAAATGGTCCATAACAAATTGATACTCTTTTTAAATGAGTTGTAAATGGAAAGAATGTTGGTGAAAAATTAAATTCTGCAGTCTGCTTTTTGCAAGTAATTCCCAATAATAAGACATGTATATAATTTTTAAAAATTATTCTGAATGCAGTAATTATTGATGCTACAAAATATTTTATTTTACCTTAAGTTAAGGTACTTTTTTTTTTAAGGCCTTCTGGTTAAATGGCCAAACTAGAATGGATTTAGGAGTTAATTTATAGAGTAAGGGGAAATCAAAACAGTATGAAAATCTAACAAAAATTTTATTACAAGTGATCCTGTGCCCTAAATACAATTTATCTTGGAATAATCCTTTGTGACAACTGACTCTCTGATAGGGTGCCTCACAATTTTTCCCCCACAAGGTCTCAACTTCTTTTACTTTACCACTACTGTTAAAATCTCACACCATGTAGTCTCCTTTTTGCTTTTAAGAATGTAGTTGGTATTAAAGACAATGTATAAAAGGCAAAAGAGGTACCCAATATTAAGTGTATAAAAGGTAGCATATTTAAGAGATGTGAAGGATCATTCACCATGATCAAGTGGGATTTATAGCTGGGATGCAAGGAATGGTTCAACATATGCAAATCAATCAACATGAGACATCACATAATAGAATGAAAAAAAATATGATTATCTCAATAAGTGTGGAAAAAGCATTACAAAATTCAATATCCATTTATGATTAAAAACTTTCAACAAAGTGGGTATAGAGGAAATGTATCTCAACATAATAAAGGCCATATACGACAAGTCCATAGCCAGTATCATATTCAATGGTGAAAAACTGAAAGTTTTTCCTATAAGATCAGGAGTAAGATAAGGATGTCCACTTTTGCCATTTTTATTCAGCATAGTATTAGAAGTCCTAGCCAGAGCAATTATGAAAGACAAAGAAATAAAAGGTACTCCAAATAGAAATGGAGAAGTAAAACTGTCACTATTTGCAGATGACATATTATATACAGAAAATCCAAAAGATGCCATCAAAAAATGGTTAGAACTAATAAATTCAGTAATGTTGCAGAATATAAAATCAATACACAAAAATCTGTTTCTATACACTAATGATGAAGTATCAGAAAGAGAAGAAAACAATGTCATTTACAACTATATCAAAAAGAATAAAATACCTGAAAATAAATTTAACCAAGGAGCTAAAAGATCTATATCCTGAAAACTACAAGGTATTATGGCAAGAAATTGAAAAAGATACAAATAAATGGAAAAATATTCCATGCACATGGATTGAAAGAACTAATATTGTTAAAATGTCCATACTACCTAAAGTAATATACAGATTAAATGCAATCCCTATCAAAATCCCAATGGCAATTTTCACAGAAATAGAACAAACAATCTTAAAATTTTTATGGAGCCACAAAAGACTCAGAACAAAGCAATTTTAAGAAAGAAGAACAAAGCTGAAGGCACCACAGTCCCTAGTTTCAAACTCCATTACAAAGCCATAGTATTAAAACAGTATGGTACTGGCATAAAAACAGATACGTTGATCAATGGAACAGAATAAAGAGTCCAGAAATAAACCCACACATAAATTATCAATTAATTTATGACAAAGGAGCCAAGAATATACAATGGGGAAAGAACAGTCTCTTCAGTAAGCTGTGCTGGGAAAACTGGATATTCACACATAAAAGAATGAAAACAGACCACCATCTTATACCATACATAAAAATAAAGTTGGAATGGATTTAAAAACTTAAACCTAAGACCTGAAATCATAAAACCTAGAAGAAAACAGATAGTAAGTTCTTTGAAATAAGTCTGGGTGATGATTTTTTGAATCTGACACCAAAATAAAAGCAACAAAAGCAAAAATAACAAGTGAGACTACATCAAATTAAAAACTTCTGCACAGCAAAAGAAACCATCAACAAAGTGAAAATATAACCTACAGAATAGAAAAAAAATATTTGCAAACTATATATGAGAAGAGTTAATATCCAAAATATATAAAGAATTCAAAAAAGGTCAATAACAAAAAACCAAATAATTCAATTTAAAAATGAGCAAAATATCTGAATAGGAATTTCTCTAAAGAAGACATATGAAAGGCCAACAGATACATGAGAAGATGATCAACATCACCAGTTACCAGGGAAATGAAAATCAAACCCATAATGAGATATCACCTCAGGACTGTTAGGGATGGCTATTATTAAAAACACGAGAAATAACAAGTCTTGGTGAGGAGGTGGAGAAAAGAGAATCCTGTGCACTGTTGATGAGAATGTAAATTGGTGCAGCCACTATTAAACAGTATGGGGGTTCCTCAAAAATTTAAAAATAGAACTACCACTTGATTCAGCAATTCCACTTCTGGGTATTTATCGGAAGAAAACAAAAATACAAACTTGAAAACATACATGCACTCTCAATTTTGTTGCAGCATTATTTACAATAGCCACGATATGGGAACAACCTAAGTGCCCATCAATGGATGATTGGATAAAGAATTTATGGCATATATACATATAATGGAATATTATTCAGGCATAAAAAAGGAAATCCTGCTATTTGCGACAATATGCACAGACCTTGAGGGCAGCATACTAAGTGAAATAGGTCAAAGAAAGACAAATACTGTATGAACTCACTTGTATGTGGAGACTAAAAACAAAACAAAACAAAGCCAAATAAAAAACCAAACTCATAGAAAAAGGGACCAGGGGCACCTGAGTGGCTCAGTTGGTTGAGCATCAGACTCTTGATTTTGGCTCAGGTCATGATCTCGGTTGTTGGATTGAGCCCTGAATTGGGCTCCACGCTCAGTGGGGAGCCTGCTTCTCTCTCTCTTTTCTCTTCCTCTCTCCCTCTACCCCTTCCCCAGCTCGTGCTTTCTCTCTCTCTTTCTCTCTCTCTAAAATGAATAAATAAAATCTTTAATAAAAAGAAAAAAAGGGGAGTGCCTGGGTGGCTCAGGCCGTTAAGCATCTGCCTTGGGCTCAGGTCATGATCCCAGGGTCCTGGAATGGACCCGGCTCCCTGCTCAGCCTGCTTCTCCCTCCCCCGTCTGCCGCTCCCTGTGCTTGTGCTCTTTCTCGCTATCAAATAAATAAATAAATAAATAAAATCTTATTAAAAAAAGAAAGAAAAAGGGACAGACTTGAGGTTAGCAGAGGAAGGGAATGGGGGAGGGGAAACAGGAGAAAGGTGGTCAAAAGGTACAAACTTCCAGTTATAATGTAAATAAATAAGTACTAGGGATCTAATGTATAGTATGATGCCTATGGATAACACTGCTGTATTATATATAATAAAGTTGTTTTAAAAGTAAATTCTAGCAGTTCTCATCACTAGGGGAAAAGCTTTGTTTTCCTTTCTCTTTTTACTATATCTACATGAGATAATGGATGCTAGACAACTTACAGTGGTAATCATTTCACAATCTATGTAAGTCAAAATATTATGCTGTACACCTTAAACTTATAAAGTGCTGTATTTCAATTATACCTCAATAAAACTGGAAGGGAAAAAAAAGAAGGCAAAGAAGGGTGGCTTGTCCCATTCAGAGGCTCACTAGTAATCAACAACTTGTGGGGTCGGAAGACCTGTAGTGGCTCTAGCTCATCGCCCTGGCAAAGCACGAACTTCTCTGGGCCTCAGCCTCAGCATGTGTTAACTGTGGCCAAGTAAGTAACCACCAAAGAGGGCTCTAGTGAGGATTCGGGATTTAGCAAGGTGCTGGACACAGAGAACGCTAAACTCGAAAACTGTCTGTTCTTGTGGTTACTAATATTGTTACCACGATTATACTGAACTGCCCCCAGACTTGCAGTTTGAGAACAGTGTTGTGGCAGAAGGTTATAAAAAATATATGTATCACTGACTTGCAAGTGGACAGGAGGCAGCCATTCAGAATGACCACTAAAATTACCACAAAAAATCTAATGCTATGAGAGTAAGAGAAAATAATAAGATAATACAATTTATTAGAGCGCACTAATAATTTTGTTCAGTCTAATGTGATATATTGCTAATGTTACACTTACCATGTGATAGATTGTCACTATTCTGTTACATGATAGAAGACTGTCTAGTTTCTGAAATTTTATTTATCTCTGTTGCTAGCTCTGCTCTTCACCCCTTTCCTTGGCTATCTTCTTCCTCATATGCAATTTGGCTTATGTGAGGACATAAATCCTTACCCAACAAACCAAAACAGCCACAAAGGAAAAGAACTCTACACATAATTAACATAACTTAGCTGGGTATTATAAAGGTTCCAATTCAAAATTCAAAAATTCAAAAAAACTAATCTTTGGAAAATTACATACTGATTAAAAACTGAAAGCTGATGTTAGAGTATGTCTTGCTGAAATAGCTCCCAAATTGTTTTTCTAGGATTCTTTTCTGAAAATGCATTATAAAATAAAAATGCTTACAAACAGTATTATGCCCATAGATATATATGCCACTAAATGTGTTTATTTCACTAAATTAAATTCACTAAAACGTGATGATCTCAGGTAACTATTTTGTAACAAGGGAAGCGGTATTTTAAACTGAAAAAGAATATTCTTCCTTATTACAAAATATATTTATAGCAAGTTCCAACTATGATTAGTTTCCAATCATGACTGGTTTAGATGTTTCTAAGTGGTGAATAGGCACCTGTTAAAAATGCTAATAAGCAAAGACCAATTTCAAGATATTTTAGTCAAGGAATTATCTAGAAGGTAACATTAAAAAGTTAGGTACTTTCATATTTTCATACTGATTTATAGATCAGTTTTACAGCCAGGTATAATATAATATACTAGGCTTCCATAAAAAAAACAACAGGAAAATGGCAAGCAACAGTGTTAATGGAATAGCTATATTCTCTTACATTAAATTTTTCCCAAGTCTTAACTGATCAGAATTTTTGAAACTGCCTTTGCTTTAAGAAAGACCAAGGTAAGAGAGGTGAGAGATGATGAGAAATGAGAGATAGAGTGAATGATTTGGGAAGGGGAATATACAGAGGAGACACAGAAAAAGCTAGAACACTGATCATACATGTGGCATTGAGATGCTTAAAAACTGATTTTAGTTAAATTAGAAATATCTGGTTCAGCAAAAATTCAATTTGATATATTATATATATATATAGAGAGAGAGAGACAGAGAGAGAGAGACAGAGAGACAGAGGGAGAGAATACTAAGAACAAGTCATCAACTCATTAATCTCATCTCTGTTTATACTTTCAGAGCATCATCGTGTGTTTTTAAATGAAGTTCTATGTTAAGATCAGTGAATACTTAGCACAGTAAATTTAAATTTGCCCCCATTTTACATCACTTAATCTATAATATACTGTATCTGAAGAAGAGTTTATGTCAGTGAGTCCAATTTACACTCAATAGGAGAACACATAAATCCCAAGGTTTATTTATGTTGAACTACTGTAAAAAGTTGTATCAGCACATTCTTGGAATTGTTTAACAGTCTAAGTTTATACCTGTCTTTGGATTATATAAAACAACTTCAATGTCCATTCTGCAATGAAATTGCAGTTGTCTAAAAAAATGAAGTAGAACAGATCGACTCTTTCATCTACCACATTTAAAAATGTTACGTCTTTAGCAACGTAGGTACTATTCAAATAGAAAAACCCATATGGCTCATCTTGCTGAAATGGATGACACACATACCTCAACATTATCTTGGAGATACAAGGACATTTTGAAAGATGCTTGACATCAACATCTTTCCTTTTGGCAAAAGCCTTGCCATCTTCCCTGGAATATTGCCAGAAACCATCCTAACTTGGACTAGAAAACTACTCTTCAGAGCTTAATCATTTCCCACCTCAACTATCAAAATTAAACTCTTCATAAATCTTATCTTCAGTACACTCAGTGGGTGGAGACAGTTCAGCCAAATCATTTCCTCCTCTAACCTTGTCTTATATACTCTGGCTTTCCATACATCCCCACACATTTCAGAAATTGTTACTTTATTCATTCCTCTCCATCTCTGACAGGTTTTAAGCTCTCCTAAGAGCTTGTTCTCCAAACCACCTGCTTAGTATCCACTTGTCTTCTAACTTTGACTTGTCTATCTCCTGTGATCAATTTCTGAGTTTCAACTGTGATTTGGCTTGAACGACTTTCCAAACTCTTTCCTATTACAGATAAGTACTTTTTTTTGTATTTCATCTCAATCAAATTTCCTTGCATATTCATAGTTAACTTCAGATAAAATGTTTGGTCCACTGAAAGGTGCTATCTGACATTCTACTGTATTTGCATACTTATTTTCCTGAAATGTAGAAGTTTTATATTTAAAAATATGAAGGAAAAACTTACTGACCGACACATTAATAGCACTCTTGTATTAAAATGTAATTGTTTGGTAATGCTCTAGTAGGAAGAAAAAGAAATGACGGTCTCAGATTAATTTTTAATTAGTTAATTAACATTTGCACAGAACAATCTCAGCCTAAATAAGTAACTAATAATGCTTTGAAAATACTGACAGTTTTCAAAGGTTGGATATTGTTTACTCTGAAGTATCTGGGCACCACAGGAATCTGATAGCTCACTGAACTGAAAATCCAATCTACCCTTAATGTTAGTCTCAACTCAGATGAATTAATTTAGTAGCAGATAGTATTTACTAAGAATTTAGAAAGTGTTGGGAACTGTGCCACATTCATTACACATATTATTTCATTTAATTTTGGAAACATTATTATTCTTATCCTTCATTTTATAAGTAAAGATGTTGAGGCTTACAGAGATTCAGTAACTTTCCTAAAGTCACACAGCTAAAAGTAAGAGAGTAGGAATATAAATTCACATATGGCTCCAAAGCCATAGTGGTCATATTTACCCCAGCTTCCAACTGAGAGTGAGAGTGCACTTTGAATTCCACTGAGCATTTCTTTTACTGTAATGCTATAGTGAATAACAGAACAGCTTTTACATATCAGTTGTGATAACTGATCACTGGGAAGTCTCAAACAGTTTGGGGTATTTTTCCCAATGAGCTTTCTTAAATAGTTCTCTAAAGAAATCCCGACTCCATCATCAAGTACACTACAATGATATTAATTCGGTAAAAGGGGACATTATATAGAGATAAGAATATTTTCTGATAGTCTTATTCATAAAGACTTAAATCTCTATTACTAAGCAGAGGGTATGCGGTTAAGTTGGCCATTTATAAACTCATCTCTTATATGGACCTGCTTTTATACAAAATACTGTTGAAGGCTTCTGGAAGCACAGGCTTCACAAGGAGCCAATAGCTTTTCTAGAGAAATCTCTTGAGTTCAGATTGGATGCTGCCTGAACTGCTGATCCAGAGATACGAAGTTTGGGAAATAGTCATGAATTTTATAACATACCTATTTAGATAGTCAAAGTAGAATTTACCTAAAATTTACCTCCACATGAGTAAACATGATGTACAAAAATTTTTCCTAAAGCACTCTTTGTGGTAGCAGATGACTAGAAAAACAGTTATCAAGCAGGGCATAAACATATGCAGGGACAGAAAAAGGGCTTTTCCTTGTGTTTCCTATGTACTCTCTGAAAGTAACACTTGAAGTTATTCCACCACCTACAACACAATTGTATCAGGAATTAAACTGAAAGTTGCTTACCCTGACCGATGAGGCCCTTCATCATTCTATCCTCCTGCTTTTTAACCTTATCTCCCAAGCTTGCCATGCCTCAGTCACTCTACCCTTCCTCCTGTTTCTCAAACACAAAATCCATTCCTGCTGACATCTTTGGCACTTGCTGTTCTTTGCCCTCCCCCAGCCAGTTGCAGAGGTGTGAACACAGATGTCACTTTTCCTCAAGTCTCAAATAATTTAGGGGCCACCTATTACCAACTCTGAGCAAATCTTTTTCTATAGCAAAGTTTGCAATAGTAAGTTTATTTCCAATTATTTTTAAAGATATCTCTCTCCCACCACTGAATTCAGGGAAGAAAGAGATCACCGATATATTTTTCACCAATGTTTATGTCATTGGAACATAGCTGGTGCTCAGTAAGTGCTTATCAAATAAAGTAGTTAATCCAAACCTCACAATAAATGGTTTATGAAGAATGACAAACCTTGAAGAATAACACATATATTTTTAAGTTTCAAAGTCACTTAATACAGGATGATACATGTTTCCAATAAAAATAGTAATTTGGGGGGGTCTATTTTTTTTTTGGTCAAAAATGACTAGTTTAGAATATTTTTGAAAGAATTCATCTACTCCAAATTACTGCCTCACTAGCTTAGAAATTCCAATTTAAAAAGAACTGAATATAAACTCTTAAAAGTAAATAATCTCTATGACCTAATATTTATAAATTGCATATATGATTACCTATTCTTTATGTTTAAAAAGCACACTGAAAGATGTAAAAAACTACAAGCCAGGTATCAAAGCCTTTCATTCTATTCAACACCTGAGAGATGTTAGCTCTAAGAAGGGTTTCTTAATTTTAATAGCCAAGATAAAAAATTTAGAGATCCAACCACTTGCTGGTAGTACATATCATCTTAGAAGGTAACGTTTTTTGGAAGTCTTTATCAAGACTTGAAAATGTTCCCAATACTACCATGGACAGACTGATGTGTAATAGAAGGAAAAAGAAAAATCAAAGCGAAATAAACCAAAATCCTAAAAACCAGGTGCTAACCTGAAAATATTTAATATATGTAATCTCTTGAGATACAAAATTATTAAAGATGCTACATGAAGTCACTTCTTTAATCTTTGTTTGCTATAGAAAACCTGTCATCTTGAATGCAGATATTGTCAAATGTAATCCTGTTTTCTCAAGTTTGACACAGAAGAATTTAGGCAAACTTCTTCTTTCTAGCAAAGGTTACATTTTCTAGGTGTATTTATCAGATGCTCCATCTCAGGCCCAGCTGTGTCAGGTACTGAATCATATTCTTCTTCGTATTGAAATTCATGCCCATAAATAGGTACCAGTGACAATCTACTTCAGTTTTACAGAGAAGGACAAATGAAGGCAAATAAAGAACAGGAAAGTTCCACATACATAAAACCTTGTTATGACAGTTTCAAATATTATGTTCACATTTTCAATGACAAGAGGCTATACAATGCTTAATATAAAGTGCCATCTCTCAAGATGAATTTGTGAAGATGTTTTATGTTACACAGCATCTGAAAACCGAGTAAGGGAAAAAAGGATACCTAAATGAGAAGAGAGATATTAAATATGACCAGAAAACTAGTGAAGAAATGAGGAAAGAAAAATGCATAATGGATTTTCAGAAGTAATTAATTTGGCTGGTCATAAAATGAGCATTTAGCCAAGAAGATTGATTTCATCCTCAAAGTTTACTCAAATTTATGAAGGGTAAGGAAGAGAAGGCCAAACTATATACATTCCCATTCACTTGACACAACCAAACAAAGACCATGTGGCCAGAAAGCCTCAAAGATAGTATTTTCCATGGAATTTATCATAAACATGAAGCTCTCTGTACATTATTTACCCTTGAAAGATGATAAAGACAGCAAGAATCTCGCATGTGCAGTTCAAGGTAATCAGCACAAGAGGACTGCTGAATATGAAATACTTGTTACTGCGATCTACAAGGCTTTGCAGGATTTGAACCCCATCGCTTCTCTAACCTCATCTGCTACTATTCTCCCCTCACCCTTACTTCATCCCCACTGCTCTCTCTGCAGCTCTCAAGTCTGGAATGCCCATCCTCCAGATGTCTGTGTAGCTTGCTCTCCCCTTTTCATCAGCTTTGACTCAAATGCTCTGCTTTTACCGAACCTTCCCTGGACACTTTATGACTTCAACCTCCACCCCTCCCCAAAATTGCTATCTTCTTCCCTTTAGGCTTCCTATTTTCATGCCATTCAACATAATACATATTTTACTTATTTATCCAACATATTTCTTCCCTCACTAGAATGTAAGCTTCATGAGAAGAGGATTTGGGCTTTTTGTGGAGTCTTTTGGTCTGTTTTCTTCACTGTTGAATACCCAGTGCCTGGCATACATACTAGGCATGCAGTAACCGGCTGTTGAGCATGAGTGAATAACCTAAAAAGTCTAGATTTAAATGAGTAGCTATGAACAGAGTGATACACCTTCTCAAATATTAACGCATAAGGTTTTCACTTCTTCCACAAATTTAAGAAGAGTCCAGTGTTTGTCTGGCTATCATTTCTGAATACGAAGAATAACTTACAACTAGAAAGGGATAAAATTGACAAACTACAGTAAGAAGACAGCAGTGCAGTATCTTTGGCTAATGCTGACAAGAGGCATTTGTTTGCTTTCTACGTAAAATAGTCTGATATTTACAGTATTTCAGTGAAAGTAGAAAAAAACTCAAACATTCACTTCTCAACTTTCATCGTAAATAAAATGAGTATTTTTTAAGAACTCTGATTCAACCAATTTTCAGTTGTCTTTTAACCTTGGAAAAACAGTTTGTGCTCTTCACTGTTTTAATAACTGTTTTCCTTATAACCCTGATAATAGGAAAACAATCTCATACTAATAGCATTCAGATTCATATTCATTAGATAAGTTATAGGGGAAAACCTATTTATTTGTAAACACTAGATATTATATGTAAATTTTCATTTTTATTTCAGTTGAATTCTCCAGTTTTATTAGTCCTGTTCGTACTAATGTTTGCATCAAATATAAGTAGGCTTTTACTCTGGAAAACAGTATGGAGGTTCCTCAAAAAGTCAAAAATAGCGTTACCGTACGACCCAGCAATTGCACTACTGGGTATTTACCCCAAAGATACAAATGTAGTGATCCGAAGGGGTACGTGCACCCCAGTGTTTATAGCAGCAATGTCCACAATAGCCAAACTATGGAAAGAGCCAAGATGTCCATCAACAGATGAATGGATAAAGAGGATGTCGTGTATATATACAACAGATATTATGCAGCTATCAAAAACCCGATATCTTGCCATTTGCAACCACGTGGATGGAACTAGAGGGTATTATGCTGAGCGAAATAAGTCAATCAGAGAAAGACATGTATCATATGATCTCACTGATATGAGAAATTCTTAATCTCAGGAAACAAACTGAGGGTTGCTGGAGTGGTGGGGGGTGGGAGCGATGGGGTGGCTGGGTGACAGACACTGGGGAGGATATGTGCTATGGTGAGTGCTGTGAATTGTGTAAGACTGTTGAATCACAGACCTGTACCTCTGAAACAAATAATACATTATATGTTGGAAAAAAAAAAAAAAAGAAGCTAGTAGGAAGGGAAAAATGAAGGGGGGAGAAATCGGAGGGGGAGAAGAACCATGAGAGACTATGGACTCTGAGAAACAAACTGAGGGTTTTGGAGGGGAGGAGGTGGGGGGATGGGTTAGCCCGGTGATGGGTATTAAGGAGGGCACGTATTGCATGGAGCACTGGATTCACTGTTATACGCAAACAATGAATCATGGAACACTACATCAAAAACTAATGATGTAATGTATGGTGACTGACATAATAAAATTAATAAAAAATTTTAAAAAATATAAGTAGGCTTTTGATATTAAAGCAAATTTTCTTTCTTTTATTTTTTTAAGATTTTATTGATTTGAGAGAGAAAAAGAGCAAGAGCAGGGGGAAGGGCAGAGAAAGGGGGAAGCAGAATTCCCGTATACAGAGCTCAATCCCAAGACCCTGGGATCCTGACCTGAGTGAAAGGCAGACGCTTAACCGACTGAGTTACCCAGGCGCCCCAAATTTTCTTATTTAACATATTACTTAGAACTTTACCTGAGAATTTTAATACATTGCCATGTATAGTAACAAAAACTTAAAATGATAAACAAACAAACAAGAAGAACAGTTAAAACTAATCAGTACCTTAAAGAACTGTTTATCCATGTGGAAGAAGGCATACGTATTCATTTCTCCTACACTTCCCTTTCCATCATTAAGGAACTTCAATTACCAGACAGTCCCTTTAAAAACCCAATCTAAGACAAGAATATAGTTCAGAACATGCTTTGTCCTGCTCACCAGGCCATCTGCCCCCTTGCGAGAGGTACTTAGAGGTATCGGCGCCATCAGATGCTTAGATGAGTAATATTGCTCAGATATACACAGTGCCTCTGTGGCTCAAATGTACCGTGAAAACTTACTGTTGTAACATGGCTTCCTTTTGCTCATTTCACTGATGAAAAGAAAAATCTGTACCCTTCTTTAGAGTCACTCAAGCCAAAAAGTAATACAGTAGTAACAGTTATTTTATTTTAGGTTTTATTTCTCATATCCTCCTTGTGGGTTCATGTTTTTAGCATTCGGCTTCACCTCAGGAAAAGAATATCCACTACTAGAAGCAAGTGATATACTTGAAAAACAACAGGAAAATGCCAATACCATCTGTGCGGTTATTAATTTATGTCACGTGTAAATAAAGTAACTAATTTCAAAGGATGTTAGTGCTTTTAGCATCTGAAGAAATGGCCAATTTAAACTATCCCATCTGCGTTTGCTTTGGGATATTAGGCAGCAAATGAAACATAGGGGCAAACCAACCTATCATTTGGCTGGGAAAGAAATATCAATTTAGAGATGTTATCTTTTCAAAATGTTTTGGCAATGTTTTAAATTATATCAAACTATTATCTATAATATAAAATGGTAACAGAGAGCATTTATTTTTTCATTAATGTAATATGCTTGAATTATAAAATAAATGCCGAAGTTTAGATACATCAGTTAACATTTAAAAGTTACTCATTCTTCCCAACTGAAATTTGCAATGACTAATTATTACACTCAGACACATACCAAAGTTATTTTAAAAGAGAATTTTGTTAATATCTCCAAACGTAAGTCCATAAAATTAGGTTCTTCTGTGGTAATTTTTGTTAATTTTTATTAACAAAAAAATTCAGCCACTGAGTTGACATCTTATAATTTTTAGTAAAAAAAAATATTAATTTGAGAGTTACATGTTGTACCTTCCCTTCAGCTCAAAACTGCCTGCTGTGAAGTGATACTATTATACAACTGGCCGTGGGCTAGATGTATGTAAGACAGAGTACCAGCTCAGATTTTGAGGGCTCTCTTTTAGTGGATGTCAGGAGCCATTTTCCTTAACCATTTTTGGGCACAATTTACCCTTGCTACATTTATGATGAGTGAAACAAATGCCAGTCAAGTATCCAGAACCTTTGTTCCCAAGGAAGCAGGAACTCTCATTTCCAGTGACTACCATAAGAACCTTCCATAGCTATGGTGTCACGTAACTGAAATGGGTTCTGTTAAAATCACATACAGATAGGGGCACCTGGGTGACTCAGTTGGTTAAACATTGGACTCAGTTTCTGCTGGGGTCATGATCTGCAGGGTGCTGAGATGGAGCCCTATGGGGGACTCCACGCTCTGCGGGGAGTCTGCTTGAGGATTCTCTCTCCCTCTGCCTCCCCCCACTCACATGCACACTCTCTCTCTCAAATAAGAAAACAAAATCACATATATAAAATGTCATTATGAATCAGAGGGGTAAAAAATTTATTTTCTAGAAGAATTTAACATCCTAGCAAAAATTAGTGGAATTACTCTTATCAACTGAAATGATTTTATTTTGGGGGGTGCCTGGGTGGCTCAGTCATTCAGCGTCTGCCTTCGGCTCAGGTCATGATCCCAGGGTTCTGGGATGGAGCCCCTCATTGGCCTCTCTGCTCTGCGGGAAGCCTGCTTCTCTCTCTCTACTCCCCTGCTTGTGTTCCCTCTCTCGCTTTGTCTCTCTCTGTCAAATAAATAAATAGAATCTTTAAAAATAAATAAAAGTATTGAAATGATTTTATTTTTAAAGATTTTATTTATTTAAGAGTGAGAAAACATGAGTGGGGGGGCAGAGGGAGATGGAGAGGGAGAAGTAGGCTCCCCACTGAGCAGGGAGCAGGATGCTGGATGCTCTATGTTCAATCCCAGGACCCTGAGATCATGACCAGAGCTGATGTTTAACCAACTGAGCCACCCAGGCACCCCTCCATTTATTTTAGAGAGAGAAGGGGAGAGAGAAAGAGTGCACACAAGTTAACAGGGGGAGGGACAGGAAGAGGGAGAAAGAATCTGGAGCAGACCCTGTGCTGAGTGCAGACCCTGAGACCACAACCCCAGCTGAAACCAAGAGTCAGTTGCCCAAAGGAGCCAGCTACCCAAGCACCCCACAAATGAATTTAAAGAAAAGAAATTCTGATGATGAAAATATTTCAACTTAGAAGTTAAAAATATGAGACCAAAAAAATCATGTTGAGATTTCTATGTCAAAAATCTCTAGACCACATAAACTATATGAGCTCAATTTTTTTTAAAGATTTTATTTATTTATTTCAGAGACAGACAGAGTGCATGAGGCAGGGGGGCAGGGGTGTGCAGAAGAAGCAGAATCCCTTCTGAGCAGAGAGCCCAATACGGGGGTTCCATCCCAGAACCCTGGGATCGTGACCTGAGCACGCCTATGAGCTCATTTTTTTAAAAAACAGGTTATAGAGGGGAGATATATTTTGATGCTATCTAAAACCTGGTAAAAAAAATTCTTTAATAATTCTGAAAGTTTCAAATCCCGTAAGTCATTTTAAAATTAAGATAAATTTGAGGACTGCCAAAGGGCAGCATCTGTGTGAGCTAAGGCATGTAGCAGATGATTTAACATTCGATACCAGAAAGTTCTGAATTCAGAGAGAATATCCAGATCAGAAAGAAGGGGGCAATTACAAGTCTCTAGTGAAAGGAAGTGGAGACCGACATTTTTTAAGGCTTACTAAAATTAATCCCCTCTACTCAGGATCTGCAGAAACATTGTTACACTTAGAGGTTAAGGTGCTTGGTCTTCTCTTCATCCAGGAATTGGTGGCAGCCCTAAATGAATCACATATATGAAAATAAAGGACAGCTGCCTGGACCATAAATATTACGTTATGCTTGTCACTTAAAAAAAATTCTCTCACAGTTTCCTTCAATTTTGAAGAAAGATTTATTTATTTTTAGAGAGAAAGAGAGAGGGTGTGTGTGTGAGTGGGGAGGGGCAGTGAGCAAGGGAGAGAATCCCAAGCAGACTCCCTGCTGAGCACAGAGCCCTGTGCAGGGCTGGATCATATGACCCTGAGATCACGACCTGAGCCAAAATCAAGAGTCGGGTGCTTAACTGACTGAGGCACCCAGGAGTCCCTCATTTCAATTTCTAAGTAATAAACATGTTTGTAAAATAAAATGGAGTGGTACTTTTTTATTTTTTAGCATATTAGAGCTTTTTGTTTTTATTTTTAGTTTTTCCTAGTGCCATTTAGAATTGCCTTTTGTTTGATTTTACTTATCCAGCAACCCATGAGCCAGCAAGTAAATAAAGTATTTGTAATTCAAAAGACGATTCAAATGAAGACAGGATCATCTTGGAGTATTCACTCTAAACCTGAATCCTCAAATGCTTCTAATCTCTTTAAACATTACTCTGGTTCAAGTATATTTCGGATTTATGATTTCAAAGGGCTCAGTTATCTGACGAGAACAGGAGCATATTAAGTCTCTGCATAATACAATTTTGAAATGGCATGCACATTAGACATTAAGCAGTTATTAAACCTTGCTTTTAACCTACCAGTTTTCTAAATCTTCCCTCCACAGCTTGATTCCCAGTAGAGAAAAAAAGTAACTCATACAAAAATTTTCCTGTTTACTGCAATAAGCTATTTAACTTATCTGTGCACAAGGCTGAGAAATTATGGAACAGGGATTAATGTATTTGCCCATAGGGGACCTTGCATAGATGGTTAGCCTGAATTTTCATTTGTATTTTCAATTCATATAAGGATTACATATTTTGACCCACTTATAAATTGAATGACATAACAAAGTAGAGCACTATTTTCCTACTTGCTGTTTAACTAATGCTGACAAGTTACTTTCAGCTCTTTGAACTTAATTTAGCTTATTTGTAAATGAAGATAACAATATAGCCTGGTAAAACAAATGAACTAATATTAAAGTGCTTTGACAACTATAAAATATTATGTAAGTGTAAAAAATTATATATTATGCTACTTTTATATGAATAAAAACTAGCTGGTTATTTCCTTATCATGCCTTTTATAAAGAGAGGAAAAAACAGAAAGATACTGTTTTGAAGTAGTCTGAGAATTGAGATTTCAAACTTAAGAAACACTTTCCTAACAATTAAAATAAAGTAATATAGGTTAGTGCTAAAATATACTTAATCTAGCCACTTGAGTTTTACATATTAAGGAAAGATTCTTGAAGGTTACATATAAAACATATCAGCAGAACAGTCACATATGATGGTGGAAAGAGAAGAACTGAAAACAAATGTTACACTTCCCAATTTGTTCTCAGTCATTCCCGGCTAGAACATCTAGGGTTAGGAGTAGAGTTAGGGACAGGAGCAAGGGCAGGTTTAGAGTCTGGGTTACAGTTTTGGCTAGATTACAGCAGGCATTTTAATTAATCACTTTTTTCTCTTAGCCTACTGGAAAATAATAAAATTTATGATGATGAGAACACAAAGTGGTCATGTGTGAATATAGAACGTGTATATATGTTTTTACATAAAATCACAGTTCATTACACCTTACAACAACCCTATTAATTTTACTTTACAGGCAAGAAAACTAAGGCACAGAAGAGTTAAGTAGGTTGAGCAAGGTCACACAACACTACCTGGCTCTTGGGCTTTTTTATTTTTTAAAAAGCCATATTGAAGTTCAGATTATATACATAAAATTTATCCAACTTAATATACAACTCAATTGAGTTTTGACAATTTTACAAGGTTCAACTGTCATTACAATCCAGTTGAGACATTTTCATCAGGCCAAAAAAACCTCTCATACCTATAAACAGCTGGCCTTTAAACAACAGGGCTTAGGAACATCAACCCCATCCCACTGGAAAATCCACTACTGATTTCCCAAGAACTACTAATAGCCTACTGTTGAGCAGAAGCCTTACTACCTTACTAATAACATACAGTTGATTAAGATATTTTACATGTTATATGTATCATATACTGTAGTTTTACAATAAAGCTAGAGAAAAAACTTAAGATCATAAGAAAAAATATGTTTACCATACTGTAAAAAACCTGCATAATAAATGGATCCACACAGTTCAAACCCATGTTGTTCAAGGATCAAGGGTATAGTCAATCCCAACAGAACCCCCAGCCCTAAAAAACCACAAATCCCCTTTACCTATAGATGTCTTCTCTGGGCATTTCATAGAAATGGAGTCATATCAACATGTAGTCTTTAGCACTGGACTTGTTTTAATTAGCATAAGGGTTTAGAGGCTCATGTATACTGCAGTGTGTATGACCTCATTTCTCCTTATTGCCTAATGGTATCTTTTGTTGGGATATCCTGCATTGTATATCCATTTATCAGTTAATGGACATCTAGGTTATTTCTACTTTTCGGCTATTATAAATAATGCTGCTATGAACACCTGCATACATTTGTACTGACAAATATTTTCAGTTCTCTTGGGTAAATACCTAGGATCGAAACAGTTTACATGGGAAATTTATAACTTTTTGAGAAACTTTTCAATAAATAGCCAAAGTGGCTATTATTTTAAATTCCAGCAGTAATGTATGAGGGATTTGGTTTTTTCACACTCTCACTAACACTCACCAGAGCTCAAGAACTCCACCACTACCCTCTCCGGCCTTTCACTGACCACACGTGTGTCCCAGAATGTTGGACAGGAGAGAGGAAGAAGTTAAGTGAATGGAGAAGTAAGGGAGACAGAGATCCTTACACTTTTTCAAAGACAACCACATCGATTCCAACTGATGAACCTATATTGACCCATCAGGGCCCTCTGAGGTCCACAGTTTACATTATGATTCACTCTTGGTTTGTAGGTTCTATGAATCTGGACAATAATAAAATGGCATGTATTCACTATTATATGTGATGATGATGATCCTAAATCCTGCAGTTATATGGTAATATTAATAACTATATTGCAATAGCAAGCAAACCAATGTGATAAAATGGGAAGAACTATCCTTAATAGAAGAATCATGTTAGCAATATTTAATGGGCAATCTATACTAGCAGGTTTATTTAGTATATTGAAGTTAGAAATATTTTTCATGTTCCTTTAAATTTCTTTTAAAATAACCAAATACTTGTTAAAGCAAATCCTTGTTAAATATTAAATACTGTATTTATAAATTTTTACCAAAAATCAAATTTCACCTCTAATTATATTTTCTACCATAAGAGGATATACAGTGAAAGTAACTTAAGAAAATACTCTTATCAGTTCAAGGTTATCCTTGCTTGTTGGCAAAAGTGGTTAATCACAAGACCTAAGGACACTGAAAGTGACCAGAAAAAAATACAGGACAAATTCCTCAACAGATGACTTTTTTTCTTTGTTTGCTTATGAAAGACATTCATAGTTCATAAGGGATTTAAAACTCTATGGAATTTTATATACAGCCAAACAAGAGGATGTGCGGTATTATACTTGGAAAATAATGAACAAAATATAAGAGTACTACAATTGTTATAAAGCCAAACCAAGTAGACTATTTTTATAAACAGCTTTTCTAACAAAAACATACGTAACTATATTCCACGTGTAATCCCACTGTAATAATGTATCTCCTCTCAAAAAAAAAAAAAAAAAAAAAGGTTGGCTGACATTTTCTAGACAACAGCAAAGTAATACAGACTATAAAAATATCGAGCATATGTACAGCTTTGTCATCAGGAAAATGTTAAACAGAATTGTTGAGAACTTTACAAGGAGAAATCAAAGAGACTGAACATATAAAAATAATAAAACATGACATTAAAATGTTATCGAGGAAACCTCTAAAATCATTACCTGAAACCAGTTCCATAATGATGTAGATAGGCTGTCTTTGTGTGCAAACGCCTATAAGTTTGACAATATTGGGATGATCGTATTGCTTGAGAATTCTGAATGAGAGGAAAGTGTAAAAATAGTTACCATTTAAATACTAAAACATTAAATCATGAATAGTGTGCCCAAGTAGAATATACTTTACTTGACATAATTCTCTTTTTTAAAACTTTAGTATGAAGCCAAATTATGATAAATGATGGGATGTACACAAAATTGGATAAATATTGGCAAACTACAGGTACAAATGAGTCAATTCTCCTTAATCCAATTCAATTTTCATTTAAAAATTACTGAATAAGTAACAACCATGCTAAGTATGAACAACTTACTTAGTCCCAAACACGTATAACTGCCTTTAAAGTATCTCGTTTTAGCTGCTACCACAAAAGGGTAACTGGTAAGTATTAATGGACCAAAAACTGTAAGCTGCTAGAGTGGCATCTCTTTGTTTCGTTGTTTTAGGACACACTTGATTGAAAATACATAAACAAGAATTCAATTCATATTGGTAAATGCTATAGGCTAATTATCTCATCAGATTTTATAAAATACTATCTTGATGAACATGATCAATTTCAAAATAGTAAAAACCCAAAAATTTTAAGAAAACTAGCTAAAGATTAAAAATAATTAAGTAGCAGTTTCAATATAGACTTAAGTTGAAGCAGAGGGGACTTTGCTTGGATAAAGACAAAATTTCATCCGAGGGCTATAAAAGTAGCATAGCCTCATCCATGGCACTCCAAGCCTAAGTTAAAAATAAATTAGATTCCATTGTAGGCCTATTTACCCTGAATATTTCTGTTACCAAATTTTATTCCAGATTATCCTACTGACATAGTTATAAATTCACTCATATTTGAAAAATGCAGTTTTCTTTCCTAAGAGAATGAAAAAAAATAACTATTGGGAGAAAGATAAAACAGTTTAAATGTTTTGTACAAATCCAACTGAAGCAGAGATAACTCTAAGAAAAATGCTTTAGATTGAAAATATATGATTTATAAGGGAAAAGATAGAGTGGGAAAAATTCTAGAGATAAGGAAAATATCGTCACTAACTTGGAGCTTGCAACTTTTATGAGGAATTAAAAAAGAAGTCTTAGAATGTTTGAGTTTAATCCAAAATGTCATTTTCTTACGTTGGAAACTGCTTAGTAAAGAAAGTCCACAAAATAGCCAGGCTGAACTCAATATTAAGTATCTAAATATACAGCTCTATTGTCTATTTAATGATACTTGGGAGTTCCCATGGCTACAACTCTCTTTTTAACCTAAAACTTCATAATTCCACTTTAGAAAATGGACTTTTCCACTTTAAGAAATTTAATACTTTATTTTGTAATAAAACAATCACAAATTAGAGAGCAAGAAAATGAACTATTTTTTCAAAATAATGTAAGATATAACCTTGGACCTTAAGAATACCTATGAATAACTACACAATGAGCCTATGAATTTCTTTTGATAGCATGCCTTTATCACAGCATATTTTTGACCTTCCAATAATGTACCTTTAAAAAGTTTACAACTTTATTCTATGATATTTAATAAATGCATCCAACTAGGTTAATCCATTGCTATCAATATTAATTTTTAGATAATGAATGGAGAAATGTACATCAAAATGCTCCATCCTATGGCACTAGTTCTCTTGTTGCCATCATCTTGGTTCTCTGACAGCACTTTATAGGAACTTCAATTTTATACACTATGCCATGATAGAGACACACCTAAACACACGCACATGCACACGCACACGCGCGCACACACACACCCCTTTCCCTTTCTCCCTTTACAACACAAATCTCTATGTATTCTCCTTCTCTCCCATCCATGTATCCATGCATCTCAGAATGAGAGTTCATCCTTACTCTGTCCAAAACCTCTGTCCAAAACATCTTTCCATTTTTTTGTGCTGTGTTGTATATACTGGATTTTACCACTAATAGAACCGTGTTAACCACATGCAATACAGGGATAGCAAGTTGGAACATTAAATTTTAGCCAATAATCCTAGAATATTAGAAAAGAAACAATGTGCAGATTTTGGAACAAATGCCCAACAATGAGTTGAAGAAGAAATTTGAGGTTCTCAGAAAAGAAAGTTAATAGCTCAGTAAAGACTATCAACTGAAAACATCTAAGGAAAGTTAGATAGATATAATTATATGTATCTAAATATATATACATAAATTATGTATTTGTATATAGAATATAGTAATATTTTTATTATAAAGACAATCACAACATTGCATATATACATGCCTATGTAATGTATGTGTGATAAAAGCAAAAAATACTGCAATATACCAATACTGAAGAATACTCACTGTTTTTTAGCATCTGGTTCTTTTGAGCGTGACTGTATAACTAATGTATAATCTAGCTCAAAAACAAACTTTTTGTTTCTACATTGTATAAGTGCTTACTTATGAGGGTTCTAAAAGTGCTTACCTCTATTTCAGTAAATCATAATTTAAGATAATTCTAAACATCACATTTAATGTTATAGTGTTACCTTATAAATACACGTTTAATATAACTTTTGTAAACTCACTTGGCTTCTTGTAAAAATTTTATTTTCAGTTCCTGAGGAAGGTCTTCTTTACAGGTTTTAACAGCAACAGCAGTTTTATCCTTTAATATGCCCTTATATACTTCACCAAAATTTCCCTGAAAATACAAACACATTTATTGTTTAGGATATAAAGCCACATCAATCTTTGCAAAATATAAGGAAAGCACATAATAATGAATTTTGAGTTCAAAGTATTCTGTTAGCTTTATTCAGAGTCTTAAGTGGAACTAAAGATTGGAAATGTTGCTCTTTCCAATTCCCCAACTTTAAAAATAGTACCCAACCCACCTACCATTTGGGGGATTGAAGCTGAGGAGAACCGAAAAAGAAAAAAGGGGAAAAAATTCCAAGAGACTTGGATAAAAGGAGAAACTCAAATTGAAGCCATCAGAAGTATTTAAGTTTCACGTCTCCTAGTGCTCTTTACCCCCAAGCTCTAAATTTTATTAGATTAAGAAGTTATCAATTAATGTTTCAAGATAAAGCAAAGACTTCATGAAGTGACTGTTGGTATGGATCCCCAAACCTGAATATCAGTTGAAGAGTGTCAGGAAATAAGGGAGAGGCAACAGAACCAGGCAGACCAAGGACTATCACCAGCCAACTGCAGATTGTCAATCTCAGAAAGGCACCGAGTTAAGAGAAGGTGCTTACCCAAATGCCAGTGTCACCCATGTTGAGTTTCTATCAAATGTATAAATCCGTAACTTCATGCTGTGGCTCTAACCTATTTTGACTTAACATGCCTTATTTCAACTTTGGAGTTGTTTGTTTTTTATTATTAATATAAAACCAAATATTACAAAGAAGATCTATAAAGTTAATACAACTATTTTTTAGTATTCAAGTTTTTATTTGTATATATATTGTTTACATAACTATAATCCTAACATGCAAGCCTTATAATAAGCTTCAATGCTATTGTTGAGCAAGAACTAACTGAACTAGGACTCTGCTAGTTATTGGGTTTGAGTTCTAAGTGCAATATAACTTTTTTTTTTAAGATTTACTTTCTTTAGATAGAGAGCGAGCGAGCACAGGCATACAAGCAGGGGGAGGGGCAGAGGGAGAGAATCTCAAGCAGATTCCCTGCTGACCATGCAGCCCCAAGGTCATGACCTGAGCAGAAATCAAGAGTCAGATGCTGAACCAACTGAGCCACCCAGTTGCCCCGAGAGATTTAACTCTTAATCAATAGTTCAAGGTGTATAAATTTTATGTTAATAAATTTAAAATTACTAAAATATTTATTTCAATATATATTTTTGTATCTGTACATTTACATCTAATTTCTGTCAGCAGAAATTTTTTTTTTAATTTTTAAAATTCTAGTGTAGTTAACAGTGTTATGTTAGTTTCAGGTGTACAATGTAGTGATTCAGCAATTCCATATATTACTTAGTGCTCATCGTGGTAAGTGTACTCTTAATCCCCTTTGCCTAGATCACCTATCCCCTACTCACCTCCCTTCTGGTAACCATCTATTTGTTTTTTTATGATTAAGAATCTGTTTGTTTCAGTTTGCCTTTTCTTTTTCCTTTGTTCATTTGGTTTCTTAAATTCCACACATGAGTGAAATCATATGGTATTTATCTTTCTCTGACTTGCTTAGCATTATACCCTCAGGATCCATCCATGTTGTTGCAAATGGCAAGATTTCATTCTTTTTTATGGTTGAATAATATTCCATTGTATATATTTACCACATCTTCTTTATCCATTCATCAGTCAATGGACACTTAGGTTGCTTCCATATCTTGGCTATTGTAAACAATGCTGCTATAAACACTGGGGTGCATGTATCCCTTTGAATCAGTATTTTTGTATTCTTTGGGTAAATTCTTTGGCTGGATTGTAGAGTAGTTCTATTTTGGAATTCATTCATTCTGAAATTCGTGGTACATCATCATCAACATTTTATCTTCAATGTATTCTCTGGTGATTCTCTTCACCTTTTTGTTCTAACAAACTTGGCTCTCATCTGAGCTTTCAAATGGTGGCTGAGCTTCCTTTTGCCTTCTGAACTTAAGTGATGATTCCCCTGTCACCTTCCCTTCTCCCACTGCCCTGGAGATGATATAGAGTATTCAACTAGCTCCTTGTCACTGCTTTCAAACCATTTTCCCTCCTGCATTCCCCAAAACCAAACTCTGAAACTTTATCATTTGATTATATATCTACTTCCCTTACTGTAGCTACCAGCTACTGAATTTGAAAATATTTTCCTTTGGTTATTAACAATTTGAACTCCTAGAACACAGTACTCAGTATTACTCCTGCCTGTCTTAATTACTGTCAATTTCAGTAGACACTTAAAGTACCTTCCAACACTTCAAACCCTCAGTTTCTTGAACATCATTCTTCCAGTAGTCTTGTACTCCAACCTATTTTCTAGGATCATGCCTTAAACTTTGCCACTGCCGGGGCACCTGGGTGGCTCAGTTAAGCGTCTGACTCTTGATTTCAGCTCAGGTCATGATCTTGATCTTTTGAGATCAAGCCCCACGTTGGTCTCCATGCTGGACATGGAGCCTGCTTAAGATTCTCTCTCTCCCTCTGCCCCTTCCCCCCTCCAAATAAAAACAAAACAAAACAACTTTGCCACTGCCAATAATGTAACTCCCCTGTAATACCTCTTTTATTCATCCCATCTTCTGGCTGGCTTCTACATTTGTAGCTTACTTCCTCTAGTATCTAGACTCCAAAAATCCTTTGACTGTATGGGAATTTCCAAATCTTTAGATCATCCACTTTTATTATCCAACACCCCCTTAATGTCCTTTCTTCCTTGCTTATCCAGTTTAAATTCTATAGTCAGCAATTACAACTGCTTACCATACATTCTGAACTTCACTGTTCGTCTTCATCTATAAAACTCCATTATCAAATCTACAATCCTGACTAAACTCAACACTCAGACTACTCTGCACCTATGCAGCTAAATGTGGCTGGAGAAAATCCACAACCTCACTGACTGGGTTCACTTTAAATTCATGGGCGCAACCCTCTAGAAGGCCCTTAATGTTGCTCCATCAATTCTCACCTCTCCCTCTAAAATAGTCTGTTTTTCACTAGATTATTCCCAACTGCAAACTACCATGCTGTTGTGTCTCTCAGGGTAAGCAGCAACACAATTCATTCTCTTGAAACTACCACCACGTATCTCTGCTTCCTTTTGCAACAAAGCTTCAAAGAGTTTCATCCTTGCTATCTCTAATTCCTCTCCTCCCATTCTCTCTTTATCTATTCCAATCTAGCTTTCCACTAAAGCACTCCCAGGAAGCTGCTCAGCCAAATCAGCAGTGGCCATATCGTTACTAAATTCAATGGTTAATTCCCAGTCATCATCTCATTTGACCTATCAGCAAAATCTAACACCATTGATCACTCTGTTTTCCTTGATATACTCTCTTCTCTTGGCTTCCAAGACATCCTATCTTCTGGTTTTTTACCTATGTGATTGATTTCTCTTTCTCAGCCTCTTCTGATGTTTGCTTCTCTTGTCTGAAGCCTATTATTATAGTAACCGGAGTTCAGTCTCCATTTTCTGAGAGAGACCCACTCCATTACTGAACTCATCTGGTCTTATGGCTTTAAATGCCATCTATAGGGGCGCCTGAGTGGCTCAGATGGTTAAGTCTCAGATGGTCTGCCTTCAGCTCAGGTCATGATCTCAGGATCCTGGGATTGAGCCCTGTATCGGGCTCTAGGCTCAGTGAGGAATCTGCTTCTCCCTCTCTCTCTCTGCCTCTCTCCCCTGCTCATTCTTTCTCTCTCTCTCCCTCTCTCTCTCTGTCTCAAATGAAAAAATAAATTTTAAAAAGCCATCTATATGTGGTATATATATCCAAGGTAATGTTATTCAACCATGAGAAAGCAGGACATCCTGCCATTTGCAGTAACACGGATAAAACTTGAGCACATTATGGTAAGTCAGACAAATATATATACTACCACATTTATGAAATCTAAAAAAGCCATATGCATAAAAACAGAGAGTAAAATGGAGGTTACAGAGGATGGGTAAGGGGAGCAGATAGGACTGATATTGTCTAAGGGTACAAACTAAACTTTTGAGAAGTAAGCACTAGAAATCTAATGCACAAGATAGTGAATATAAACAATATTATATTATAATCAAACTTGCTAAGTGGCTACAACTTTTCAACCACAAAAAAGAAAGGATAATTACATAATGTGCTAGAGACCCTAACTACCACTACAACGGCAATCACGTTACTATATATAAATGTATCAATTTAATATATTGTGCACCTTAAATGTACATGTTATATGTCAAACATATTCCAATGAAAAATCTTAAATAACATCTATATATAACTACCAAATATACACGCTACAACTGCAAATTTGTACTTTTGATCCAGACCTCTTTTTTAAACTCCAGACTTGAGAGCCAGCTATCTTCCCAACCTCTCCATTTGGCAGTCAAACAGACAAAACTTAATACATCCAAAACCTAATTCCTAAATTTATTCCCCCAAAACTTGCTGCACCTACACTGACTTCCCCTTCTCTCATGCTCCACATAGACTCCATCAGGATATTCAGTTGGTTCAACAGTAAAAATGTAACCAGAACCCACAAGTTTCCACCACCTCCCCTGCTACCAACCTGATCTAGCAACCATCATCTATTAGTTAGGTAAGGGTAATTGCCTCCTAACCTTCCAACCTGTCAGCCTATACTCAATACAACAGCCACAGTGATCTTTTTAGTAAGTAAGATCATGCCACCCCTCCACTCAAAGTCATCCACCAGCTCATCTTTTCATACATAATCAAAGCCAAAGCAATTATAATGGCCTGCAAGGTTCTACATGATTTACACCCTCACCGCCTCACCCACTTCCTGTCCTATCACATTCCTCCCTGCTTACTGAACTCAGTTACAGCCAAATTGTCTGTCTTGCTCTTCAAAGAAAATTTGCATTGGTTACTCCCTTCTCCTAGAACCCTCTTTCTCAGATGTCCTCATGACTAAAATCCCTCCAAGTTTTTATACAAAAGTACAAAATTTTAATAAAGCATACCCAGATCTCCCTATTAAAAATTCCAACCCTGGCCAACAGCACCTCCCAACTTCCCTATATTTTTCACAGGACTTAGTCCTCTAATGTTATAAAATTTGGCTATTTATTGTTTATTATTTATCGATCTTCCCCTGATAGATAGAATATAAGCTCCATAAGGGCAAAGATATTTGTCTCCTTTGTTGGCTGATGTATCCCGAGTGTCTAGAAGAGAGCCTGGCACTAAGGAGACATTCCATAAATATTTCAGGAGTGAATAAAATATTTCTTGAATACCAAATATATTATCAAGTACAGTCTAATTATATATTGCTGAATAAAAAAGTTAAGAGTTCCTATCTCAATCTCCTATTACTACTCAATTCCAAAGTCTGTCAGTATAGAAACCATGACTAATTCTTTTTACCTCATGCACTCTCAAGGAGTATACTGTAAATATTTATTAAGACTAGGGAATGAAAAGATTGAATCATAAATCAGTTTATACTCAAAATATTAGCTGAAATTAAGCTATACAGTGTCTCTAAAGTTGCAGTCTTATTAAAAATGATTAAATTTATTTAAAATGACCTCATGCTACTGCTTGTCATTGAGAAAATATTATTCTTTGAAACAGCTCTAGTAAGGATCTAAAGATTAAAATCCCTCCTAACGTACCATACCTCACATATTAAACTAAACATAAAAATAATTGAAATATTTCTCTTTAACTGAAAACTTTTTTCTTGGTACTAAAAAAGCAGTCTTCCCCAACACATTCTATTTCAGTAAGTGGTATATTTTATAATTTTTTTAGTTGTATTTTCATGGAAATTTAATTTCTTTGTAATAATTTCTGGCCCAATTACTGCTACTGAGTTACTGACCTAAAGTAATGGAAAGAATTCCATTCCATTCCATTCCATTCAATTCAAACTTTCAAACAGAAACATCAATTAAGTGACGTTAATATTTACCCACTGGGACTCAATCACAGATCAGCAATCAATAAATTTGCAAATAGTCCATTTGATTAATGATCAAATGTCTAACATTATTATTAAACATAATATACATTCATATGGCCTATGAGTTGGAATAAACTTCAAACTAGATTAGAAAAAAAGACTTTTGTCATATATAAGCTGCCTTCTCTGACCACTACCAGATCTACCTATAAAATGAATCTTTATATTGAAACCCGTCTTAACCACATAGTTGTTAGACTGAAATAATGCATCCAGTGTTGTTACATATTGTGATTCTATACACAATCCTGAAATCTCAGAGAGCAGTATGCCACTTTTTCTGAGTTATCCTGTATAACCAGAAACAAATGGAATACAACTATTAGGTGTTTAAACTTCTATTACCCCACAGGCTCTTTCCCATCTCCGATCACTAGTTTTGGTTTTACCACACCATGAGGAATAAACTCATTGCGGTTTAAGTCCTTCCAGAGGAAAACAGACATATACTATTTTAAAAACCAAGATTCATCCTTAAACTTTTCACAGATTTTTACTTATCTTTTTCACTGAACACTGCCGTATTTGCAGCAGATGTGGTATTGTGTTCACCTGGGTTCATGTGTGAATGTGCCCTGCTGTGTGCTGGAACGTAAGAAAGACTCTGTAGAAAATGAAGAAATCTGTAGAGTGAACAGTCACTGTAAAGACTTTTGGTTATTTAATTCAGCTGACTACATACCTTGCCCAGTAATTCTCCCAATGTGACATCTTCATGATTGAGAACCCATTTCTTATCCTAGGGCAAAGAAAAAGAACAGCCTTTTTAGCCCAAGCAAGAGTGCATTTCCTGTAAGATCCATTTGAGGCAATAGCCAAGAGAACTAATGGGTATTTCATTCAGACCATTAAATCAACAGCACTCTCACAAGTTGTAACTTCAAGAGGTTATGAAACAGATTTAAGAAATGTTACTAACCAATAGGATTTTAAAATCTACATTATAGCTAACTTCTATCAGAAATCTCAGCCTTCAGAATGATAGTATCCTTGTAACCAGAACACAGCATGCCCTTTCCTCCCACCATAAAGTTTGGCTATGCTTTAATTTGTCATTTCACAACAGTTGTGTCCTAAGTACATGAGGGAATATCACTGTACAATGCAAAATGTCCAATTCCCACTTGAGCATCTAAGATAACATTACTAAGAGCTAATTTTTCCACTTGTAAACTGGCCACGAGTTATAGCTGTCTATGACACTCACTACATGTAGTTCCTCATCTTTTACAAGTACTTTCTTGTAGTATAATAAAGCAGCAAGTATCAATTACAATATCACTAGGGTACACAAGATTAGTAATGCAAACATGCCATTATAAAAGAGCATCCTATTATCTGATCTCAAGAACTAACTACTACATAGGGAATATTTTATCATCTAAAAACCTCAGCTAGGAAACTACACAATACTGTAAGGTTAAAAAGGCACACAATTTTTTTAAAAAGAAAAAGGAACAAGTAATGAAGTAAGAAAGAAGGAGAGAGAGGAAGAAATGAAGAAAAAGAGGGAAGGAAAAACAGGGGCATGGGAGAAGAGAGAGAAGAAAAAGGAAGTCCTGGGGTGATATATTTTCTTCATAACTTGTTTTTTTATTAAATGTTAAAGTGTAGTATTCCCCCATTATACAGACTGAAAACTAATATGATCCACAGAATGAGTCATAACAAGTAATCACATATCTTAAAGTAAAAATCCACCCTATCTTTAGTTTAAAAATATTCTGGACAGCCATTTGAAGCACTTTACCTTCTGGAATGCCATAAAACAAACATGGCCACCACCCTCTGCTAGGTCAACAAAGAGAACAACATTGACTTTTTTCAGTAACAGTTTACATGTATAGTCTTTCAAACTAAATATAAAGCTAGAGCCGTAAAGGACCTGAAAGAAAACAGGAGAATAGCTTCATGATCAAGAGAGTAAGCAAAGATTTTTTAGGACACAAAAAGCACTAACTATAAAAGAAACAATTGGAATTCATCAAAATTATAAACATTTGTTCTTCCAAGGGCCATCATTTGAAAAATGAAACAGCAAACTACATCTGGGAAAACATTTCTGCATTACATCTATCTAACAAATAATTGAGTGTAGGGAATTCATGCCTCAGTAAAAAGTTGAGAAACAACCGAATTTTAAGAAATTGGGTAAAAATCTACAATAGCCAAATTATGTGAACATGGCTGATAAATGGATAAAGAAGATAGATAAATAATAGATAGGTAAGTAAGTGATACATGAATAAATGTTTATGTGATATATCTCAGACACACACACACTGGGATATTATTCAGCCAAAAAAAGAATGAACTCTTGCCATTTGCAACAACATGGCTGGAGCTAGAGAGTATCATGCTAAGCAAAATAAGTCAGAGAAAGACAAATACCATATGCTTGCACTCATATGTGGGATTTAAGAAACAAAATAAACAAGCAAAGGGAAAAGTAAGAGGCAAACCAAGAACAGACTCTTAACTATAGAGAACAAACTGATGGTTACCAGAGGGAAGATGGGTAGAGGGATGGGTGAAATAGGTGATGGGGATTAAGGTGGGCACTTGTGATGAGCACTGTGTTATATGTAAATGTTGAATCACTAAATTGTACACCTGCAACTAATTTTACACTGTATGTTAATTGGAATTAAAATAAAAACTTCAAAAAATAAGTCGGATAAAAAATGTGAAAGAAGATGGACAAATAATAAGTACATCAAAAGATGTCTGAGTACTATTAGTCAGTGACATACAACTGTAAACCACAGTAAGATGCCAATTCGCACCCACTAGAATATGAAAATTAAAAAGATTAACAGTATCAGGAGATCGTGAGCATATGGAGCAACTGGAATCCTCATACGCTGTTGGTAAGGCCGTAAAACGGTACAGCCATTTTGGAAGACAGTTTGGCAGTGTCTTATGAACTTGAACATCTACATCAAGATGAGAATCAATAAACAAATTTGGTGTAGTCAGGCATTTAGTTATTATTCAGCAATAAATAGGAATTTATTACAAATACATAAAACAGAGCACTTGCACAACATTTTGCCAAGCTGCTACGGCCAAATATACTTTACATACATGCAGACATAACGAGTTCCTTTATATGAATTGTTAGAAGTGGACAACGTATCTATAATGCTATAAATCAGAGCAGTGATTGCCTGAGGCAAGGGTTGGGGAAGATGGACTGCCAAGAAGGAATTTTGGGGGGTTTAGGGAAATATTCAGTTTATTGATATTTCATTGAACTATACACTTAAAACCTGTGCATTTTGCTGCATGTAAATGATTTCCATAAGGCTGATTTTTTAAAATAAGAAATGTAAAAAAGCAAATATTACAAAATGCTACTTTTCATTTGAGTAGCACTTCTGGGTTTAATTTCCACTCCATCATACACTATCAAAAGTGTATTATTAAAAGAATGCAGTCTGGCAGGCAGGAGAGTTATTATTTTAAAGTTGCAAAACTGATTTGTTGAGAACTTTTTCATATCAAACAGTGGTAAAACAGGAGGATCACACCAATTCTCCCCCTGAAAACCACTGAAAAAACTGGATAAAATTTAAGAACAAAAGTGAAAAAGCTCCAAACTTTTATTCAAGAGGCCTGAAAAGCAAGTGAAATAGTAAGGGCTGAGAGGCTAAATTTAGGTTAAGACCAAAAGTCGAGTTAGGTTAAGAAAAGTTAAATTTAGGTTAAGAAAGGACCCAAAAGTCAAGACCTTTTGGGCTACCTTTAGCATATGCTGATTTTGAAAGCAGCACCAAAAACAAACAAAAACAAAGCAAGCAAGCAAGCGCACACACACACACACACACACACACACACACACACACAAGGACGTTCTCTACTAGAAGGAACAAAGGAAGAAAAACAAAAACGGTGAAAATTTGAGTAAATATAATAGACTCTTCTTCTCTTGCATTCTTTAAAATATGCTCGACAAATAGAAAAGAGAGGTATAAAACTTTTTGATGAGTTTTTCAATTGACTTAGATGCAATACATATGAAAAGTACAAGGAGGGAAAGGTATACAGATCCATACTGTAATAAAGTTTCTGCATCCCACTTGAAGTGTTAGGGTACTGATTTTTTGTAAACGGTGAAAAGTTAAATGTTTTTGATAGTTCCTAGAGCAACCACTTAAAAAAAAAAAAGGCACAAAGCTACATAACCAAAAATACAAGAGAAAAAAATGTAATGGCATAGTAAAAAGCGTTCAAATAACTCAAAAGAAGGTAAGAAAGGGGAAAAAGGAAAACAAAAATCAGAACAAAATATAAAATGGTAGTCCTAAATCCAAACATACCAATACCATACATCAGACAATTAAAAGACAAATTTTTAAAAAGAATATTAAAAAGGAGTCAACTATATGCTTTCTTAAGAAACTCACTATAACTTTAATGATACAAGTATCTCAAAAGGATAGAAATAGATATAAAATGAAAACATAAATCGTAAGAAAGCTAGAACACCTAGTAATGTCAGACAAAGTAAATACACAGCTAAAAAAATTACCATGGATAGAGGAAAATCACATAATGATAAAATGTCAATTCACCAAGAAAATGCCATTATCCTAAAAGTCTATGATTCAAACACCAATACTTCAGAATGAAGGAAACTTGGACAGAATTACAAGAACAATTTCACAATTATAGTTGGAGATTTCAAAACTCCTCTCCCAGTAATAGACAGTAGAGAGAAAATCAGCAAGGATATAAAATAACTGAATAATACCATCAACCAAGTGGATAAAATTGATATTTATAATAAAACTCCACTCAACAGCAGAATAAAACCCTCTTTGCAAATGTATAAGGAAAATACACCAAACTAAATCATATCATAAACCTGGATCATGGAACAAATCTTAACAAATGTAAAAGAAACGAGGTCATACAAGTTATGTTCTCTGACAACAAAATTTAACAGAAATCGATAACAAAGTTAACAGAACGTTTCCAAATACTTGGAAATTAAACAGCATACTTTTAAATGATCATGGGTGAAAGAAAAAGTCTTAAGCAATTCTAATTTACAGCTAGGTAAGCTAAACTAATTAGATGACTAAGGTAAGCTTAACAAATTTAGTTTACAGAATGTTTAGTTTACATTTGGGTTTTCTATCTTATGTTGGTTAATATTTGGTGTGAGTATTGTTTGTACTGACCTCATCCTGAACCTCTTATGTACTATTCTGGAATATATACCTGTGCATCCACTATCTCTAGTTTAAGATTTATGACATAATATGCATCTGGAATTCACCCTCATTTTTAAGAAAGGAGATGTTTTATCTCTGGGAAGAACCAAATACCTCAATGTGCTCTAGCAGTAATATCCATAGTATCCATATTTTTTAAGCTTAATACTACTAACATTAAATAGCTTTCAATTTCCCCCCCCAAAAAATACGTCAGAATACACCCATTATCTATTTCTAAATAGATGATTTAAGACTTAACATACATGAAGTAAAAATTACAATGACAAGTATTGTTAGAAAAGTATTTCAATGTCTCATTAAAAATCTTTCAAGGGTAATACTTTCTAAACACTTAATTGTTTAAATACTCAAGACATTTGAAAATTGCCTAATATTCTCATTAATTCTATTTTCTTAGGTAGGATGTAATTTTACAATATCTTCAAGTATCTGAAAAGCCAAATTTTCTGTGAATGTGAAAAATATTTATAAATCACATTTTAAGGAAAAGTGCTAACAACTTAAGAAAATATGAGTTTTTACTCAAAATCAGTTATAAGAAATCAAGTCAACTAGTCAGAGTTATTTTTCATGTTTTACACAAAAATTTCAGAGTGATAATAAGAATAAAAGTTTAAATAAAGCAAAAAATATTAGGAATTTCCTAACAGTTAATCTAATCTTTGCACCATATCCTACAGCACAATATCATTAAAATTCTATTTGCTAAGTCAACCTTTGTTTCTTATTTCTCAGAAAAACTTCTGGCTTTCAAAAATTAATTAGTAAATATGGACAAAAGGTAGAAGGAGATGCTGAAATGTAAAGAAGCACTATTGATTAAAAAGTTTCACAAAGTGAATTATAGGGAAAGAATTTTCTGAAACACAATGAGGTTGGAATTTATAACCAAGTCATCAGGTAATTTCCAAATCCATTCCTTATATTAGAGTGAATCTTTACATATCAGTTTTTCATACAATGAAACATATTACAATTAATATTATCATAGACAAAGTATATTTACTCAGTTTATATTGGTATAATATAAACTTAAAAGTTTATTCAATAGATTCATTATAGCTTACAACTTCAAACTTCATCCATGCTAGCCCCATAATTGCAAAAATTAACTGACTTGAGATTCATCTTGTTTTCTTTTCCTTTCCTGAAAGGGACTGGAAACAAATGGTGAACTGAAGAGTGAAAACCAGAAATACACACCTGAGACACTATTCAGAGCTAGTCACCACCACCACAGCACTAAGACAATAAAATGTAAATACACTCTTTTGGAGGAAAGCTTGACTCCTGAAGAGAGCAGTCAAGAGGTCTGGTCTAGCTCATAGTGTATACAAATGAGCTCACTCTACTCAAAGAGACTATTAGGAAAGATCTTTTCCAGGACTCACCTGGGGCACTGTGTAATATAACCAGAAGATAAGAAATAGCCTGGAATATACCACGCTATGCCAACTTACTAAAAGAAAGCCAAAACAGTGAAATAGAATGCTGGATAAAGAATGGAAGCTGAGAGACCACTCAGAGCCTAGCCCCAAATATATCCTATTGTATACATACATATACTAAGTTATGTTAGAAATTCAAAAACAAGTGAATTCAAAGATAAACTAAATACAGTCCTTATTCTCAAGGACTTTAATATAAGCAACTGAAAGTAGAGTCTGAGAGAAAATAGTATGAGGTATGTGTGGTCAATATAAAGAAGATGGGTAAAAAAGGCTTCACAGAACAGGTAGAAAGATTTCCCAAATTTCCCAAAATAACTTTGCCTTAGCTTCCTACAAGCTACTAAATAAAGAAAACCATAAAGCTCTTGCTTTAGGCAGTCAGAAGTCATATGTAGTGTTCATGGGGGAAAAAAACCCTATGCTACTTCGCAGTGTTCTTCAAAGGGAAAAAATAAGGTTAAATTAAAGCTGTTTTGGGTAGAAAAATGAGAGACAGTGGGGTGTATGGATCTGTACATGAGTGGAGCATAGAGGTTGGGCAGAAATACCCATGTTTCTATTACCTATGATTGATGATTGTCATCATCTACCAATACCAGCCTTCTTCTCTCCAGGTTCTCCTCAAACTAAAGGGTTTTTTCTAGTTCATTCCCAACAAATTTTCTCCTAGTCTACCACGCAGCAGTCTCTGCAATGGATTCCAAGCCACCCCCCCCCTTTTTTTTTAGAGAGGGATAGAGAAAGAAAAAGGTAGTGGGGAGGGAAAGAGAATCTTAAGCAGGCTCCACACCCAGTGCAGAGCCCAATGTGGGGCTTGATCTCACAACTCTGAGATCATGACCTGAGCCAAAATCAAGAGTCCGATGCTTAACCGACTGTTCTGCCCTTCCCAAGTCACCACTTCTATGCAACTCCTTGTTACAACTACACTAGAGGGGAAAAGATGCAAGGCTAGGGAGGAATACAGTCCTGGAATTTTAAGATACAACTCCCAAAGCATATGTGTATATTCCACTAGACCCTTTTAAATGGTGGTTAAGATTCATACATTTGATACATTACTGATAATCACTGCTAGCATTGCTTCTCTAGGAAAGCACATTTCAAAAAAGTGAAATAAACTTTTAGAGTACACTGTTCAAAATGTTATTTAAAATGTCATATGAGAAATATAGCAGATGATAAAGACTCAGAAAAAAGAAGCCATATTTTGCTAGAGAAGTCACAAAAAGCTTCACAAAAGACGTAGAATTTGAGATAACCTTGACCATGAATATAATTCTGATACACTAAAATGAGAAAATACGTGCAGCAAAAGCATAGAAAGAAGTGGGAATCTTCTAGAGAGTAAATACACCATTATGATAAAAGAAATCTTAAAGGGGAACTGTATTGGATGAAAAACTAAAATTATACTTTCTGACCAAACCATGGTGTTTTAAATGCCAAGCCATCTAGTATTCACTTAATCTCATAACCAGGAGTCTCTAAACTTCTTTTAATTGTGTAACCCATTAATTATTTTTTAAATGTGAGCATTTGCTCTACTATACCAATATATAATATATGTAATACAGCATTCTCAAAAAGGAAATTAAAATGCTACGGCTACTGGACAAATTGGTGTAAATACAATTCTTCCTGCTCCTTTCCACTAAGTACAACTGTAAACCACAGAGATAATGTGAGGGACAATGAAAGAACTTTGAAAGGTAGTGAGGGAAGTGAATTGCTTTGGGATTCCAAGAATGGGGGGAACAACACAGCAGAGTGTGTTAAGTCTCATCTACACAACAGAAGGAGGCCTAACTCTCAACCCAGCAATAGAAGGCAGTCCAGGTAAACCCCATTCTTCTCCTGGATCAAAAGGCAGTCCTCCCCAATACCAGTAAACTCAGCACCAACAGCAGGTGATGGATTGGGAGGCCTGATCACAGTAAGTTGCCAGAAGAAATGCTCTTTTTTCCTCTGGTCCTGAGACTCCCCTGCCTTGTGAAAGAATATTGGGGTGGCCCAGAAGCACTAGCAAGACAGACCTGAGCACAAGCAGCCAAACCTGGAAAGTCTCTTTGTTCCTATGGAAGTGTTATATGTTCTACCCCCACCAAGAAATACCAAGGTAGCAGTGCCGTACTTCCAAGGAAAATTCCTCCACAAAAAGTAGCCCGGCCGGTGAGGCCTCTTTGTCCCCACAGACCTAAGACTTCTAGCTCCTGCCCAGACACAGGCAGCTGAGGATGCTGACAGAGAGAATCCCACAAGCACCCAGCCCAGACTGCACTGTATTCCCTATATGCAGGGAAATACTGACAAGCGAAGCACCAAACAGCTTACGTGCCTGACACCCCCTTCTCCCGCAGGGAAGCATCTGGCAGCCCAACCTCCCGAAACTCCTTCCATCCCAACACAGCACTAAAGGAGCAAGTGGGAACCAGGTAAACCAGCAAACCAAAATAACACCACAAAGACTCTGAAAATTAAACCATCACTGAAACCACAGTTCAGAGGAATAGGCCAGGATCTGCATGTTAAACCTAAAGTATGCGACTGCCTGCAAAAATACAAGATTTAAGTAGGACCCAGAGTCTCCTAACAAAATAGATGAAATGCCCAGGGTACAATAAAAAATCCTCCATCACACCAATATATAAGAAAATTACAGCTTGAATGAGAAAAGACAAGTCAACTAACACCAACATATAAATGGATCAGATGTAGTAATTTTGTTAAGGATTTTAAAGCAGCCATAACCAATCACAACCAATCATAAATTCTCTTGTAACAAATGGAAACATAGATTATCTCAGCAACAGAAATAGAAGTTATAAAGGAGAAACAAATGTAAATAATAATATTAAAAAGTAACAAAAATAAACTCACTGCGTAGGCTCAATAGTGAAGTGAAAAAAACAGAACATAATCCCTGAACTTGAGGGCAGATCAGCAGAATTTACTCCATTTAAACAAAGAGACAATAAGTTGGAAAAAAATTAACAGAGCCTCAGGGACCTGTGGGACAATTAGAAAAGATCAAATATTTGTGCCATCAGAGTTCCAAAAGGAAAGGACAAAGAGTGGGATTAAAAGACTATTCAAAGAAATAATGTCTGAAAACTTCCCAAATTTGGTAAGAGATATAAACCTATAAATTCAAGAAGCTGAAAGAAACTTACTTACAATAAATCCAAAGAAATTCAAGCTAAGACATATCATAATTAAACTTTTGAAAATTAAAAAGCTTGAAAGCAGCTAGAAAGACAAGACATTACCTACAGGGGAACACCCATTTGAACAGGAGACATTTCTCCTCTGAAACTATGAAGTTCAGAACAAAGTGGCACAGTGTTTTTCAAGTGTTAAAAAAAAAAAAAAAAGAACTGTCAACTGCCACCGAGTGTGGCAAAACTATCTTTTAAGGATGAAAGGAACCTACAGACATTCTCAGATGAAGCAATACTCAAGGGATGTAGTCAACAATAAACCTAAAAAGAGTTGTAGTATTTTCTTCCTACACCTCCATGAATAGTTCTGTATATCCCAGACACTCCAATGGGGCAGACTGAGGCAGTCAGAAGGTTAATCAGGATAGGAGAGACATAATAAAAGTGGTTTGCAGGACAATTGTACCTTGTTTAACTTTCACAACTCTTTATGAGGGAAGAGTTTACATAGCAGGTCAGTTTCAGTGGATTCCTGATTATCTCCAAGGTCATGGTGATGAGCCTTAGCTAAACTACTGGAATGTTCAAAAGTTACTGAGTAATGTTAGCCCATATGCCCGAAGTGGCCACCATGATAAACACGTTGTCAGCATGTTTAAGGCAAACATAAAGAGTCCTGCTGTGCACTTGGTGCCTGGTTTGGGGTCCTCGACAGGGCTGTTCATGTGGCAGGTGTGTGATCAGCTACCTTTAAAAACTCTGGACTCCAACACTCAAAAAGGATTTCCTGACAATGACATATCACAAATGACCCTGCAGTGTGTAGGTGGAAGGAGGACATGAACATATAATTGCGGCATAAGTAAGGCACGTAAGCGTGTGTCTGAGCTCTCCTTTTCTGTTCCTGTTGTTCTTGCATATGTCCTTTGCTGGGATAAATCTTAGCCTTGAGTAGAACTTCAGATTAAGTTATAGGACTCTTTCCAGTGAATCCGTGAACTACCAGGTGGTAGTGGGACTATTAAGGTTCTAAGAGAGGGATTATTGAGGTAGCAAATGACAGAAACCATGTTTGAACCTACATCTTTCTGATTCTAAAGGCTGTGTCCTTTCTAACAGATTACACGGCCTCCCACTGCCTCCCAAATTAGACTAATTTAAAACAATGCCTATTATTCAGAGACTATCATGCAATTAATAGTTTTAATTAACTGAAACATAAGGGGTCATACCTTCTATTTCAAGTTTCAAGTTCTGGTCCTAAAAAGATTTGAATGGTGGTTGATGTACTTTGTTTTCAGCAAACAAGTGCTATGTAAATCAATTCTGGATTGCTCTTCATTCACTGGTTTTACTAGATTATAATCCAATTTAAAACTTTACATTTTGCACATTCACAATTTTGGCATCAAAAACATAGTACAATAAAACTTTCAAGTTGTAATCAAGTAAAATGGCTTTATATATATAGCTGGCAGAATTATAAATCAATTTTGTATAATCTTTGTATAATTTACAACCTAAAAAAAGGAACTCCTACTTTATAGTCTCCAGACCACTAATTGGCACTAGATAATATATGACAAATATTCCATCCATTTTCCTATAATGACTCTGTACCAGTTGTTCTACAAGATTTAAGGAAATCTTTTAAAAAGCAATCAATGAAATTAAGCCGTTATTATAACATTTCCCACTTCAATGAAAACACTGTTCTTATAAATCCTCCATCTTTGCACATGAATAGGTATAACAGTAGGCGTGAACCAGAAAAATAACTGGAAATAAAACCAGAATTACTTTGGCCTCACAAGAGTAGCTATTTAAAATGAAGTGAACAAAGTACCAAATAGGCCATTTCTCCTTTGTTCACCTGCTGAAGACAATGATGCACAGTCGGCCTGGGCTGCAGGGGACTAATGGCACTTCCTGGTGCACTGCCACGGGGTGCAGATGGTCATTATTTATTATGCAAACCAGTCCCTGCCAAATCTCTCTGGGATGGCTGTACATTTCTTTCTAAAGGTATCCTTTGAAAGGGCTTTATAGACATACAGGGACATACTTAAAATTAGATCTCAAACAGGTAAGTCAGAGTAATTAGTGTGATGCCAATTAATGTTTCACTTTGATTTCTGTTTAGTTCTCTACAAAGAAAGCCCACCTACAGAAGATCCTTATAATACTGCAGAAGGATCCTATTCTGTCCCTATAGGGATGATGAATTATATTTTAATGCAACATTTTCACTTTTCAGTTTGTTTTGATAATTCTGCCTTAAGCAAATACAGAACAACTCACTAATATTACAACCTATTTCCTAGCATTATCCAATGTAATGTAGGTACATCTTGTGAATTTAGTTACAGGAAATAGTGGAAATATAAAGCTTCATCAACACCACGGTTAAAACGATGGGAGTAATCATCCAATGTAATAGTTTTTTTTCTTTTTTTAAGGCAAACATTTAAGACTTTAAAAATTTTTCACTCTGAAGATTTAACACCTAAAGTAGATGGATTTCTGAATATATTGACATGACATTTCAGAGCTTTTATTTTGAAGCCACAAGCCCAACATATCATCTTAGAATAATTAACAAAATGTCACAATACGGAACATAAAATGATTGTCAGGGTCTATAATTTTTCTGCTATTCATACTGAGAAATAATTGGTATCTCTACTTTTCTTTCATACACAAGTTTTCAGTCTGCTTCATTACCTGCTTAGCCTGCTAAGCACATTTGTTCCACTTTAAATCTCAGCCAAAGCTTATTTTTAGAGTCCAAGGATTACTCAGAGTGTGTTCAGCTTTGTCACTGAAGTTAGAGTATGAGTTATGTTAGAGTAAAACTCCTTATTGACAAATATGCAAAGTAGTCTGAATGTATGGAGTCCATTTAAGAAGCAACTGAATATTTGTTTAAATGCTCTATAAATTAATAAATAACCCAAAAGTTGTTTCCCCCAGAATGATTTTTATTTAGGAAAGACTTACATTATCACCTTAGAAAATATTTCACTACATGTGCAAGTTACATGAAATAGTTTTTTTATGTGTATCATATATTTTTATCCTGTCTTTCTAGAGAGACTTTTATTTCTTTTTAAAATTCATGTCTATTTAACTTCTTTACTTATATAATAAACTTTTATCTACCAGTATACTATTATGGGGGAAAAAAGGCTGTACAACTCTCAGTACATATACTAATTTCCTAATTCATTTTCATTCATCTTGAAATGAATTTTTTTCTGATTAAAACTCTCAGTTTATACCCTCCCAAAGGAAGAAGTGCAGTTGGCCTAAGTGAAAAAATGCTGATACAGACACTTTCCAGGTTCTGGAAACTGAGTAACTGAAAATAATCAACTAGAAAAATATGCAGGTTCAACTTAGTCTATCAAACTCCCATAAGAAATAACTTACTATTCATCTGTAAATACTATATACATTTATCCTTTTTGCCAGTGGAATTCAGTTTAACACACAATGTGAGAGGCATAAAAATTCATTAAGATTAGAGCAAAGTACAGATTCTGCTCTCAGGAGTTTATTATCCAGTGAGAATAGGAGAAGGGAAATTAGGGAGTACCTTTATGTCTAGAGAACAAAAAAGATGAGACTTCTAGGCTTTTAAGTTTTAGCATCTATCCTTGCTCCTCCCTACCCCCCACCCACCACATTTTGGCCATTAAATAGATAAGGTCTCTGTCAGACTCAGGAAAAAAAAAAAAACAGAAATGAAGGAGTACAAGTAACAAGCAACACCACATAAATACAAAGAATTATAATAATATGCACGATGATATGCCAGCACATTAGACAACCTAGAAGAAATGGATAAATTCCTAGAAACATACCATCTGCCAAAACTGTATTAGGAAGAAATAGAAAATTTGAATAAACCTGTTACTAGTAAGGACACTGAATTGATAATCAAAAAACTCCTAACCAACAAAAGTCTAGGGCCACATGGTGTCACAAATGAATTCTACCAAGCATTTAAAAAGAAGATTAATACTGATTCTTCTCAGACTATTCCAAAAAAAATAGAAGAGGAGGGAAAACTTCCAAATTCCTTCTACAAAAAAGATGAGGTGTCTATCAGGTGGGTTTGGATTTCTTCCCAGTGGCTAACTAGAAAGGAGGAGACAGGTCTTTGAGTTCAGGAGGGTCAGGGCCTTGCTCATAGGGACCTCTCTCCACCCTGTACGTGTGGCAGCAACCTCGTAAGAAAGAGGTACGCAAGAAGCAACACTTGTCTTTCCTCAAGGCATACATGGTGTGGTCCTTTTGTAGGGCCAGTGGATTTACCTCTGGAACCTGACACTGGCAAAAAGCTACGGAGTGGCATTGAGGACAAATCCATGGGATTTGTCAGAACCTTCCTCGGTATCTCTGATGGCTAAGGAAACAGATCTTTGGCAACGCAGCATGAGCCTTCTGTGCTACGTAATGGCTAAGAGGAGGCTGTGGAGTCAAACTGCTAGGGCTTTAAATACAGCTGTGGATTTTCATCAGCTTTGCCTCTTTGAGCCTCAGTTTCCTTATCTGCAAAATTAAGATAAAAACAGTTGTTGCTATATATTGGTTTTATTGATTGATTGATTTGATTGATTCATTCATTCATTCATTTAACAGAACGAGAGCACAAGTAGGCAGAACTGTAGAGGGAGAAGCAGGCTCATTCATTCATTCATTCATTCATTTAACAGCAGGTTCATTCATTCATTCATTCATTCATTCATTCATTTAACAGAACGAGAGCCCAAGTAGGCAGAACTGTAGAGGGAGAAGCAGGCTCCCCACTGAGCTGGGAGCCCGATGCGGGGCTCGATCCCAGGACCCTGGGATCATGACCTGAGCTGAAGGTGGGCGCTTAACCAACTGAGCCACCCAGGTGCCCCTATATTGGTGGTTCTACTTATTAAATGAAATTTTTATAAATTGTTCAGCAAAGTACCTAACATACTGTAAGTGCTCACTGAACATTAAAGCATCCTGGATTCTTATCCATGAACCCTCAAACCTTTGGCAGGAGTCCATCCCAAGCACCCTGTCATTCCTTTTAAGGAAGCTATGATCCTGCTCAAATTATTCTTTCCTTTCTGCTTTCAACAAGTATTTATTGAATATCTATTCAGTAACAGGCATTGTGCTAGGCATTGTGCTAGGCGTTGGCTGAAGAAGGGGAAAGAAGCAAAGCCCCTCTTCTTGAGGACAGGAAAAAAATAAAAACAAGTTTGCAAATTACAAAAAAAAAACAAAAACACACACACACAACACAAATACTGAGACAGAAAATAAAAGTGGAGGTAACCATTCAGATAGATTGGCATTTAAGCAGAGACCGAAACCAGGTGAAGACACAGGAAAGAATATACCAGATAAAAGTAAGAGCTGGAACAAAGGCTCCAAGATGTGGAAAGAGGGTGTTAAGTTCAAGAAGCAGAGTCCATATGCAACCCTGAATTCCAGACTTGAATATATGATTACCTACTTGATGTCTCTATTTGAATGTCTAAAAGTAACTCAAACTAATTATTTTCATAATAGAACACTCTATTCCTACCTCCACCAAAAAAATGTATTCCTCTCACAGAATTTTCCATTTCAGTAACTATAGTTTCTCAAACCAAAAATCTTCGGAGTCATCCTATACCTCCAAGCTGCATCTGTATGTCCCACTAATAACCACCTGTTGGCCACCCTTCAGGTAATCTACCCTGAGAAAATGGACCTGAGTCAGAGGTCTTTTCTCTGCCTCATTCCCCATACAATCCATCAGGAAATGTTGGATTTACTTCCAACAGATAACACATCTACTTTCTGTTCCTCCCTACTCCCACCACTCAAGACAAGCAACATTATTTCTCCCCTAAACCCCTATAAAAGCCTTAACTTGATTTCTTTTTTCTATCCTCCCCTCATATATATTCTGAATGCATGAGGAGAGTTTTGAGTGATTTTTAATGTGATTAAGAACCTGTCATTCCTCTTATTAAAATCCTCCAATAGTGTCCCATTGGTCTTAGATTAAACGCAAACTCTTTTCAACAGCATACTAGGGCATGATCTTGTTCCTACAAATCTCTATTCTTACTGTCTCCTTCGAGGGTCTTTTTGTTCTTTATACAGACTGAGCCTTTGGTTATCATTGATTTTGAACCTCTGTACATTTGTACTACAAAGTCACTTTATCTGGAACTTATTTCTGTAAGTTCTTTCATAGATGACCCATTTTCATGCTCCAGGTCTTTGTCAAATTTTATCTCCTCAGAGAAACTTTACCTGACCATCCTATCTAAAATGGACTTCCAAAGGTAGTGTTTTATTTATATATTAGATCATGAACATTTGTGGGGCCTAGTATCACATGTCTAAACATATAAAATTATTTATTAAGTTCAACTGTTAAATAAGGTTGTATCTGTACTTGGACAAAGATACCTCCCTAACAACCTGGAAAGTCAAATATTCACTTCTGCAGAGTTCTGCCCTACAACATGGCAGCACAGTGAAAGTCTGTTCCAGGCCTCACACTCTAAGCCTGCGCTTTTCTCTTCCCACTCAGGATACCACCACACTCAAGGAGTCTAGCATGTGTATGCCTACGCACACCCCATCCTGTACATCCAAGGTGCATCTGTGTATCCCGCTAATAACCACCTGTTGGCCACACTTCAGGTAGTCTACCCTGAGAAAATGGACCTGAGTCAGAAGTCTGGGCAGGCCATGGAAGTGGGCTGAGGGTCGCTGGGACAAGGAAGCTGAAGTCCCAGAGACTGAGGAGCAATATGCCAGGGGCTACAAGTCCTCAACTAGTGGAGTGCCAAAGTGGAATCACAGCGGGAGCTGTGTGAACTCTTCTGGGTCTAAGGATGACATCACTTCACTTACTTTCTTTTTAGCTTTATTTTCTATAATTATTGCTTAACTTTTTTTTTCCTTTTCTGTATCTCCTCCCTCTAGAAGGTAAGCTGCACACTCAGAGGGGTTTTGTCTGTCCTGCAGTGTCTGATACATACACGGTAGGTATTTAATAAATACCTACTGGGTCCTACTTCTTATAGTGATACAACATGAAAATACAACAACCAGCTTACTTTATAACATGGGATATATGTTGTTTATCCAAAAGCCTTAGTAATTTCATAAAATAATAAGATAAATACTGAGAATCTTTCATTTTAAACTAAAGGCTAGTAGTTAAGAATTAGGCAATAAGAAAGCTTATGTTTAGAAGAAAATATTCTAATATATTCTATATTCAGCATATTGAAAATCTGCTTCTAGCAAATCAGAACTTAGCAAATGTTAGAATACTAAATATGAAAGCCAATCAAATTTTATCTCCTCAGAGAAACTCTACCTAACTATAAATTCCTTGTTCAAGATTAAAAGATCTATGAAGATCCCACAGCAGAGAATCTGATATTACAATCCTTGATATCACTCCTATTAAGGTCAAAGAAAACTTAAAAGACATATAGTTAGTCAAAATTTAAATTTTACAGTGCTCCTGCATATCTGCTAAAAAACTAAGTCATTGGTCTTTTTGAATCTGATTATGTGGTGAAATATTCTGGCATGTGTAATAACAGATGTACTAAGCAGCTACATTGAAATTATTATTATGTGAAGCAAAAACACTTAGAATAACTTGCATTTAAAGAAAAATAAAGATCAAATAGTTCCTTAGCTCCCAGTTACAGGTATCCCAATAACATGCTGGTCTTCATACTTGAAGGTACTAAAACCTTCATTTTATTTATAGTATCAAATCAAAGAGGATCCTCTTAACATATTCTGAAACCAAACCATGGGTTTCTAAGAAAGGAAGGAAATACCAAAACTCTTGAGCCAATTATAGTTCACCACAATGATTCAACTATTAAGATAAACAAAAGGAATTAGTTCCAGTAAAAAGGCTTTTTGTTTGGCAAAGTGGCTGAAAACCAACTCTGAGATATCTTTATATTCTTTATGAAAGCCAGAATCCAATTTCTACTTTTAAACTTCTGGTGGCACAAACACAAAGTCATAAAGCAGAGCAAGAAAACTAATTCTGAGTCAAAAATCCACAAGCGTATAGCTGAATAAAACAATCTTTCTTATAGGTCAAGGTCTCTATCCAGAAACGATTTCCAGCAAGCCCACTTTAGCAACCCAAAAGCTCCTCCAAGTCATAAAGGAAAAAACTGTAATCTACATGTATTTATAAAACTGATTTTCCCCCCTTACCCAAATTAGTAATTTGATGTAATATTTCTCTATTATATAACAAAGACTGAAAGAATGTTGGCTTATTTCTCTTTTAAGCTGGTCTTTGAAAGATTTATATACAGGAATTTTGAACTTATTTCTACAATTGAGACCAGAGACACTATCAAATTTATGCTATATTATATATGGCTATAAAGCAGTATTACTCAAGCACAATTTCAAAATAATCTTATTCCACTAATACTGATTTTGCCCAAAACAACTTTAGAAACCCATTTTAAAAACTGCCTTCAGAAATTAAGAACATTTCCGGGGCACCTGGGTGGCTCAGTAGGTTAAGCATCTACCTTCAGCTCAGGTCATGATCTCAAGGTCCTAGGATCGAGCCCGGCTGAGGGGGAGCCTGCTTCTCCTTCTTCTCCCCTCCCAACTTGTGCTCTCTCTCTCTCGCACCCTCTTTCTAATAAAATCTTAAAAAAAAAAAATTAACATTTCCAATATCAGATTATCAACCTATACAAACAGGTTAACTTGCATAGGGTCAATCATTAATGGTCAAATCTGGTGACTATAGTAGGTAGTCAAACTTGGCAAAAAACAATTGGACTGCAAAGTAATAAGATCCATTTTATGTCAATTGAAAAGTTATCCTGAAGCCAATTCCAAAAGAATTAATTTTTTAATTTCCAGGAAAATACAGCATTGTTAATTTTTTTCCCTCTAAAATGATCTTTTTTTATTAATTGAAATGTAGTTGACACACAGGTTACCTTAGTTTCAGGTGTGCAACGTATCTCCAAGATGATCTTAATAATAAGTGTATATCATTATCATCAGTATTGAAATTGGTCTTAATAATCTACAGAAGTAGGCTTATGACTTACTTCTTCCCTGGGATCACAGGGAAGAATACCAGAAGAAATGAATGCCATCCATCAGACCTCCTTGTAAAGTTATAAGTAGAAAGTTTTTCAAAAGTTAGCCTGCACCAGAACCATCTGGAGAACTTTGCAAAACAAGATTGATGGCTCCCACCATCTCTGATTTACTAGGTCTGGCACAGGGCCCAAGAATTTGCATTTCTAGTGAGTTTCCAGGTGATACTGATGCTGCTGATCTACAATCACATTATGACATTACTATTACTAATAGTTTGGTCTTTACTTAGGTCCTCCCTGGTAACTTCTCCTATTTGTATAGTATTTTAGCAGGATATACCTGGTTTTTATTAAAAATAAACCTGTAATTTGAGGATGTATGAGGGCAAGGCTAGTTGGAGAAAAGTAAGTAGTCACATAAAAGAGTTTTTCTATGAAATTAATGAACCATAGAATGAAGAGTCCCAAAACCAAGTGGAATATGTTGTCTGGAACTTGTCTGTTAATCTAAAACCAAAACTTATCCAAATGTGAAGAAAGGAACACTTTTTGAAGCTATATAGGATGAATTCAAGACCCTTAATAAATACTAATTTGTGCGAGTTTCTGCTTATATCTTTTAAATTATTATAACAGTTTGGTGTTGTATAATAGTGATCATTTGCATGAATTAGCTTTAACACTCATCCTTTGAATTAAGACAAGTGGCTTGTCAAAGTCACGTGGTTTAATAGCTGTATTACTCAAACTAGCAATCAAGCTTTCAAATATTCTGGTTTTGCATTTTTTTGCCAATTATTTGCCTATTCAAAGGCTAGGAAAAGGTACTTACTCAGAAATAACATGGGGAAAACGCAAGTCTACAACTTGAGTCCTTTCTAGAAGTTCCTATTTTCTTTGGAGAACACGGTGAATGCTTAAAAATGCTGTGGGAAATTATTTTAACTATGACATTTTAAAAGATTACACCAGACAACTGTAACATTTCTATGTATATGATTCATATGATCTTATATATGTAGGATTCCATTTTAATCTATACAAACCTACTAGGTAATTATAAGTCCAGTTTACAGATAAAAAAACTGAAGTTTAGATTGATAAAGTAATTTACCCATTCTATACATCTTTACCATAGGAGATGATCAAGTATTTAATAGTAAAGTCTGTGTTCTTCACTACCAAACTGTATAGAAAATTGTGAAAAGGCAAATGAAAATTTAAAAGGGGGTATAAAAGTCTTGGCTATTTAAAGTTCTCTAAATGTATAACCCCAATGATAAGGTATTATTTTAACTCTACATTAAAGTCATATTAAATTGATTATCAGCCCCAAATCTTTATACGATCAATATGAAAACAAATCTCTTTCTAAATGGGCAAGATAAAACAAAACTAATAACTTTAATGATTGTTATTGATTCTTTCCAATCAGTGTAAGTAATTCCTGTGGATAACCTGATTTTTTTTAGATATGACATCCAAAGCACAAGCAACAAAAACAAAAATCAAGAAGTGGGACTACACCAAACTAAAAAGCTCCTGCAATCAAAAAATAAATAAATAAATAAATTTTAAAAATGAAAGGACAACTTATGAAATAGGAGAAAATATCTGCAAACCATGTATCAGACAAGGGGCTAATATCCAAATGTATAAAGAACTCCTACAGCTCAATAACAAGAAAAACAAACAATCCAATTTTTTTAAATGGGCAGAGGAAATAGACATTTTCTGAAAAGACATCCATATGGCCAAAAGTACATGAAATGGTGCTCAACATCCCTAATTATTAGGGAAATGCAAATAAAAACCACAATGAGTTATGGTTAACTAACATTGCAGTGGTTAACTATATTGCAATATATAAATATATCAAATTAATGCATTGTATACCTTAACTTACACCAAGTTATAGGTCTATTACATTTTAGTAAAACAATTCCATCCATATATCATATGCAAAAAGTTCTATCTTTTCTTATGAATTATATTTCAAAGAGTCCAAAAATGAATAAAAGAATGTGTGAATGTACATACTTATAGAGCATAAAAATCATATTATGTCCCCTGTGTATTATCTGTCAATCATGAACAGAGGACATATCCAACATTTTGCTTCTAACAATCTGAAACAATTCTTAGATCAATATGGTTTGCATAAAGAATTCCATGAAAACAATAACATACCTTAAATCCTTTAATAACTGTATTGTCTTCTCTAACAATTTTTGATTTGCAAGACCTATAACATATTTTGGACAAATTTGATGGCTTAGTCTAGAAAATTCACAAATATAGGAAAATTTTCTTTCCATGCCTCCTATAGGAGGCTTTCAAGCTCCTACATTTAATGGCATCATAAAATAACAGTCTCATTTCACTAAAAGACATGTAATGCAAAAATTCCCGAAGTAACTATGCAAGAGAAATAAGAAATACAGGGGAAAACAGCATGATGATTACAATCTGTATTAGTCCACTCAGTCAGCTGTAACAAAATACCACAGACTGGATGGCTTAAACAACAAATTTATTTTCTCACAGTTCTGCGGACTGAAAAGTCCAAGATCAAGATACCAGCCAATTGGGTTCCTAGTGAGAGCTCTCTTCCTGGCTTGCAGAAGGCAGCCTTCTCCCTGTGTCCTCATACAGCCTTTTCTAGGTGTATGTACCTGGGGATTGATCTGTCTCTCCCTGTCTGTCTCCTCTTTTAAGACCCCCATCCTATTGGATTACGATCCTACTCTTATGACCTCATTTAACCTTAAGTATCTCCTAAAAGCCCTACCTCCAAACGCAGATACATTCTGAGTGAGGGTTTCAACATGTGAAATGAGGAGGGGGGGCTGGATGGGGGAACAATTCAGACACATGGTGTAAATCTAGAATAATCTTAAGGAAAATATATATAGTTCTCAAATAAGGGATTGACTAAACATATAAATATTAACTAAACATACATACATTTTACACTTTTGGTATTGTTTCTCAACAATAGCCTTTTGTTTTAAAAGACATGACCTAAAACTAAGGCATTTGATTTATATTCATGATCACTGTTTTATCAATGATCAACAAAAAGTTGGTCTGACAAAATCAGACACACCAAACATGTTTACAGGAGTATGGATTAAAGTTTCCTTGGTTAAAGTGTAAACAGTATTCCATAGGCTCTGCTTGCAACTTCACCTTTCCTTTTAGCACTGGTTCATTTTGGGGTTATTCATTCTCAGCCCCAGTCTAAAAGAATGGCTGATACACAATGAATTTTTAATTAGCAAAGAGTATTTAGCTACTCAGAAGCTGTTCCTTCAGCAGCTTATTATCAGTCTATAAAATGGAGATGGATTAATGAAGTGGTCCAAAATTAACTATATATTGTACACTTTCCCACACAAGGAGCACTGACGTGCAGAAAGAGCTCATGAAACAAATATAGACAGGGATATGTAGAAACATGTAATTGTATTCTCTGGACTTCAAAAGGTGGACAACTCAGGCCTTAGAGGAAAAAGGCTGCCTAGAGCAGGGCTTCCTAGCTCACTGTGTCTTCACTCTTTGTCCACTTACAGTGATTATTCAACCAATGTGACCCAGTCCTCCAAGAGGAGTGAAGGAATTGCAAATACTCCCCTCCATTCAGGGGCACTCGAAGACACAGAAGGTAAATCAGAGAGGTAACAGAACACAGCAAAGAGGTGGCTCAACTTACTCTAAGAAAATCACATTTCTGCTCAAAAATATAGTTTTGTTCATGATCCTAATTTATTTTGAATTACCATATTACAATAATACCAAATGCTTCTCCCAGTTCTCTGTTCAAATGCTTGTATTATTCACCTGTCAGTTTGTATCATAATTATCTGTTTACTTGTCAGGCTCCCCTAGCAGACTGGCAGCTCTTTGAGAGCAGAGACTATGTCTTTGTCATCACTGTAGCTTCTGAGTTTGTCAAGAAGCTGTCACATAATGGGCATTATTCAATTAATATTGCATAAATGATGGAATGAATATATGCTCTCTCCAACTATGATTTAAAAAAAAAAAAGTCTAGAATTTGCCTCCCCATCACCATCTTAACCTTTTTACATTTATCTAAAAATCAATTTTAAAAAAGAAAAACTTATTTGATGCCAGTTTTACTACAAAGGAAACCGATACAGCAATTTTAAAAAGCCTTGAACAGCAAAACTTATCAATGGAAATGAGGATACCACTGTGATGACTGCCAAGGGTCTAGCAGATGTTGCTGTGATAAAAATGCTGGATTGCGGTGTTAGAAGGAGCTTAGGAAATCTTATATACACAAGATTCAAGACCCATGTAACTGTCAAACACAAGACCAACTTTTTCCTATAACTAGATCGAGACTGACATTATTTCCGGAGACACCATACTTTCACATTAACAACTACAGAGACATTTAAAACAAAATGATCTTTAAAAAAATCAACATTACAAAAATTACTTTAAAAACAAAGGTAACACTGAAGTCAGAAAATGCATGTTAAGACTCTACCATCACAACTCTAATGGCTAATTCCACTTCCCATGTTTTGCAACGTGAGCAGTGAGTGAGTGAAGTACGCAGTCTTTTCCTTGAGAAAAGGTGGGGGGGTGGGTAAAAGCAACACTTGGTAATTTAAACTGTATTTGGCATTTATTTCCATCCATACCTCTATCCATTCAATGTCCTATCAAGACAAAACCCCTCCAGTATGTATACTACTGATGTAGTGCCTTCACATTAACACAACACAGGTCTCAAAATAGGCAACCTTTGGAAAGACTTCCTGGAAATCACATTATGTAAAGTTATTGTTTTAAAAATGAAACCTTTTACTTTGAAACAAATGAATCAAAAAGCAGAGGATGGGGCTTTAAGCACTCCTCCTAAAACGAACTCAATTGTTAGGGTTTCAGATTTAGCCTTAAAGTAAGTAAATAAAATTTTAATTGCCACAGATCAAACTTGCCAATCAACAGAAGGCAATGCCGCTACCCCTGCTATGAAAAGCCAATAAGCAATTCCCCAATTCTCCACAAGCATTCTCTCTACATTTAATCCTGAGCCCAGCTGAGTTTTATTGGTCTCCACGACCATTATCTTTGGTGTTATCATTATCTTTACTAACCTAATTTGTTAAGCATTTTTAGCAAGGCTACATTATTGTAGGATCTCTACATTCAAGAAGCTCACAATCATAGGCATCTTCATAATAAATACAATAACACGTTACATTAGCATTATGAACTCAATGTCAAAGACAGAGAAGAGAATGATTAATTTCTTTCCAATTCTTACATATGCATAGTTTTCTTTTCAAAATAAATTTTATTGTGCCAAAAAATAAATGTTCAAAACCCAAAAACATTGTAAAATAGTCAAGTAAAGAGAATAACGGGAACCTGAATAATGGCTTGAGCAGAAGAAGAGCAGGCTGACACTGAAGATTTATAATCAGTACAACCAGATAAGCAACTGAGTATGGGAGATCAGGGAAGATACCCCAGAAATCTAGTTTGCACAACTGAGCAGATGATAGTTCCATGGGTCATGGATCAAGAAATGAAATCAGGAAAAGTCTTCAAGGTGTGGTTCTCTTCTATATGATTTTATTTTGGGACACCCAAATCCAGGTGTTGATCCTTGGAGACAATTATTATGGGATGAAAGCTTATAGGACTGGTAAGAGAATGGCAGTGTAACACATGTAAAGAGGGACAGAAAAGGAGAATCAAAAGAGAAAACTGAAAGTAAATTTTCCAAAAGTTCAAACTGTGGTGGATTGTGAAATGGGACTTTGCTTTTTCTTCTGTCCAACATGGAGTCTCTTCCTCACCTGGAATCTTGGCTTGCCATATTACTTAATGTGACATCAGATTGTGGCAGAGTGGTGCTGTGCCAACTACCAAGTCCAAACCTCAAGAAACCTTGACATTTCCATCTTCACCATCTTGGAATGCTACCCTGAGATCATGAGGCTATGAAGAAGCCTGGATTAAAGACTAGCCCTTTAAGCTGCCTCAGCAGAGCCCACCCTTTAACTTGCCAGCTGAGTGTAGACACAAGCAAGAGCCCAAGCTAAATCAGCAGGACTGCTCAGGCAACCCACAGAATCATGAGAAATCATAAACACTGTTTTAAGACACTAGGTTTTTCGGTGGTGTATTATACAGCAGTAAATGACTGAAACAAGAACCAACAGAGGACTGTATCCCAGAAAAAGCAAAAAGCAAAGGGAGAAGATAGTTCCCATAAAAAGTAATCAGAATTTTCAAAAAGTAGCAGAGGTTTCACATGGGCTGAGAGCAGAGATGAGGTGACTAAGGCTAGTAAGGAGAAGTCACCCTGGACACTTGCGAGTTCAATTTCAGTTAAGGTGGTCAGGGTAGAAGGGTTTCAAATGAGTCACGGATGAGAAAAATCAATGTGGTATGACAGATTATTCTTACACGTTACTTTATAAGAAAATAAAGACATGAGTTATTAAAGACCAAAAGAGAAGACTAGTTGAATGAAAGCTTTGGCTATTATTGTTTAAGATAAGGGCGGAATGGCTAAGGAAAAAGACTGTAAGGGGACAAGAAAAATATTTTTTTAAAAATAGAGAAAATTAATATATCAAACGCCTAAGGGAGGTGAGAAGACATGGGACTAGTTTGATGAGTATCTTAGCTCAGCTGCCACAATAATATACCACAGACTAGGAGGCTTAAACAAGAAACATTTATGTCTCACCATTCTGGAGGCTGGGAAGTCGAAGATCAAGGCCCTGGCAAACACAATGTCTGGTGGGAACAGTCTCCTGGGAACACCTTCTTGCTGTATCCTCACAGGGCAGAGAAACTGACTGTGTGTCTCTTTCTCTTTTGATAAGGACACTAATCCCATTATGGAGGCTCCACCCTCAGGACCTCAATTAAACCTGAAGGCCTCACTTCTTAACACCATCTTATAGGGGTTAGGGTTTCCAAATTGTGAATTTTGGTGGTAGGGGGACACAAACGTGCAGTCCATAACAATGAGTTCACCAAGGAAAATGAAAAATCAAAGAACCAGGGAGGAGAGTTGATAAGAGCTGGGATAAGAGAGAAAGATGGAGGTTAGGACAGGTGAAAATACTTGAGAGAGTGCACCAGAGTTTCTTCCTCACCCAGGTTCTTAGTAAAAGAAGCAAGATCACCTGCTAAGATGGGAGGAACAGGAAATAGTCCAAGAGCTTGAGGAAAAAAATGGTGAACTTTGGAAACAGCTGTGGAAAATGGGGAGAAGAATCAAATAGACATCAGAACTATTATTTCAAGCAAAATGGTGAATACTTGTAATGATAGGAGTTGTAGTCAGGGAGAAGAATGACTACTTTATCATTTAAATAGACAAGAGGACAGTATTTTTTTTTTTAGATTTTATTTATTTATTTGACAGAGACATAGTGAGAGAGGGAACACAAGCAGGGGGAGTGGGAAAGGGAGAAGCAGGCTTCCCACCGAGCAGGGAGCCCAATGTGGGGCTTGATCCCAGGACTCTGGGATCATGACCTGAGCCGAAAGCAGATGCCTAATGACTGAGCCAAGCAGGTGCCCAAGAGGACAGTATTTTTAAAATAAATTTCATATATTAATAAACACTATAAGGTAATGTTAAAAAGGGGGCACATTTGGGGTTCTGTGGCTTAGCTGGTTAGGCGTCTGACTCTTGATCTAGGCTCAGGTCTTGACCTCAGGGTCGTGAGTTCAAACCCCTCATTGGGCTCCATACTGTGTGTAGAGCCTACTTAAAAAAGGGAGGGAGGGCACACTTTATTTCATCCGTGAGTACAGGATTGTCATTTTAATCCCCTGGTTTCTGTCTTAACATCCACCAAAGATGATACATGGATTACAAGCACATGAAATGATGCCCAACATCATTAGCATTAGGGAAATGCAAATTAACCACACAATGAGATACCTTTATATACCCATGAGAATGGCTAACAGTAATTCATTTATGTTTTTTTTAATTGACAAAGCAAGCACTGGCAAGAATGTAGAGTGACTAGAATTCTCATGTATTATTGGTGGGATGGCAAAATGGTATAGCCATTTTGGAAAACAGTTTGGCAGTTTCTTATAAATACACCTTTACTGGACAAACCACCAGTCCCATTCCTAGGAATATACTCAAGAGAAATAAAAACTTATGTAAACACAAAAACTTATGTTCCTAGGAATATACTCAAGAGAAACAAAAACTTCTGTTACATGAGCACTTACAGTTATCTTCAAAATTGTCAAAAACTGGAAACACCTTTCAACTGGGGAATAAACAGACTGTGGTATAGCCACCCAATAGCCTGCTACTCAGCAATAAAAAGGAGAAAATTACTGATCCAAGCAACAATATGGATCTCAGGTGCACTTTGCTCAATGAAATAAGTCAAACTCAAAAGGATACATGCCATATGATTCCTTTTACGTGACCCTCTTGATTCATTTCAAAGGGCTGGGCTGACAACAAAGGGGCATAGGAGAATTCTGGAGGGTGATAGAACTGTTCTATAATTTGATTGTGGTGGTGGTTATGCAACTATATGCATCTGTCTAACTAAATTTATTAGAATGTATGCTAAAAAGGATTTTTATTTATCTGCATCTAAATTATCCCTCCAAATGTATGACTGAAACAATGTAAAATGCCTTTTCAAAATAAAATACTACAAAGACTGCTGTCTTATACTATTTTTGGCCCAAACATAAAGGACCACTATAGTAATATATTAATACATGTATTTTAGAATGTAAACTATTATTATTTCAAAACCCCATTAAACAAATATCAATAAATCAATTAAAACTGCTTTTTAAATTCTAAATGAAATAAAGTTAAAGATTACCTCTCAATTTTTCAAATAACCTATCTATAAAAAACGGTGAACTAGAGCTTTTCCAATAATAACGGCATTTGTTCAGCATAGCATAGTATACAAAGCATAGATTCCATAGCGTTTTAATTTTATTCAATACCAAAGTTAAACTTTTAAAACAAAGAATTGTAGACAATTTTTACCAAAGCTTTTCCTCTACAGACTTGCTCTTAGAATCAATATATTTCTTTAATGATCTTAACTCAGTGGTGTGAGGTAGAGAAGAGCTTTCCTCCATATACACATCACAATTACTTTATTTCCCACCGTATATGTATATACGTTCAGTTCCAGACCACCATAAAAGTGTGAAGACCACAATAAAGCAAGTCAAACTAATTTTTTCGTTTCCCAGTGCATATAAAAGTTATGTTTATACTGTAGTCTGGTAAGTGAGCAATAGCAGTATGTCTAAAAAAAACAATGTACATGCCTTAATTAAAAAATGCTTTCCTGCTACAAAATGCTAATCATCATCTTATCCTTCAGCAAACCATAATCACTGATTACAGACCAGCATGACAAATATAATAGTGACAAATTTGAAATACTGCAAAAATTACCAAAATGTGACACAGAGACATGAAAGGAGCAAATGCTATTGAAAAAATGGCACCAACAGACTCCCTGGATGCAGGATTGCCACAAACCTTCAATTTGTAAAAAATGCAGTATCTGCGAAGCACAAAAAAACAAGGTACTAGTGCACTCTCTTGCTTGGTGCTGTGTTTTCAGCAGCTGGTGCATCTCTTCACCATTAAAACTTTTGCTGAAGCCCCACCTGTAAAGTTCCAGCACACACTGTGCTCTGGCAACTCTAGTTCTGCCTCTCATCCCTTTATTCCTATGGGTAGTAATGACTTCTCACTGCCTTGAGTTTCTGGGCAACCAACCATGCCTAGTTTGCTCCCTTAATCCTGCCCATGATTCTATTAGTAGTTCCTTTATTTAAACAAATCTCTTCATTTAAGCCATCTGGGTTGGATTTTGTTTTCTACCAGGCCTACACACACACACACACACACACACACACAGATATCACCCATACATACACAATATGATACTTCAATATATAAATATACCAACCAACACTAAATTTCCTAAGACAGTAACCAAATGGTCATAATTACTAATTGCTTCAGGGGTTCAAACCAGACAGATCCCAAACCTATGTACTTTTTAAAAAATTTTTTGTGACTAAAAAAGTAGTATGTGTGTGTGTGTGTGTGTGTCTGATAGAAACAAGTGCTTTTCAAAAAAAAAAAGAAATATTGCAAAGAAAAATTGCCAACACTACCATGCTCTGTAATATAAATTTTAAAATATTTTAAAGGGAATTTATAAACAATGCTATAAATAATATCTTATAGCTTGTTTGTTCAGTTAAGAGCATAGTATGAGCATATTACCATAACATTAACTAACACAAAAACATATTTAATAGGCTGCATGACATTCTATTACGTGAATTTATAATCATTTATCTTTCCTATTTGCAGACATTATTTCTAAATCTTTACTACTGTTTTCAATGCTTTGGTGATGATCCTTAAACTTCTAATATTTCTTTAGAATATATTCTTAGAGGTAGGATTACTGGGAAAAGGATATGACTCTTTTGAAACCACTGATGAGCAATATCCAATAAAATATTCCATGATTGTGGAAATGTTCTATATCCGTTGTGTGCAATATGTAGCCCTTAGCCCAATGTGTTCATTGAGCACTTGAAATGTGGTGAATGAGACAGGGAAATAAATACTGAACTTACATAGCCAATGTGGCTAGTGGCCATTTATGGACGCAAAATATAAAACAAAATGCAAAATATAAAAACAAACAATGTTTATGGATAGTACACAGCACAGCACTTGCTATCCAATTAATGCCTACTTATCATACAGAAAAGTTGCAGCAATTTACATTTCATCAGCAGACAATGAGAGTGCTCTTTTCCTCAGACCTTCATTAGTAATGGCATTTATTGTTTTCCAATATTTGTCAATTTGTTAGGAAAAGATAGAGTGTAATTGCTTTTTCATTTGTATTTCTTTGAATGCTTAGGTTAAATATTTTTTTCATGTATTCTGTTTTTTCTTCATGAATTAGTTTGCCCATTTTTCTAGGAGAGAGTAAATTTGTTTTTCTTAAAATATATATACTCCATATGTTAAAAAAATTAATGCCTGCCATATTTCCTGCAAGTAATTTTCTAATTCTGCCTTTTGACATACAGAAGTTTTATATTTTAATGCAAGCTTATTGATCTTATGTTTGTGTCTGTATCCCAAGCCAATTTAGATAAGGTCTCAAGTCCACTTCTACATAATTTATTCATCACCTTTATGAAAACAAAGTTTAGAAGAAATAGTAGACTTACACTTTAAAACCTTATCCCTGCCTCAAACACATAGTAATAATGGATAAAATATAAAAAGAAAGAATCAAAAAGGCTGTGCAGGACTCAGAAACAAAATAAATACTTTCAAAAAACAAAGACACAAAGCATTAAGTAGAGTTGATGCTACAAGCTTGGTGTGTTTCTGTGTTACGTGTCGGGAATTCAACGATTATAATAAAGGGCTTTCCTCCTACTTAGTAAAAGGAACTAAAAGCAGATCCAAGATCCCTGCTTAAAACAGCAAATATACAATTCATAGAGGTGGAAACCAGAAGATCTCTAATTATCAGGGGATACAACTGAAACTGTTATCTAACAGAACAGCAAAAAATAGTAAGCATGGTATAGATGTAAAGAAATGGGAATTCTTTCACCCTACTGATGGGAGTATAAATTGACACAAACACAGTGGAAAACAACTTTAGCAGCATCTAACTAAATTCAAGATGTGCATACTCTTTCACCTTGCTCATCTACCTTCAGGTAGAAATAAGAGACACACATATCCCACACCTAGACAAGGATGCTCTCTATGAATTGTTTGTGTTAGTGAAAATTAAAAGCAAAATTTTTAAAATCAAAATATTCATTAACAGGAAAATGTATGAATTGTGTTACATCCATGAAATTTAAAAACAGATTTAAAAGTTGACACCCGTTAAAATAAATGACCCAGAGCTTCCCTATTAATATGAGCAAACAAAATTTTAAAATATTAAGTAAGAAAATCAAGTTGCAGAATGATAAACATTTGTAAAATCTTAAAAACATGCAATAAGTGCAAAATATAAAAACAAACAATGTTTATGGATAGTACAAATAGCATAGTATGGCTATAGTATAAAAATATAAGGAAAGATAAATCAGGGAAGTAGTAACACTGGAGCTAGAAAAGTGAATAGAATCAAGGAGGTCTTCAAGTTTATCCATAGTGTTTCAATTCTTATTTCTAAAAAATTTTAAGTATGGTAAAATGTTGGAAAAAAATTAAAATGACTTTGGATATGGGTATTTACGATTTCATTCTCTGTATTTTTTCATATTGAAAATAACTTATATTACAAAATGAACAAAAAAAAGAACCTACAAAGAATTCTCCAAAAGCCTTTTCCAAAATAAAATGTATACAGATCACTTAAGAAGCAATTTAAGTGGACTTCCAGTAGCAAACAAGATGGAGAAATCCCACTACTATCTATTGCTCCTATAACCAAAAGTCTGGACAAAACACAGAACCAATTATCTGAGGACACTGAAAAGTTAACAATGACAGGCAGACTGGGGAAGACATGCAAAACTTAAAAAAACTCAAGGCAAGGATGAGTTTGCTGGTTATTCTTCCTCTGTTGTCTCCTGACTTTGACCCCAAGGGGAACTCAGAGAGGAAATGCATTAACAGTAAAGGGCACAAAAAATTTTGAGAGAAACCCTGCCTTCCTGGCCAGGGAACCAGGGAGACAGACCTCTATTAGCCAGAGAGTAGAGAGAGCATCTCCCTTCTTTTTCCCCTCTGTCTCCTCTCCCAGCGGATCTGCCCCTGACATCTGTAGTCACAGATGTACACTGCAGTGGGCACGATGAAGGGAGCACCTAAACACCCCAAGAGAAACAGGAAAAGGTAATTTGGTGGTTCCAAAAGTGCTGGGGGGACATCCTCATATTTTCTTCTCTTGTTTTTCTCTTGCCCTTTGCCCCAACCATGACCCTGCACAGCAGCAGAAACAGCTGAAACTCCAAAAGAAATCCCCTCTTCACAGCTGGAAGAAATGGAAATAGGAGAGTTTGGCAGTCATCTTGAAGAGGAAACGGCTGGAGAAGATGATCCTATAATTTTGTATATGACATAACACGATGTTAAGAGGTGTATGTCCCTGGCATTTCTACACATTTCAAAACTATCTTTTCAAGAACGTTTATATAGCAGACAGCCTTAGAAACTAGGGATAGTCTCCCCTCACGATTTGTGGGGAAGGAGAACTGAGGCAAAGTTCAGGCTGCCTGCTACACATGACTAAGGGACTGTCTACGTCCATCCGGCCGGCTGTTTCTTTAGCAACCAAGTTCATGGAAGTGTGGCAAAACAAACCTGGCAGCATCCCAACATACTGCTCCGCAAAATTGCTTGACCACTTGAAATACAAGTCCCATATGCACCCTCAAGTTGCACATATGCTAGGATTCCATTTATAGGACATTCTGGAAAAGGCAAAATGATAGGGACAAAAAACAGGTCAGTACCTGCCAGGGGCTGAGGGGAGAGGTTGATTACAAAGGGCGAGCACAAGAGAATTTTGTGAGTTGGAATAAAAAGTGCTGGATCTTGATTCCTGTAGTGGTCACATGACTCAAAAATATTTGTCAGAACTCAGAGAACTACATACAAAAAAGAGTGAATTTTACTATACATAACTTTAAAAATAGTAACTAGATATAAAAACATAAATTTGAAATATATATTTTTAAACTTCAAAAAGCAGTTTGGAAGTTCACATTCAATAAAAAATCTAAACATTCACTCAAGAAATACTATACTTCATAGATCACTTAAAATAGAACTAACATGAAAATATTAATAAGCTAATTTTGGTAGTGACAGGATAGCAGGAATTTCACAGATTTAGAATATTTTTGTTATTTGGTGTTCTTTCTTCCAGATCAGAACATGTTCTATTGTCTCTGTTTTCTTTTTCAGTTGTTAAATACAGAGAAAAACCACTATGATTTCCCTTTCTAATTCCCTGATCTAAGTTGGATCCCTTATCCTATTTTTTTTTTTTATCTTAACCTTTCACTAACTTTCCTTTTTTATAGAGACTAGATTTTACTCCTTAAGGATTTTGGATCTGTTGCAGCTCTGTAAGATTGTTTCTAGTTATAGCTTCACCTCAATTCATATTATCCATTTTTTTTATTATGTTATGTTAATCACCATACATTATATCATTAGTTTTTGATGTAGTGTTCCATGGTTCATTGTTTGCGTATAACACCCAGTGCTCCATGCAGTGCGTGCCCTCTTTAATACCCATCACCAGGCTAACCCATCCTCCCACCCTCCTCCCCTCTAGAACCCTCAGTTTGTTTTTCAGAGTCCATAGTCTCTCATGGTTCGTCTCCCCTTCCGATTTCCCCCCCTTCATTCTTCCCCTCCTGCTATTATCCATTTTATTTATTATCACTATTGCTTAGCGTTCATCAAGCATCCCCACAATGTGCAGGGCACAAAATGATATTTAAATGTCAAATATCAAGCTCAAAGGTCTTGTCCTTTTATTCGCCTTCAAAAGTGTCTCAAGTTTGACATTAAGATTTCGATATAAAGACAGATAGCTTTGGGTTTGGGGGCAATATGTATCACTCAACTATTTAAGACCAGAAGAACATGCTCATCTTGAATTTGAGATATATGAAAAGGGAAAAGAACTAGAATTATTCAAAGAAAGAGAAAAATTTGAGATGATTTAATATATTTCTGTGGCTAAGCTATAGTTTGAGGGCTTGAAATTGCTTAGACTTTTTCCTGAGTAAAATAGCAAGTACTAAAAAACAAAAAACAAAAGCACTTAATAAAAGCTTATTAAATGAATGAGTGAGGGAATGCAAAATGAATACAGAAGATCTCAAAGTACCAAAATAATGCTCATCTGTTTGAGATTACAAAGTTTATACAAAATGTGGTCTAAGTGGCAATCCTCAAAATCATCTATAGCCCTTAAAAAATAAGAGATCAAAGTTGATCAACTCTTCTGAAAAGCTCATCTCAACTGACTGTATCTTTTCATTAAATTTTAAAGCTTTACACATAGATGATCGAATAAATAATTTTTGGTTAATTTGAGTTTTTTCAGTGTGTTTGTTCTGTTTGGGCCATGATAGTTCAGTGTCTCTAATTACTCAGGATTACAGAATATGCCTACAGTTTTTTTCCCTTTGCTTACTGATAACTGAAGCAATTAAACTATGTAATAACCTAATCAACTTCATTAATGTTAAGCTAGAAGTCAGTGAAATACACACACACATATGTTTGTGTATGTGCAACCTGGGTATTTAATCTCAATATTGACATTTTCTCCAATATATTGTATTACTAAAATTCTTTCTGTCTTGTTATAAATAAGAGTAGCACTACATAAGGTATATCTGTGTATATGTATATACATATACATGTGCTATATATTCACATACGTGTATATATATACATATATATGTGTTATATATTCACATACATATACATATGTGTATGTATAAATATAAAACGTTTAGGTCAAATTCACAGGCACAATGTATAAATACATACTCCTTCTAATTTTCAGCAAAACCTTACTTCATGCCACATAGTTATCTACATATTTTAATGTTAAGAGTAGAGTACTAAGGGGCACCTGGGTGGCTCAGTCGTTAAGTGTCTGCCTTCGGCTCAGGTCATGATCCCAGGGTCCTGGGATCGAGCCCCGCGTCGGGCTCCCTGCTCAGTGGGAAGCCTGCTTCTCCCTCTCTCACTCCCCCTGCTTGTGTTCCCTCTCTCGCTGTGTCTCTCTCTGTCAAATAAATAAAATCTTTAAAAAAAAAAAAAAAAGAGTAGAGTACTAAGACTATTTTAGTAGTTATCCATGTGAAAAAAATCATGAATGTTAGTATAAAAAACCTATTTCAGATCTGCAGCATACTTAGTAGAGGGTTTCTGTATTGCTTGATTTCATTTAAACTTTATTTTACAGATGCTAATGAAGAAGACAGCTCTCTATTTCACTGAATAATTACTCTCATCATTTTCTCTCTTATTTCTGGCCTTATAAAGATGTATCTCCCATGTCTATTTTGAGACTATTTCTCATTTCATCTCTTTCAACTACCAAAAATGTCATTCCCATTGACACCTTTAAAATATTTATACAGTATTGTCATAGTTTCTGTTAACCTCTCATCCATTTCCTTCATTCTGTCTTCACCTGCAATTTTTTAAAAATCCCCTTACTTTTCTGTTTGTGTTTCTTTGAACTGCATTAAGTGGGCCATTCGGATGGCACGTACACACATACACATGTATACACCAATACCATAACAAGTGTCGGCATAATTTTCCAAGCTGAGATGTTGCTCTCTTTAAGTCAAATGTCATTCACAACACTTTTTACAGTATTTGGGTCTTCTGGCATTTTGAAACTCATTAATTATCAACCACACTTTTTCAATTTTATTACAATATCTATGTGCACAAGTAGAATATAAACGAGAGCCACCAGGACAAAACAAGTTAGCAAAATCATACGTTTTTCTTCTAATATTGCCTGAGTTGAGGGACTTCTAAAGGAATCATATAGGTATTAACTTGCTTTCGGATTCATCAATATTTTATTTCATACCTAAACTAATTAAAAAAATTTTTTGGCTTTTACTTATATAAGTAAATGGTAAGAAGATGTTTATATTGTATGTTTGTGATAAAAAATTAAATGGATTGTTTCTGTGGCATGGCCTGAATCACCTAATCAATTCTTGAAAAATGTATTGAGTCCCTACTAAGTACAAGGTGCTATAGGGATACAAAATTATTATGATTTACTCCTTGATCGTAGGCTGATTACAGGGACAATGTGAATGCTTATAAAGAACTAAAACAAATATTGGTGAATAGAGTACAAACGGTCTTATTCAAATGAACAGAAATGTGTTAAGTGCCTAGCTGTATCATATTAAATTCCTTCATATTATTAGTTACGTATTCTCATGCTTGCTCCACTTTTGCAATTTTTATCATGGAAATACTATTAAAATAACTATATTTGCACAATTGCTTTCTTGGACACTTCTCAAAGGCTTACACTAATCATCAAGACACAAAGGGAGAGAAGTAGTCTTATACAAGAAATACAACATGTAAAAAATCCTAAACTGGTCAAGTAAAGAAAAATAAACATATGTAGCATTAGTTCATCTTTTAAAAAAAGTGGAAGGATGGGTAATATTTCACAGCATGAAAGAAAAGAATGTGCCAAATGACCTAGGATTTTTGAGTACTCAGTATACTCATACATGTCAGTATTTCACTGAATTTACAGATAGAATATTTGTTTAGAACCTAGTATTTCTTCATTATTTTCCTATATTTGTAATACTTGTAATATACAGCACCTGAACTTAAATATTCTTGTAGAATGGAGTTTAGTGATATTTGTGGCTCTATATTAAGGAATCCACAAAGAACAAAAGATCAGTATTATCAACCCTTCATGCACTCCCATAATCTTTTCAATAATCACTAGTTCTAATTTTTTTCCTATGATAAATAACAACAGGATGAGTAAATTTGGGCATCCAGCTAGTTTCCATTTCAAGGTTATTTCCCTCAGATTGATTCCTGGCAATTACTGTGAAGATGTCATCCTACTGGTTTTTAATTTTGTTAAAAATGTTTAAAAATGAAAGCTAATTATAGCTTTATCTGCAAATATGTTTATATTGAACTGATACATTCTATATTTATTTGTTTACACAACTGTAGTCCCTCTCCTGTGAGCTGTCAGCCCATTTCCTTTGTCCATTTATGTCTTGGATTTTTAGCATGTTTCTCCTCATTTTTTATGGGTTATTTCTATGATATGCACTAGTCCTAATGTGTGATTTGTCTTATTATCTTGGATCTTTTTTCTTTTAACATTTAAGATTAGCCTATTGTTAGATACTCAAAATTACTCACATTATCCTTTTTTTATTTTTGGTATATTTTCTAACCTTTGAAAGTCTCATCTCCAACTTTAGAAGTTTATAAATATTAAATTTAATTTTCTTCCCTATTATGATTTGATATTTATATGTAATTCTACTCAATTGTAAATGTGTAATACTGTGAGAAGCAGTGTCTAAATTGCTGCTTTACCAAACAGCTAACCAATTTACCTCACCACCAGTGATTGAGAGATAATCCTCTTCCCAATTGATTTTTAGATACATCCTTTATCATATTTTCCCCACATACTTCCGGATTAATAGTAATTTGTCACATCTGTGTGTTTTTAAGTGTAATGAGAAGAAATGAGCACAATACTCAATGAAATCTAACTAATAAAAAGTACAGAAATAACTACTGACTCGTAGGTACTCATTCACCTGCATCATGTCTTGGGTTAAGAACGGTTTCATCTCCTAGATATTTTTCTTCTATATTTTTAAATATGCTCAGTTAATTCTTCATTCCAATTTTATATTTTTTTTTAGTTTTAATCTCTAAAGGTACTTACATTTGTGCATGTAATTAACTAGTTTCGGTGGGGCATTTTATTCAATATTTATATTTCTATCTTCTAAGTTATTATTAACTGGACTAATCAAGTGGTTTCTGTAAATCTGGTGAGCATATTCTCAATTCCTTTTTCCATATTCCTCTAGATCTTTGCCTGCACTCACTTTAACTCTTCAAAGGAGAAGTTTAAGAAGTAAGAAAGAATAGGGCTCTAGGAAGACTCCTGGTTATCTTTTACTTCTAAAACAGTTTCAGAAGGTAAGATAAGACAAATACTAGTAGGATTAGGTGACCTAAGGGAAGCTTTCTGAAAAATTGTGTCACAGTCCCAAGAGCATACATTTCGAGAAGAGTTGGCAAAATGTCTGTTTTGTCTTTTCTGCACTGTCAGCACCACGTGCATAGTAGGTACTCAGTAAATATTTGCCGATGGTATGAAAGAGACTAAAAGGACACACAGAGAGAAAGTGATAAAGACTGTGTGAATGTGAGTGTCTATCTGTGTTAGCGTGCCTTGAGGAGATTTATCAACTTGTCTCACAATCCTACCCATTTTTGGAAGAAAGATCTGGGTAATGTACTTTAGCTGACCCAGAAGGACTTGAAACTTTTTAAGCCACATTTCTCTCTTGGTCTTCTGTGACCTTGAATTCTGCTGATTCTCCTGCTCCTCTGTGACCTTGATTCTGCTATTAAAATTTGAAAGTGCCTAAAATCGAATTTTGCTGACAGACTCCAGATGAATAACTTCCGTGTTCCCTCTGCTCTCATCTTAGGAGCTCCATATGGCTTAGAAATACCACTCATCTGCTTGCTGTGTTGACGAAACGCCTATGAATGACTGTCATGTCAAAAACCTCACTGTCATAAGATAACAAAAGTTATTTTACTACTTTGCATATATTTCATACCTAGAAGACTATGAATCAGCTGTCCAGATTTCTGCCAAAAATCAACTCAATTTTAAAATATCATTAGATTTCAACTTGGTGTAGACCCAAAGCACCAAGACATTTTAAGGAAGCAGACAGTAAAGTAAGAGAATAGGGGGTTTGAGGAAGCAGGAAAGAGGTAAAACTGGGAGAATATGCTATATCACAGTCTAAGAATAAATCTTGGTCAGAGATGCTATCAGTCTTGTAATTTTGTGCTAGTAACTACTTACCCAGAAGTGACAAATGTGATGTTCAATTATCTCTAAAATTGTTTCTGGCCCTGTACATACTTCCACGTTGCTAAGTCATCTCATCAAGATTAGAATCATTCAGTCTATCAATTCATTCCACAAACAATGAATACTTACTAACTACTAGGGAACACAATGCATGAGATATATACTATCCTCGCCCTCATGAGGATTACTGTGTAGTGGTATTACAATATTAGCCATATAAACAAATAACTACAGAAACAACTACAAATTTCCCACGCAAGTGTTATCTCATTTGAGATAATACAGCCGATGAGGTAAGATTATCACTATTTTATGGGTAAGGAAGCAAGGCTTCGAAAGATTCACACTACTAAATGTATAATTACAAAGAAATAAGTGTTGAAAAGGAAATTTAAAGTGTGTAGTGGGGTATTTGATTTTGCTTAGAAGTCAGGGACATTTCTCTGAAAAACTAATGTTTACAGTTTAGCTTTCTTGTTCAATCTAAAATACAACTGACCAAACACAGACTTAAAAATTATAATTCTGAGGCAGATGAATTTTACCATTTTCTGTCTTAGAATCACTTCAGAATGATTGCAGTGAATATACAGCTCATAAAGGGAAGACCAAAAAAATAGTGTTCATGCAGAATATCATTTTAGATATCTTCTTTTGAATTCTGATGAGACTGTGAAAATCAATTTTGGAACATCAACTTCTCCCAAAAGCCATAAAATAGGCATTTCTGCTTCACTGATTCTTGATCGTTAGGATGCTTTGAGATGATTAAAGTTTATAGAGGTCACTGCTTATACCTCAAATAATTACCAGTCTATTCCCTGATAAATGTGACTTCTCTTATTTCCAAGGGTAGAATACATGCACTTTTATTCCAAATTCCTCCTATATTCTCCCTACCTATATTACAGTAATAAGGTAATGAAGAGAATTTATAGGTTCGGGATAGTTCTTTTTATTTTTTATTTTTTTCCTATCTGGATTAGTGGTTCTCACATTTTAGAAAGCATCAGAATCACTAGAAGACTTGTTAAAGGCCCCATTTCCAGAGTTTCTTATTCTGTAGGTCTGGAGCAAGGCCAGAAAATCTGCATTTCTAACAAGCTCTCAAAGGATGTCAATAGTACCACTCTAGGGAATGCACTTTCAAAACCACACATCTAAGAGGTGAACCTTAGGGAAACCTGCAACTAAAAGTGTAAAAGTACCTATATTTCCTAAATTAACTAAATTTCCCTGGTCCTTAATTAGCATCATTGATGGTCATATTGAGAAACAGTCACATAAAACTCAGTGTACGTATTATAAAGATGAAATTACAGGCACTATCCATCTCTATTCCACTGGGAGAGGCAGCACAGCACGGTGTTTAAGAGCAAACACTCTTAAGGCAAATTGCTTGAGCTGGAATCCAAGCTCTGCTACTTAATAACTATGTTTTCTTGAGAAAATTACTTAACTTCCCGGTGCCTCAGTTTCTTTATGTATAAAATTGGGAAAATAATAATGCCCATCTCATAGTTAATTTATGAGATTTAAATGAGGAAAGCACTTAGAACAATGTCTGACTTATAGTATACATAGTGTTTATTAAATAAAAGCTGGTCTTCTCAATAAAGACTTTCCGGTGTGTTTCCTCAGATTTCAGAACTACGCATAGCTGTCCTCCTGCGCAGCTTCCTTTTTATCCTACTTCTGCTGTTTATAATTATAAACTCAGAACTGAATTTCTAGCCTATATCCACTTAGAGGAGCTTCTGGTAAAAATTCTATATGATAATTATATCTTCATTAAATATTTCATGCTTTTTTCTTCTCAATCCAGTTTTATCACCCCCTCATTTTTAGTCTGTTTTATTAAACATATTTTTGCAAGAGTCTCCAAATCCTTTGTTGGAATGAAGCAAAATATGCATAAGTCAATCTGCTAATAAATATTAAAGCTCTGACTTTTTCCTATCCTTAAATACTATAATTATAAAAATGACTTCAGCTAAGTTCTAGTGCCTTTGACACAATCATGAAGTATATGTAATATGCTATCGCATGCATTTACTTCAAAAGATGACCCAAATCCCTTCTAGGAAACCTTTTATAAAAATATCCCACCTAATAAGTCATTCTTTTGCCCTTTTAACAAACATATTCAGATTTTAGTAAAACGTGAGCAAATAGCAAGAGACCTTATTAGGTTGTATGTCATATCTGTGCAACAAAATAACTAAGGTCAGAGTTTACCTGTTTCTTTTGCTTCTTCACATCACTTAGTAATAATGCTAGAGTCATTGGGGATTTTTGATGACCACTTAAGGACTATGGGATTCTGGTGACAATAATAAAATGTTCAGTCTTTTGCAGAATTTCTTGAAATTCACTTTTTTTTTTTATCGGTCCAAACCCTCAAACATTGTTTCTTCATTATGACTTCTAAATGTATCCTATGTTCTTGCCAATAGGCCTGAATAGTCAACCAATTTCAAATACATTAGTTCTTGACATGGAAATCCAGGATTAAGTTTCATACGTTTATATAATTCATGTGAAATGGCACTGGAGAAATTATTTTTAGTGACATTTTGGCTTGGATGGTTGCCATTAGTTAGAGAAATCAGAATAATTACAAGAGTTTATCCAAACAGGAGATGATGTCTTTCATGGCCACTTAACTGACATAGTAAAATTGGCCTATAGTATGAATTATATTTTATATTATATTTTAATATACCTATTTAAATATAATTTTATATTTAATATAATTAATTTATTAAATTTAAATATAATTAAATATAATTTTTAATATATTTATTATTATACATTATATATTTAATATAAAATTATATTTTAATATTTATATATTTAATACTTATTTATAAAATATATTATAAATATGTAATTATATTTATTATTGTATATTATATATTTAATAGAAAATTATATTTTAATATATTTCCAATAATGGAGAGAACTAATATTGTATAGTATCCAGTATTAATGGGATTAGGATCTTTGTATATCACACTTAATGATATGCTTAGATAAGAAATGAATATTACAATATGGATTTCTTTTTTAAATGATTTTTTAAAATTGTGTCTTTTTCTTTACTCAATGCTATATAACATTTCTTGAACTCTTGAATTTGACTTGATATTTAAATGTGAAATACATCTGTTTCTCAAGCTGTAACTTACAAACACTAACTTTCTAAATTGTTCATTTTCCAGTTATTGTTCCACTTTCCATTTTAATAACCTGACTTCCATATCCTTTTTCACTATTTTCTTAAAGTTTATTAAATGAGAGCTCACCATCAAAATACACCTAAATTCTTTTCTATTTTCAGAATGAATTCAGTATAACTCATTAGTTCAATCTCTAACCCACACAATGATATAGAGTCTCCCCTGTCTTTTGTCCCAGATTGCAAACATATCTGTTTAATATATCTAGGTCAAACTTATACTTCTGTAACAGGAACCTAATGGATATTAAGGAATTTAGTACTATTATGAAAAAGATGACCTAGTGTCCAGATATCTTGATTTTTTTAAAGCTTCCAAAGCTTAGTGGATAACACATTTTCCCAAGTCAATGGATCTTATACTTTCCAACCCAGATAGCCATGATTTCATTGCACACATGATAATAAGTGACATTTTTAAAGTACTTGAGAGTTTACAAAATGCTTTCATTATCTCGTCTTTACCACAACAAGGTAGGGAGATGAAGTAAGTACACAGAAAGAATTTGGGTTTCAAAATGATCAAATATATTGTCTAAAGTCTTGTAAGAAAAACAATCTAGGAAGGATACATTTGGTGGAGGAGGTGCCAAGCTGTCATTCTGAACGGCCTTTCTCGCCTACTCAGCTCCAGGAAATAATTGGGGAAAACCCTAAGGGAAGAACATGCTTTAATTGCCTCTAAATCCAAACTAGAATTTCTAAGGGGTTAATAAAGGAAATGCAACTTGCCATCAATCAAATCAATGATTCAGGATTTTCCAAATACCTAAAAAAATACTTTGATTCACAAGATCTATGGTAGCTGAGAATAATTTTCACATTCTTACCAGCTTAGAAATTTACTCAATTATCTACAAATAAGCTGTGAAAGGATAACATACACAAGAAGTCACTGAATCACTGAATAATAATTGTTTCCTTAACTATTAGTAGTCATGTAACATTTCCAAATTAGTAATCCCTATAATTCTCCCAACTTGGATCTTTTCTAGTTTCATTGCTCTTTCTTGAAGGTGGATACTAGAATTACAATCTAAGGCATTTAGGTTCTACTCTATGCACTGAATAAGGACCAGAGTACCACCTCTGTTTTATTAATTATAACATTCCTGTTAAAACCTAGATTTCTTTGGACTGCTTGTACACAATTGTATCTGTGAGTTCATATCATCCTATGTTCTTTAAAATATTCTTTCAACTTGTAATTATTGAGCACCTTTTATGTGCCACCATTAAACCAGTACAAGGAAGACAAAAGTGAATTAATATAGTCCTTGACTTCACAGATACACAACTAGAAGTACATAAAAAATAGGGGTGCCTGGCTGGCTCAGTTGGTAGAGTGTGCAATTCTTGTTCTTGGGATCATGAGTTTGAGCCCCATGTTTGGTGTAGAGCTCACTTAAAAATAAAATAAAACAAAATAACTTTGACACTACAAAATAAGTGATATAATCATGGTTTGTGGAAGAATTCTAGGAAGCACAGGGAAAGGAGGACCTAATTTGAACTAGTGGGGTGAAGAAAGACTTTAAAAAGGAAATGATGCTCAAAATACATTCCAGGGGGAAAAAAGCAGCATTACAAAGATTTTTTTTTTAAAAAAAAGTACAAAACTACAGATCACATTCTGAAAAATGTAAGGGATTTTGACAAGTCTGGGGGTACCTTGGTGGCTGAGTTGGTTAAGCATCTGACTCCTGATTTTGGCTCAGGTCATGATCTCAGGGTCGTTAAGATCAAGCCCCCATGTAGGGCTCCGCGCTCAGCAGGGAATCTGCTTGAGATTCTCTCCCTCTGCCTATCCTCCCACTCATATACTCTCTTTCTCTCTCTCTCAAATAAATAAATTAATTTAAAAAAAAGAAATTAGTCTGATTGGGAAGACAGACAGGTAAATAAGAATTATGATTGAGGTGATAAACCCTATTCCAATTTGTACAGACTAATTTCTTTTGGGACAAAGATTGTCATAGTCATCACAGTATCTTCAGTACCTAGTTTCCACCATATAATAGGTGCTCAATATGTATTTGTTGAATGCTAATTGAAGAGCCAGTCAGAGACATGCTTAAAACCTATGGATTCCTGGAAAATTTTGACCTATTTATTTCAGATGAACACTGATAACCTTCCAGAAACCCCATATTCAAGATTCTAATAGCAGTGGAGGAGTCTCTTAAAGTTATTTCTAGAGAAGATTCAAAAAACTCTATTGACTCATAGTCCAGTATTAGGACATTTAAAAATGATTATTATGACATGTTTTTTCATATCTTTAAAATGGGTAAGAATTTCCAGAACTAAGTAAAAAGCTGCATTCAAACTAAACAAAAATTAGTAACATGGAAACAAATGAACTAAAGAAGATGATTACAGTTTTTGTGACTCTTGTTTGAAACATTACAGGTTCTCTAATGTTTGCTCTTCCAGATTAAGGAAACTTTCTCTTAAGATATTTATAACTTACAAAAATGTGATAAAACATTTCTCTGTGAACAAATTAAAGCATTTAACTTTTCTATCTGAATCCTCTAAAATTCAAAATCTCTGTGAGTGTTCTTTCTTTCATGGCAATTATAGTTGTTTGCATAAGTTCAATAAGAATCTGTTCTCCTTGTAACCATTGGAAACATTGGTTATTTTACCAAAGCTTTGATTGGAATGTCATATTTGAGAGACATGTATAGACTCAGATATGACCATACAACTTAAAAGAACTAAGGTTGACCTTATGAAGCATAGAGCCATAAAGCCCCTTGGAAATGTTGGCCTGATACCTTGCTTACAGAGTTCCTAGCAGCCCTACCAGGTGAGTGAAAAATTTCACTTCCTGGAGGCACCTCAGGATGCTTTGGGGTCCTTGAGAAGAGGAATTTGCCCAAATCTACAGGTATTGCAGGCGGTCTGATGGCAAGTTTTTGGCTTGGCTTCTGGCCTAGAGAGGCTACTAAAAGTTCAATCTAGAGATACCTTAAAAAAGTTCCAGCAAAGCAAATTCTAAAAGGTCTATATGGCCAATCACTGTTCTTGCTGAGCTTATGTAAATAATTAGGCCAAGTTTGTTAAAACTGGACTTGCTTTTCAAATAAATTAGTCTTGACTTGGCTATCTCCGATTAAAAATGGGGGTTATTATAGAGAGGAAACGTTTCAATAACACATCTTTGTAAATATTAGATTTTAATACTAGTTATTATAAACTATACCAGACCCTGAATTCTTCTGGTTTCCTCAAACACTTGGCTGTGGCTTTCCAACTAAGGTTTCCAATCTTCTTCCATTCTCTTGACTTAAAGTCATTAAAAACTAAAACGGCCTTTTCCTAACCCTACAAATTGATGCTGGAGAACTTGAGGTAAACTTCAGAGAAATCGCCACAACAGCTCATGTATAGATAATCTTAGTGCTTGTTATTCTATGGAGATAATGGATGACCCCACTTTCTCTATGACTGGATTGGATGATGCACTTGGGGATGCCCTTATCTCCCGAGACAAGTCTTCTCCCACTTGCTAGTGATTCCTTGAAATTAGAATATTGTTCAGGCTGGACCTCAAAGAGGGCTTCTTGATGGTTTTATTCCTTAGTCATATTTATCCTAGAAGCCACCTCTATTGATGTAAAATTGCACATAAAGGCTTTAGCCGAGCATAGAGTGACGACCTTTAACTAAGCTTGACATACAGTTACCCACAAATTTAAAAGGTGGCCTCCAAAACCAAATAGCCCTTGATATCTTGACTGCAGTTCAAGGAGGTCTAGAATTAGATGGCTGGCTCCTAACAGGACCCAATGCCTATGTGGCTCTACCTTGTGTCCACAGCATCCACAGGGCTGGATAGGCCTCTGTACTTGGGGTTTTGCCTGAATGCATGGATGCGTTATTAAAACCATTACCAACCCAGCCAACCTTCCAAATTTAAAACAATGGTGGATACATTTTGTGTTTCATTGGTATGACCACCTAACATCCATCTTTGTTCCCTCTTTGGGACTGGAGGATGTTGTTTGGCACATGGAAGCTCTTAAGTACACAGTCAAAGCCCTAAATGACACTCAAAATAGCATTTCTCTATTAAATACTGAAGTAACATAAATGTATAAAGAGGTTTTATAAAATAGAATGGCATTAGATGTTTTAACTGCTGCACAATGTGGAACATGTACTAACATAAAATACAATGTTATGTACAAATTCCAGCTATTACCAAAATGTAACAAGACTGCTGAAAGACAATAGTTACTCAAATTGGTGTTTTAAACAATCTCTCTTTCCTTTAGTGATTGGTTAAAACTCTTGTTGGACTGGAGGAAAATTATGGTGAACTATCAAAGGTCTTTTATTCAGGCTTCTCTTTCTCATAATCACATTAAACTTATTTTGTTGTCAATTCCAGTATCTCCCTGCCTGTTGCCAAGACTCCTTCACTGCCATAACTTCCAGCTAACAGATGATCCTTTCTACTCAAGGAGGTTCATCTATGTTGTCTACCTTGGACTGGCTGCCTCTGCCTTTGGTAACCCCTATATAAATAAATTCCCCTACCGACCAACATTGACCCATAAGGAGAGACATCTCTACACCCTTAAATCTGTAGGAAGAAATTACAGAAGATAAGAGTTTCCACCTTCAAGATTTAAGGGTCAAAATTGTTCAGGGGGGGAAAGATGAGGGAGCAGAAGGCAAGCAAGGACAAAGAACAAGTTGACACCCCACAACCCCTCCCCTTGCCCCATGGGATATGTGTGACATTCCTCAGGCACTCCTGGCTGCCCTAAAAGAAAGGCAAAAGGGAATGTAAATAAAATTAAATTTCCTTCTAACCTGCAGCCCATTGACAAATACTTGAGATAGGCAGAGTGTATATCTTATATCTTAATGTTAATGCTTTGCTAGAGGGAAAAACAACCTTAGCTTGACAATAGCAAGGCCTCCAGTATCCCCAGTCTTTTTTTAGTATATGGAAGTCCTTTTGGATACCTCCCTTTTTCCTTACCTCTCCCAACTCCCACGTATCTAAGCAGCCATTCCTCACAACCCCAGTGCAGCAGCTCTTTCTGCCCATAGGTCCTGTCCCCGTGCTTTAATAAAATCACCTTTTTGCACCAAAGGAAAAAAAAAAAAAAAAAGATTATTATGGTCTCCAACTGAAGTGATTCCAGGGCCAAAAAAAGATACAGATTTATTATTCAAAGTATTGCTAAAATCATTAACCCTTGAGTCCACCATTAGGAAATACCTATAATGGTAAACCACAAAACAATGAGGGCCATGATTTGAACATGAAGGTTCTTTATTACTAAGAGACACACAAGAAATTATAACTGAACTTTGCTGATCTTGATTCTATTTCTCATTAAATAGTCACCAATCAAGTTTCAGGATGTCCCACAAGATAATTTCTCTCTATGGGTATTTCTGTTATAAGACCTCATTTCTTGGTCTAGTTTTAATATATAGCAGTTGTTACATAAATAACAGAAGGAAAAACTTAAAAGTTTCATTTTCTCTAAGCCTTATAGATGAATGAGGTATTCCATTTAAAAAAAATCACTTGCAGATATCTTTTTAATGTCCTCGGTCTTTCTAATTTAAATCCTATTATCTCAAAGTCATTAAAATTCTTAGTATGCATATTTAGTCTACTTAAAGTAAAGTAGGATGTGGGACAAGTCTTTTGTGGCACAATTAAATTGTTCCCTTCAAGGACAATATAGCAAAAGGTGAACACTAATTTAGTTAATACGGTAAAGAAAGATAAATGGCTCTTTTAAAAGAGAAAACAAGCAATGCCTGTTCTTGTATTTCATTTTGACTTTTGAAATAGGTTAATACAGGACAGTAATTTGTAAATAAGGAATACTAAATATTATGTAAGAAGGCTTCACCGCTTTAAATATCAGAGAGAAGTCTCATCAAGGTGTCAAATGAATTTCATGGAACCAATCAAATATAGTTCACAATAGTATAAAACACAGACAAGCCGAGTAAGAGTGCACCAGAAATATTTTCCATCTCTACTTAAAAATAGTTACAAAGTTTGCTAAGAGCATGATAACCACATGAAAAAGTAACTTCTAGGATAAAACCATAGAAGATGAAAATGTGGAAAATAAACTATTGTAAAAATAGAACTGAAACAGAATATTTCTTATTTCCAAAGGGATCTCATTCATAAGCCTCAACCATGCTTCACTTTGGAAACAGTAAAAGCTTAAATTTCTATATTATTCTAAAATAGAATATAAAGTCTCAGTTATAATATTTTTTTCAAATATTACATCAAGCATTTATTAAATGTCCAGATTTTCTCAAAAATAACATCAAATATTTACTGAACTATGCATCAGACACTGAGATGCATAAAAATGAATAAAAATATCCTATTGCTCTCAAGGGGCTAATGGGGCTCTCAGACAAAACTAACAATAGCTGACTGAATAAAGTAAGTACTATAACTACTGCAAAGTTCACTGTGAGCACAGGGAAGAGGACATTTTTATGGAATACGTTATGAATATCTATGCTGTATAAAGTTGACAAATAATTAAAATGGAAATTACATGGGGCGCCTGGGTGGCTCAGCCGTTAAGCGTCTGCCTTTGGCTCAGGTCATGATCCCAGGGTCCTGGGATAGAGCCCCGCATTGGGCTCCCTGCTCGGCGGGAGGCCTGCTTCCCCCTCTCCCACTCCCCCTGCTTGTGTTCCTGCTCTCGCTAACTCTGTCAATAAATAAAATCTTTTAAAAAATAATTAATTAATTAATTAATTAAAATGGAAATTACATATCATTGTCAGAGGTTTTCTACCTCAGAAGCTTTTGAGGGCCGAAGGCTGTGGGGCCAGCGAGAGGAGAGGAGAGTAGTTGTAAACAAGAGGGTGATGTGGCTGAAGAGTCCAGCACCTTCTCTCCTGGTGTCCAGCATCTTCTCTCTCCTCACCACCTCTTACCAACTCACCTCACCTACTCCTTACCTTACCACTCCTTGCCCCATATAGTCTATTAACCCCTTCTCTCCTGCTTCAGTTACAGAAGTACCAACATAATGAATACTCTCTGTCAGAGTGCTCTGGTTTTTCCTTGGTAGAGACTTCTTGCTTTCACTACCTTAGTCCATTAGAACATCAAATAGGTTCTCGCTGTTGAAGTTCAAGATTTAAAAAGTAAGACATTAAAAGAGATGGTGATTCTCCATTAAATTATTTAGCGCTGATAATTTCCAAAATAAAATACATTACTGGCAACATCTTGTGGACTTTTTTTATAGGTAGCGCGTGAATGAAAACAAAATTCAGCAATACCCCATTCCATGTTAAGACTTTTTTTTTTTAATTCATTGTGTGGATTTTCCACAAACTTAGCTATATGTTAAATTGTTCAGGTATATAATTAAGATGAGATATTTGTAAATGTCATAGGTGTGATCTTTTGGTATTTTGGAATTTGTTTAAACTTTTTAATATATTTGATGCTAATTTTTTTATTAATATTTTAATCATAAATCTGGATCCTAGAGAGTTTTACTATTCTATTCAGCAAAAACTAAAAATAGAGAAAAAATGCTGATGTAGAATGTTTTATATTAAGTTGTATTTTATATTAGCCTTTGGCTATTAAAGGACACTAAAAGCAACAACCAATGAAATCTCTTCTTAAATTTTTGCAGAAATATTGTTAAAGACATTGTTATATCTAAAATCCCAAGACAGATGGTGAGTGCTGTGAATTGTGTAAGACTGATGAATCACAGACCTGTAGCTCTGAAACAAATAATACATTATATGTTAAAAAAAAAGAAAAAAAGAAAAAGAAGATAGCAGGAAGGGAAGAATGAAGGGGGGGAAATTGGAGGGGGAGACGAACCATGAGAGACTATGGATTTTGAGAAACAAACAGGGTACTAGAGGGGAGGGGGGTAGGGGGATGGGTTAGCCTGGTGATGGGTATTAAAGAGGGCACGCACTGCATGGAGCACTGGGTGTTATACGCAAACAATGAACCATGGAACACTACATCAAAAACTAATGATGTAATGTATGATGATTAATATAACATAATAAAAAATAAGTAAATAAAAAAAATAAAATCCCAAGACAGAAATTTCCTTTGGAACTTACTGGTAGTAAAACTTCACTTTAAACAAATTAATATCCTTCCTCCTCTCTAATCATGAAATAAGTTAACTATTTTTCTATACTGGTTTACACCTAAATTTCAAGCTCAACACAGAAATTATTAAAGGTCTTTAAGAGCCTGTATTTGTATTTTATTTACTGTTGTTAAATGTCCACTATTACTTATCTTTTCACTGGTACTAATAATTTGTTTCTATTTCTTTTTTTTTAAAGATTTTTATTTATTTATTTGAGAGAGAGAATGAGAGAGAGAGAGCACATGAGAGGGGGGAGGGTCAGAGGGAGAAGCAGATTCCCTGCTGAGCAGGGAGCCCAATGCGGAACTTGATCCCGGGACTCCAGAATCATAACCTGAGCCAAAGGCAGTCGCTTAACCAACTGAGCCATCCAGGCGCCCTGTTTCTATTTCTATTTTAACATTTTTCACTGTAATATAATTTGATTATGGCTATACACATTCTTTCTGAAACACGGTAAAATGAAAACTGATTTGTTCTTTAAATGTGCCAATCAATGCCTTAACTTCTTCAAGCAATTAAAAAGGTAGATAGCCTTCAACATTTTAATGGGGTATGTGGTATCACCAATTATACTTTAGATATGCTTAGCTCACATTTACCCCCTGCTTATAAAGGCTCTAAATTTTCTTCTGAGTGCAGCTTTGGCTGCATCACTTAAGTTATATGTAAAATTTTATTTTCCCCACCCATTTCCCACATTCATTGATGCAAGCAAGGAATATAGCCCGAGAACTTCAGGGTAAATTCCTCTTTTAAAGGTATTTTTGCTGGAGGTTGGTAAGATCTACGGCAGCTAGGCTATTGATCTGTCTTAACTTGTGAAGTTGTGCTATACAACTTCTGCCCAATCTAAGGTTGGCTACCACGACATAAACTTTGAAGTTGGTAAATTATATACGGTTCTTAGTTTCATGGAATATGCAGTTTATGGATATTTTACTTTTGTTTTCTCTTTGCTATGGTTTCCAGCAGGCAACAGGGTAAAAAACGCTAAGTCATGCAACCATGTTCATGCCAGAAATCCTCTAATACATTTTCTTATATGTTTCTACATGCTTCTCTGAGTCCGTGCACATAGAAACATTTCACAAATACTTTAAAGTGATGAAATGACACACTTCGGGCAATGTTTGTGCTATAAATAACAAATCCTGCCCTTCTACCTGCATTTAAAAAAATTCCAGTGAGTTATTCTTTTAACCTCTTGGGACTCATCTACCTATTCCCACCATCCCTAAAATATTTACAAGGTAAATAAGAAATATATGGAATGATTACTGAAAAACTGAGCTCCTTAGACTGAAAAAATCATAATATTTAAAAGAAAGTATGAGGTAGGCTTGTGGATAAAATACTCCTGAGAGGTCATTTAAAGGACATTAGTGGTCTCCAGGGCCTATTAATTTTGAGTCTAACATTGCTCTTCCTCAAAATAACTGCTGGTAAAGTTTGAGATAAGAAACTGAAAGTCAGTCTAATGTGTTACATGTGCTATGACAGGTTCTTTTATTTTATTAAATGGATCAAGCCTAAAATCCAAGTTTAATTTGACTTCCCAGACTATGCTAACTAAAGGCTGAATATTTCAATATTACCCTGTATTTCCCTTAGCACAACATGCTATATAGTTCCTGCTGGACTAATTTTCATAAAGTCTGACACCATAACTGTCAAGTTCACTGTTACTTCCTAGTGCTAGAATATTGGAATATAGAAAAAAAATTGTTGTTAAACTACTGACATTACTGAGATTGTAGATTATAATTAATGCTAGTGGAGGTTATAGTAAAAAGATGATAAATAGAACCGAGTAAGTTTCAGGACATACCTCGAAAACTTACAAGAAATATGATTTAGGGTAAATGACAATCTCTGGCTTTCCTCACCTAATAATGAGGATAATAATACTCAATTCACAGTTGTTGAAAAGATTTAATAAAATAATAGAAGTAGAGTGTTGTCAACAGACTATGCACTCAACAAATGTCTTTTTTCCTTCCTTCATAATTTAAAATCTTCCAAATTTGCCCTGTGTTGTGATTTATTTGTCATGTGAAAAAGTTTTTAAAGAAGTAAGAATATGGTATTTTACGGTTTCTAACATATATCCACAGAGATTTTCTTACATGATGTTTACAACAACCACGTAGGGTTACTGTAGGCAGTTGACTTGTCCCAGATCACATGGTTGGGAGTGGTAAAAATTGGCATTTAAAATTGGATTCCTTCTGCTCAATTCAGAGATCCACATGGAGATTTATGTATTCTTGATGAATTTATCCTGAGGAGAACATTTTCTAATTTTTTGTGTTCTTCCACTCTTGAAAGACCTAATAATTGATCTAAGAGAGTTACTCCATGCAATACGTGCCCTCCTTAATACCCATCACCAGGAGTACTGGGGTATATGCAAACAATGAATCATGGAACACTACATCAAAAACTAATGATGTACTGTATGGTGACTAATATAATAAAATAAATAAAAATAAAAAAAGCAAAAAATAAAAATAAAAGAGGCAATTAAATAGGAATCTTAAGAGCAAGCATTCTACTATATCAGTATTTTATTTCCCAAACTGTGGTTTCCATAACTGGAAACCTAATTTGACATGCTATATCTCATTTTCAAGAGAAAAAAAGTCACTTATTTATCTTCAAATTTTAAAAATTCCATACAAATTAACAGCATAAGAGGATTAACTGCAAAAGCACAGCTAGCTAGATGCCTCCTAAAATACTACTACTAAGTGTGATATTATGATTTATTGTAAGAAATTATATTTTGTCTTTGTCTCCATTTCTGGCAAAAAGGTCCAAAAACCCTTGGAAATTCCTAAGTGCTGAGGGCCATAAAGATGTCTTTTGTTATGTTAATGATGATGGTTGGGTAACCTAAGGATGGGGCTAGAAAGCTAACCTTGTGATTTGAGAGTTGGAGTTTCAGTCCCACTCTCTTGACCTCCAGGGAGCGAAGAGAGGCTGGAGATTGAGTTCAAGCCCCAGTGCTCAATGATTTAATTAATCATTCCTATGGAATAAAGCCTCCATATAAACCCAGAGGTAGGGAGAGTTTCCAAGTTGGTAAGAGTGTGGAAATTGGGGACAGTTGTACCCTTAGAAATCAAGAAAGTGCCGTTCCCCTTCCCACATACCTTGTCTTATGCATCTCTGACATCTGGCTGTTCCTGAATTATGTACTTTCATATTAATCTGGGCATCTACTAAGTAGATGTTTTTCTGAGTTCTGTGAGGCACTCTAGCAAATTAATTGAACCTAAAGAGGGAGTTGTTGGAACCTCGAATCTATCACCAGGACGTCAGAAGCACAGGTGACAACCTGGAGTTAAGACTGGCATCTGAAGTTGGGCAGAGGAGGGGGGCAGTCTTGTAGAACTGAGTCTTTAACCTATGGGATCTGACTCTATCTCCAAGTAGTGTCAGAACTGAATTAACTGCTTGGTAGCGTGGCGGGGAAAAACCCCAAAAACCCAGCAAAACAAAAATTTAAAAAACAACAATGGGCTGGGGAGAAAAGTTCTTAGAAATTAAAAACATGGGTTTTACTCTAATTTATTTAGATGGCCATATTACTGCAAAAATACTCCCTTGAAATTCACTAGCACTATTAAACATAAACCTTTTGTTTTGAAGAGACTCACTATGAAAACTTATAAAATTTTATACTGAGCTTCTACTCAAATGAATTTCTTAAATTATATAATAAACAACTGACCTTTTTAGATAATATACATTAGTTGTTAAATTAATCCAAATCTGCGTTCACCTCCAAACACTGTTCCATTCGACCACACTGTACCTGCCACACTAGCTTCTGCAGCTCCTCAGTTATACCAAGGAACACTCTTTCCCCAGACACTCATGGAAGATATTCAGCCAATAAACGCCAGCACGGCTCTAGAGGTTTGGAGTTGTCAACTGTTCTCATAGGGCCAGTAATCATGCTGTGCTCTTAAAGGCCTTTATTATTACTCCTGCATATAACCATACAGAGAAGTCCTTGGTTTGGTTCACGTTTCTCTTCAAAATTCATTAGGAGGCCTTCTTGGATCACAATGTTTTTTAAAAAAGCAGCTGCCCCTACACACACACGCACACACACACACACACACACACATACGTGCACACATACACACCACCCAACCCTTGACCTCATCATCACACTCAGGTCATTATCTTCTTGACAGGCTTCATTTTCGTAGCATTTATTGCACTCAGACATAATATAGATCACTGCCCAGCAGAGAGTGTGTGTTAAGTAAATATTTCCTGAGTGAATAAATAGTGAATCACATATATTTCCCAGTCTTCTTTTTATTAACAATTTTAAATTATTTTAATAATTTAATTACATAATTAAGGAACATGGGTATAGATTTAAGGAAAAAGAAGTCTCTTTAATTCCATAAAACGTTAAATTGAAAAAGACTTCAACATGTCAAAAATGGTATCACAAGCCTCTATAAAAGGAAAATCATTAAACAGTAATACTGGACGAAGCAAGCTATGTTACTTAACAAGCTATGTGAAATAAACAGTCTTTAAGTGATCTGAAACTAACAGCATGAAGAGAAGACCTAGTTAAGAGTGCAACTTTCTCTTGTATGAAGTGTTCTTTGTTTGCATGTGTCCAACATGAAAGCAATTGCCTCAGACCTGTCTGTCACAGAGAGCCTTCCTCTCTGCAAAAGTCTGCCTCTACTGTTCTGGCATCCTGCACCAAATTCTGATGAAAAGCCACAAGTGCTTGATTTAAGTTGGCAGGCAAGTCATTTGTCTAAAGTTCAACTTAATGGCTCATTGCCTAACTCACCTGAATTTATTCATGAACTTTAATTTCCATTCTGAAAGATATTTCTTTTTAAAAAACAGCTAAGTCTGAAGCAGTATCAAACTTAACAAGGCAAATAAACTTTCAAGTTACAATTTAAATGTTAAAGTTGAACTAGGTGTCTTTCTTAACTAAATTTCATCAAGCCCTATATTTAACCTCAAATCCTAGTTTTGGCACCCAGTATTACTGTTCATTGATTTTTCTTTCATAAAGACTTGTGGTACAGTTTTTGATATGTTACAGTCTTTTTCAATTTAACATTTTATGGAATCAAAGATACTTCCTTTTCCTTAAACCCACACCCTTGTTCCTTAAAATTAGCAGTTTATTCTAGTCTCTGAAGTCTAGGCTCTACAGTCCAGACACATAGGAGGTAAGAACATAGGCTCCCATCTCAGCTCTGTGTCTTATCTGTTGTGTTATCTTGTGCAAATTATTTATGATTTTAAGCTTCAGCTCCTCATTCATCACACTGTATGAGGTTAAAAACAACACTAATCTTGTATGGGGTAATTATAATACTTCATAAGAATATGTAAGGGTTAAATGAGATAGTGCATATCAAACGCTCAGCAGGGAGCTGGTTTCTAGCAATTCAGTGCTTCAACAAACGTTTACTGAACGCCTACGGTGGGTGAGCCCAGGTCTAGGCACTGGCGCTAGAGCTGCTCCAACTGTTAAATGTAATTCTGGCCCTTACGGAATTTACATTCCACTTGAGGAAGACAGACAAGTACAAATACATCATGTGAAGCAATTTCAAGTAAACACAACTGCAGCAAAAAGATACTAAGAGCGGAAGAGGGGAACATAAGGGCTTAAGGGGTTATTTCACGCAAAGTAGTCAGAAAAGGCCTCTGTGATGAAGTGGGAACAGAAACTGACTCAGTAAAGAACAGGCTCTGTGCATCTCCAATGTGCTTCCTAACATAAGAACGATGGTGCTAGGTGATCAATAACCCTTGTTTAAAACAACGGCTTGCATCTTCCATACCTTTTCACAGGCTTAGGGAAGCAGCGCAGGAGAAATGAGCCCGTGGAGGGTGAGGGAGGGATGGCTTGGGCACCCACTAGCTTTATTATCATGAGAAAGTTAAATAAATCCTAATCCTAGATTGTCTAGTTTTCTGTACTTGTGGAGATAGGAAAGAGAATCCTTTGGCCACTGTGTCCTCCAGTTAGGCATTATGATGATATACTTGTATTTTCATAGGTAAGAAAGAAATAAATAGGAAGTGAGCAGTAAATTGCTATAAGCAGAAATTATATTGAGACCAAAACAGCATTCTTTATGTAGGCTAAAAGTGAAGTCTGGCAAGATGGAAATGAGATGTTTTACAACCTAGTATATGGTCAAAGACATTAACTTCTTACACAAATTAAATCAAGAAATAGATTCCTGCTATAAGAGTATAAATAATTTCTCAAAGGAAGATATATAACAGATAATACCACCATAATAAAATCTGTATCAATTTGTTCTTCACTCATAATTGAAAACTGTCTAACTTTTACAACCTCTGCTTTGTGATTTTCTTTTAAAAGCATAATATGATTCATTAAATAACATGCATAACAATATTTACAACAAACAGATAATGATCTGCATATTTCAAATACCAGTACTTTAGATCAGGTTAATAGTCAGCTAGATAAACTTCAAATTTCTACCTCATAAAACAATCATACATAGCTCCTTAATCTTCTATAGCTTTCAGTCTACAGTTATTTTCATAGCTATTGCTATATAAAATGATGAGATAATCAGCTCCACAGCCAGTGTTAGGGGTTTGGGAGAAAGAGAATAATTGACCATGTAACAGTCCACAGAATCTTTTCCATTTATCTAGACTCATTTCATGGAAAACTTTATATAGAGAAGGATATAGCTTTATTTGAAATTATATATTCTTATTCAAGCCCAGATCTGCATTTTTATGTGCCTCTTTTATGGCTTTGGTCTCTCAATTTAGACCTGGCTCAGCAAGTAGAAAATGCAAATATTTGGTTGGCTGTAAAATGGGATATCAATATCTCTGAAAATCCAGTTGCATATCTTGTTGACCTAACATGGGTAAAAAGCATCTTCACTGCGCTGAATTTTATTTTATGCTGGAATTATACTTTAATTCATACTTTTACATGTACAGGTAAGGATACAAAACTCCTGTCACTTATAGTGATAGAGGGAGGGTAGTGGTAGAGGAGAGGTTGAAGACAGCCCCTACATTGATGGTTTGAGCAGCTAAGTATTTGGTGGTATAGGTTTCCCCCATTATCTAAAAGTTTGCTTTATGCCACTCTGCTCTTACCAAAGGCTTACATTAGTACCTGTTTTTGCTAACCAAAAGAAATTCAAAGAGGACTTTCACTTTTATGAAATGGTAATTTCTTCTTTGCTTTATGTCATTTTGGCTTATAAAAGGTTTCATAGGAACACTCTACTTTTGAATAGTGGGGAAAACTTGTGCCATATACTAAAAAAGGAAGAATAAATTTTGGAGTTAAAGGTGATAAACTCAGTTTTAGGTAAAGAGTAGAAAAATCTCTTTTGTCTTTTGGGAAAGACATAAATGTAAGTTAGGAATATAAATTTGTAAGCCTCTGCTATACAAATAAGTAAATGAAGCCACAGGAATAGATCACCTTAATCAAAGGAGAGAACTAGAATTCTGCAGAACAACAGCAGTTCTTCATTTATGGAAGAGGAAACATTGACAGACTTCTCTGTTTTACTAGAGCAAAATGTGACAACCTATTTCAAACTAACAGAGAATTTTTATATGGTTTTCTGAAGTTAAAATGGGGGAAATAGCAAATGGAAAAATATAAATGAAGAAATGAGCCAATCTTATAATTCTAGAAAATTGTGAAAGAAGGCCAATTTCTTAGCCACAGAATTAGTGTTTAGCAACTGACAGTCAAAATCTTCTGTGAAAGCAATGTTAAGGCTCAGCGCCTCAGTAATGACTGAGTAATATAATGTGAGTACAAATATAGACATTATGTTCTAGACTAACAAAGGATAGTATAACAGCTGTTTTGATTTTTTTTTTTAATTTCTTTAGCAGAATCTGGATTACACATTAGCATTCTTGGGAATAGCACTTGCTTCATATTAAAAGTCATCCCTAGATATATAAAAATTGAATAGCAGACATTAACCTACCAGGTTTTCTGGCTGTTTATGGCTATGCTGTTCTTCATAGTAGATGGCCTCAAAGAAAAGGACTCTTGACTATCCCAATTCAAGTTCTGAGAGAACTTGAATAACGTCAAGTTCTGAAACATCAAAAGTACTCAGAAACCAAGGCAGCTCCATTGCTCCACTTTGGGCCAGGCCCCACAGCATTTACCTTAAAACACAAGCCATCTTCATACCCATTCCTTACCTCACAAATCTCCTAAAGCACATGAAACTAATGTGTTCTGTGCTAGATCTCAGAGGTAAAAATTACCTAGAACAATCTCTCACCCAGCTAGTTACCTGCTGGCTCCACATAAGAAACTTACGATTTACTATATTTGAGAAAAATAGTGTAGCTTTTAAAACTTCTAATGTCTTATAATATATTGTGAACTTAACATCCAAAATTAAAATTCTAATTCACTTGTAATTGCTGGAGATATTCTTTGACTTCTACATCTTAAAATCTTGTATAAACTCAACTCAAAGTCTGAACCTTATAAAGTAAAAAAAAGTGTTAAGTCTTTTAAGGAAAACTGGGAAGGAAAAAAAAAAAGAATAGGCCATTTGTAACGCAGCAAACACTGAATAAAAAGGCAACCCATCTTAATAAAACCAAGGAAATGCTATGCTTCAACATTAGTACGATTGGTAATCACAAAGCCCTTTTGTTTCCAAACTTTTATAAATAATGTAAGAACTTTATTTGTTGTGGTAAATGTTAACTCACATTTAAAATATGTATGTGTGTGTATGTGTGTATACATACACATAAATGCACTTACCTTAGGAATAGGATTCAGCAGAACTACACCTGATTTCTTAGTGATGACCTGTTTTGTTGTATAGTGATGATCTATGAGTTGAGGAATGTTTGAAAAACCAGTGCCTTCAAATCGATATAGATTCTGGAGAAAGAACAATAAAGTAGAATAAATATGAAGACACTGCTTCAGCAAGACCATACTCAGCAATAAATTAAGTTGCACTAAGAAAAACTATTGTATGAATGTACATAATACTACTGAATGGTTAAGATGGTGAGAGTAAAAATAAATAAATAAAACTCCAACATGCTGAAAAATTTTAACTTTCCATCAAGAAATTAATTTTTATAATGACTAAACATACTTCAAACCATTAAAAAAGAGAAAGAAATGAAGGAAGAAAATGAAAAACTAACAAAGACCTGGAATGCATTTTGCTAAATGATAACCAAAGGACATAAAGCATGAGATACATTTGACTTAATAAACAAGCAATGCATTTACATAATATTTACATATATGCCCCATCTGATAAACCTTCCAAGATCAAAAATAACGTCAAAGCTTGAAGATATTATATTATAGCCAATATAATGATATATATTTGAAGAACACCTCAGATGATCACTATTTCCTACTTACCAATATAGTAGTAATTGGTATTTCTCTTATGGGGTTATTCATGTATTATTCTTTCACCAAAAGTACCTAGTCATTTACACACCATTGACAAAGAAATAAAATGCACAGTGACAAAACTGCAAATATCAGCATGCTCAAATCTTGCACTTTGTGGTTTTATAACATTAGATAAGTAACATTTTCTCAAACTCCGCCACAACCTCTTTTCTGTGTCTTCATATTTCAAATAGGCATGCAGGTCGGTTATCAAATGAATAAATTGATAGCAGTAAATTTAGCAAATAAAAAATATCTTATTGGCCATACTTTTCAATGCAGGAAGCACTGGAATGCATTGTAATGTATTAAAAACTTCTATCGGACTGTTCACAAAGTGCTCGCCCATACATATACATACAGGTCATACGTACAGATACCAACATGAATATGCTCTAAGAAAACTCTCTGTTAAGAAATAAGAACATTTAAAATTACCTAAATTTGGATATTATTTATATTACTGGAAGATTATTTCATAGTTAAAAGATTTAAAAAATTAAAGCTCCTTTTCCATAGTATAAGATTCAATTTACCAGAATTCAACTTATAGACCACCTTTAAATGGATATTTGTTTTATCAAGTGAGGGTCAAACAGGAGTTAGCTGACTATAAAACTAACCATAGAATATAATTTAACTCAAGGCAGTTTGCGTTAGAGTCAATTCAGGGCAAATTGTTAATAAACTGCCTAAAGAATTTTTGTATATAGCAGCCAGACCTACTATGATATATTAACAACGATGTTAAGAATATTTCTTACTGAAGACGCTAATCTATTATTAGGCATGCAATGTGCTGAGCAAGTTCTCTCAGTGTCTCAGTTAATTCATTGGTGAAACAAATAATATTTGGATCTTCTCAAAGAGTAAATATGAGGCTTGACCAAGTATCAACATGCAAACCCCTGTGCCCAGTATATGGCACATGGTACACACTCAATTAATTAAATCACCAAAGCAATAATAATCCTTGGGTTACAAAAATAATTCCAAACCCAGATATAGGAAAAGAAACATTTTCAAAGAATACCTTAAAGTGTAAATCACATTTTCTCAAGGAATAATCATTATCTGTAAATAATCAGGTATCCTGGAAGGCATTCTTACATTAAATTGTTTAAGAAATAAAGAAATGTAAAAGGTTATAGAAATGTAACATGTAATAACAATAGTAACAATGGTAATATTTCAACCAAATATACAGTATTATATCCTTGAACATTGCTGAGAGTAAATCTTAAGCATTCTCACCATGCACACAAGAAAGTATTTAACTTTCTTAACTGTGAGGTGTTAAATATCTTAATCCTGGTAATCATTTTACAATGTATATCAAACCATCATGTTGTACACTTTAAATATATATAATTCTGTTAGTTAATATTTACTGACAATGCATTCCTCCATAAAGTTAAAAATTTATATACTGTTACTCCCTTTATCTGATTCCTTCAGTCTACTCTTAATATAGCATCAGGAGATCCTGTTACAGTAGATCATTCCATTACTTTGCTATATTCTTATCTCTCTCAGAATAAAAGCCAAAGTCTCTACCATGGTCTATAAGACTCTACATAATCTGTCCTCTAGCATCTCTCTTACCACTACCCCCACCCCCACTTCCCTCCAGCCACACTCCCTTCCTTCTTGTTGTAAAACACACTATATATACTCCTTAGTCAGGGAGTTTACATTTGCTGCTTGAATAGTTCCTCAGATGGCCATATGGGTAATGGTTCCCTTACTTTTTCCAGTCTTTCAGCATAAATCACCTTTTCAGTGAGGTCTTCTCTGACCACCCTATATAATATTCAATTCCCCATTTTCTCACCCCAGCTAAATTTCTTATCTCCTTTTCCATATTAAATTTTTCTCCTCAGAACTTACCACCATCTAATATCATACATATTTTATTTTTCTTGTTTATTGCCTATCTTTTCTAGGATGTAAGCTCATGAGGTGATAAATTTTTACATTTCTTTTCTTAGAAAAAATGTCTATTTTTATTTTATAAAAGAGGCAAGTATTCCAAATTCATTGATGATGACAAGTGGTTCCAGTGATGTGACAATTAACTGGCTTTTTTTCCCCCAAAAAGAATAAAAACATTCCTCATATCTCTTTAAATACAGATTTTTTTGTTTTTTTGGTCCCTCAACTTTATTGTCATTTTTTTAAATTTTATTTTATTATGTTATGTTAATCACCATACATTACATCATTAGTTTTTGATGTAGTGTTCCATGATTCACTGTTTGCATAGAACACCCAGTGCTCCATTAGTATGTGCCCTCTTTAATACCCATCACCAGGCTAACCCATTCCCCCACCCCTCTCCCCTCTAGAACCCTCAGTTTGTTTCTCAGAGTCCATAGTCTCTCATGGTTCGTCTCCCCTTCCAATTTCCCCCCCTTCATTTTTCCCTTCCTACTAGCTTTTTTTACTTTTTTTTAACATATAATATATTATTTGTTTCAGAGGTACAGGTCTGTGATTCATCAGTCTTACACAATTCACAGCACTCACCATAGCACATACCCTCCCCAGTGTCTATCACCCAGTCACCCTATCCCTCCCGCCCCCCCACCACTCCAGCAACATTCAGTTTGTTTCCTGAGATTGAGAATTCCTCATATCAGTGAGATCATATGATACATGTCTTTCTCTGATTGACTTATTTCGCTTAGCATAATACCCTCTAGTTCCACCCACATCGTTGCAAATGGCAAGATTTCGGGTTTTTTGATGGCTGCATAATATTCCATTGTATATATATACCACATCTTCTTTATCTATTCATCTGTTCATGGACATCTTGGCTCTTTCCACAGTTTGGCTATTGTGGACATTGCTGCTATAAACACTGGGGTGCATGTACCCCTTCGGATCACTACATTTGTATCTTTGGGGTAAATATCCAGTAGTGCAATTGCTGGGTTGTAGGGCAGCTCTATTTTCAACTTTTTGAGAAACCTCCATACTGTTTTCCAGAGTGGCTGCACCAGCTTGCATTCCCACAAACAGGGTAGGAGGGTTCCCCTTTCTCTGCATCCCTGACAACATCTGTCATTTCCTGACTTGTTAATTTTAGCCATTCTGACTGGTGTGAGGTGGTATCTCATTGAGGTTTTGATTTGGATTTCCCTGATACTGAGCAATGTTGAACACTTTTTCATGTGTCTGTTGGCCATGTGGATGTCTTCTTTGGAAAAATGTCTGTTTATGTCTTCTACCCATTTCTTGATTGGATCATTTGTTCTTTGGGTGTTGAGTTTGATAAGTTCTTTATAGATTTTGGATACTAGCCCTTTATCTGATATGTCATTTGCAAATATCTTCTCCCATTCTGTCGGTTGTCTTTTGGTTTTGGTGACTGTTTCCTTTGCTGTGCAAAAGCTTTTTATCTTGATGAAGTCCCAATAGTTCATTTTTGCCCTTGTTTCCCTTGCCTTTGGCGATGTTTCTAGGAAGAAGTTGCTGTGGCTGAGGTCGAAGAGGGTGCTGCCTGTGTTCTCCTTTAGGATTTTGATGGACTCCTGTCTCACATTTAGGTCTTTCATCCATTTTGAGTTTATTTTTGTGTGTGGTGTAAGGAAATGGTCCAGGTTCATTCTTCTGCATGTGGCTCTCCAATTTTCCCAACACCATTTGTTGAAAAGATTGTCTTTTTTCCGTTGGACATTCTTTCCTGCTTTGTCAAAGATGAGTTGACCATAGAGTTGAGGGTCCATTTCTGGGCTCTCTATTTTGTTCCATTGATCTATGTGTCTGTTTTGTGCCACTACCATACTGTCTTGATGATGACAGCTTTGTAATAGAGCTGGAAGTCCAGAATTGTGATGCTGCCAGCTTTGCTTTTCTTTTTCAACATTCCTCTGGCTATTTGGGGTCTTTTCTGGTTCCATACAAATTTTAGGATTATTTGTTCCATTTCATCACAGTATCCCCATGGTCTAGAACAGTGCCTGGCATGTATTGCCTGGATCAATAAACATGTATGAATAAATGAAATATAATGCATATAAAATGAGTGTGAAGCTAAAGAGACAAATCAGATAACTTAACTTGGAAATTAATACTGAAAACAGACTCACGCAAACAACACACTGGAGTACAATGTCTAATAAAAAGTAAGTAACATGATAAAATTTACACAGAATCAAATTTCAGATCAGTGACTAGTATCATAATATAATGTCTTATATAAAATTCTAACACACCTCTGAAACAGTGAATGGAATAATGGGAATTTTCACTTAAGAACATATCTACCTTCTAAGTTAAAGAGAGTTTTCTGCCACTGACATAGTAATCATGATGAAGACAGGGAGTGATACAAGCAGCAGTACTTACTTCATGGGATGAAATAAGAAACTGATTTCTAGCAATTATCCTTATAAAGCAATCAGTTCAACATCAGTGAAGTTCTCAGAGTCCTAACTGCGCAAAACCAGTTAACTCACTTTATCGATGAAGATACAGTAATGAATCTAAAAACAATGCTAAGATGACATATGCTTAAAAAGTTCAGCTAAGGCTCAAGCTAAAGTCAAGAGTAGCACATTCACAAAAACTGCTGAGGACTTGTTTCTTGATACTCTCAAAATTCCGAATATTATAATCTGACCTTGTTACAAATCTGTGTAAATTTCTTGTAGCTCAAATGACATGAGGTGTGAGGTTTCGTTCACATACAAATGGATTATTTTTTAAGTTTTCTACATAGCTTTGGCAATAATACAACAGAGAGAATCCAGACTAATCTTTAAATCAGACACTCTTCTTTGGAGCTAAGGTTGCTACTAATGATCTCTTAAGTGACTTCCAACAGAAGCAATAAAAAATAGTAGTTAGAATAAATTTTTGCAAATTTCTACAAAGATCATTTTGTTGATTGTCATTTGTAATACACGATTACATATCATGTAATATGTCATTAAAATAAAAGTATGAATAAAAATATGATATAACTCAAATTTTATAAATTATATAGATACCTATGATTAGAATATATCAAAAAAATCTCAAAGAATATACACTGAACCCAGAAGGTGGTGTTAGGAAAACATTTGCTACATCTAGAGCTTATTTCTGAGTTATCACTGTGCTACTTAAGAATCAGTCATGCATATGGATGAAAAACACATAAAAAACAGAATCAGATTTTGTTTCTATACATACTTCCAGAGTACTGTTATTATACAAAGAAGTCAGGACAGAATACACACATAAAAATGAGAAGGGGATTCAATGAATGTATAATCTGAAATAATATGCCTGAGTAGATCCCCTGAAAAAGAATTGAGAACAAGCAGGCTTAAGGAAAAGCAAGCAAACAAGCAAGATAGATTTCTGAAAGAGGCAGCTGAGATGAATAAGCTAAATAAAAAAACAAAAGGCTAAATAAAACATTCCTTTTTTTGGTAAAATACCTAAAAATGAAAATATAAAACATAAGCTCTAGCTTTCTCAAATAAAAACGGCACATGGAATACTTATAAGTAACTCATTAAACCAGTACACAGGAAAGATTGTCGGAGAGTTTGGGAAATAGTATTAATATGGTTTCGGTATGTCTTTTCCTAGTTAACTTTTACTCATTCTTCAGATGTTGTCTCAAACTTAACTTCCTTAAGTTTCCCAGTTAAAAGCTTTTATAGCAATGTGTATCTACAGCTTTATAATTATTACTTTATGGTTTATAATTATATATAACGTGTGATTTACAAGTGACTGTGAGCCTCCCTCCTAGACTATAAGCTCCACCATTATATCCCTGGACCTTAAAAGTACTCAATCAGTATTTCCTGGAAATTAATATTAATGAGGTTTTGGAAAGGCTTTGTTTAACTGTTAAGAAGAAAGTCTCCTAAGTCTTTAATCATGTGTCAGGGACACAGAAAATGGATACCTTATCACAGTTTATTTTGACTTCAAGTTATTTATTGCCTTCTCTTGGGTCCTTGAAGGATAGGAGTAGAGTGATTAAAATAACTCTAAATATACAACAATAAGGCACAAACTTGGAATCAACTGTCATTCAAACAAGTCTGGAATTTACTCGCTTTCCTTCAGTCTTCCTTAAGTTTCATGGCATGAATTTAAAAATACATGTAGTTCAAAGAGCCTAGAGATTATGACAACAACAGAACAAAGTAAACCTGTCTAGTACATGCAGAGACTAAATCTACCAGCTCGAAGTGGAACTTAGCACATAATAGACATCCAATAAATACCTGTTGAATGAATCAGTGATTTAATACATTGAGCTACCCAATTTCACACAATAATTACGACCTCCACTTTGGGGTTATTTTTGTTTTATTGACTCATATCCCTGGGCCTTACACATTACTCACTCAATTAGTATTTCCTGAATAAATGGATAAAGAAATAAATGATGATGATATGCCATTATATAGAGGATTTTTTGTTTTATTTTAAAATATTTATTATTATGTTGTTATTTTTAATTCATCACCATATGTTATTTCAAATTTTCTTGGCGCCATCATCCCTAATTCTGCATCTTTAATATTTCTCTGTTCATGAATTCTACCAATGTCTCACCTACTACGTTTTAAGTTCACTGAGAAGTAGGCCATACATTTTTCAGTTTCATCTCCTTACACTGAATAACATGGTACTTTGCAAAAAATGGGTTTTTAGCAAATGCCTGTCATATAAATAAATTAGAGAAATATAACTGGGCACTTTCCCATTAATATTAAGATCTCTCTGGAGCACTTCTGTCTTACTACATGTATTTTTGTTTTATCATACACAAAAATAAAGATTTGCATCTACATTTACTTATCAAATGGAACAATGCTATGTGAATCTCTATGAAAATCTATCAACATTTATGACACAAAATAAACAGTTTCAGGAACAAATTCTAAATATGTTTAGGTACAAACTCCGTTATATCAAACACCCTACCCAGGCTGGTAACTATGGAACTGGTCGGTGACTAATGCTAGAATTACACTGAGATTCAGATGTTCCTAGATATGCTTAATATTATCTGGCTTTATGAAATTAATATATTTAGTGTCCAATAAAAAGTACAACACTTCTTGCTTGAAGAGTTAAGACAAAAGGTAGATATTCTCTGCTAGAATAGTAAACAATGTAAAAATTGAAAGTATCCGTGTCCATCTTGATCATTCATAATGTTCACATTATGTTCACAGCATGCAGAGTTTCACCACATGTTAAAAAGTAACTGTGTGATGCATACAAAAAAAAACCCAGCTTCAAAATAATTGCCATCCTACACTGCAGTTGACAGAGACAATGTTGCTAAAATGCCATTATTTGTGATTGATGAATACCTCAAACTTAAATATATAAATTCTAAAACAACACTTTCATTATTATTTAAATTTCATAAATAAATCTCATGGAAACCAAAAAGACATTTTTTAAATTAACTTTTCGAATTACATGGATGTTTCTTACAAAATACATTTGTATTTTTTCTCAGATAAACTCATCAAACAATGGTAAAAATTTTTACCTAATATTTGCATAGCACTTTATACCTTATAAAACATGTATTTACTGATTTGATTCCCACAATCATGATACAGGCTGTTAACCCCATTACTTTCCAAACCATAGACCTTCTAAAATGCAGAACTGGGATGGAATCCCAAGTCTTATGATAACAAGTTCAATGCTTTTTTTATGTTATTTGGTATTTTTCTCATTTTCTAAAATCTCAATTTCCTTATGTCTTCACCTCTTAGGACACCTATCCCCTCATTTATGTACAGCCTTTATAATCTACTATTAGATTATAAACTCCTTGATTGGACTATAATAGGCAACCATTAAATATCTGACAATGAATTCCCCCATTTATTGGCCCTTTCAAGCAACATGTATATGAGGAAGGAAATGGGATAATTTTAGCTCACGGAGTATTTACCCACACAAAATGAAAAAGAATTAAAAACTCTCCCAAAAGTCTAGATCACCTCAAAACTCCTATTTTCTACTGATTGAAGAACACGTTATATAGTAAGAATTAACTAAATAAAATTAGGCAGTGGAAAACCTGAGGCATTCACAGAAATGCAAGCACTCTCATCCTAAACAGAGACCTTTGCAAAATTTCAATGACAGAAAGAAGCTGAATAAAATCTTCAAATGTGAACCTGCAACAATGTCTTTTCAGGATCTATTATACTGTTCATTTTAGTCACTTAAAGTGAAAATATTAAAGACAAATGGTAATTTGCAAGTAGACCCTTTCCTTTTTGTTTCTAAGAATACTAATTTAAATTCCTACAGTTACATTTTAAACTATAAGTGGTAATAGGGAAATATTTCAGTCTTGTTTAATGTATGACATATTTTTAAAATGGTAACTTTCAGAGCTTAGAAAATAGAGGGAGACATTCACATAAATTTTAGTTTATACTTTACCTATGACCTTTCCTTCTACAATTTGCATACCGTTTTATAAATATTGCTAGCACGGTCACAGGTTGGAATAGGGAAGCTTGTCTACATCCATAACTTAAAGGCACATACAAATTATAAAAGAGTTTGCCAAGGAAATGAGGAATGACATATTACTAGAAACAGTAGGTTGGATGTACGAACATAGGAAAATATGATTTTGAAGTTGAGGTCTGAATACTACACAAAATTAACAAGGCTATGAAAATTATAATATAAACCTTAATGGATTTATTCCTTTTATAACCCATCTGAATGGCATCTATTTTCATTTAAATATAATTTCTAGATGTGAATATATGAAATGCCACTGTATACTCTGAAATGGTTACTTTCATGGTATGTGAATTTCACCTCAGAATTATAGATATATATACATTAATACATACATATCTACCTAAAACCCTCTGGCCTTTATCTAATGATAATGGTTCAATCTTTTTGTAAGATAATTAGTATTATTCCAGTGCCTGGACATAAAATGAAATCTTAGACAGCCAGCTTGAAAATGCACACTATTTGAAATGCTGGAGTAAAAAATGACAAATAGAGGCCTTCATATACTAAAATTACTAAAAATTTTTCCGTGGGTAAAGTTAAACAAAATTTTGAGATTACTCTTCATCTGTTCAATGCTTAATCAAAAATATAACAAACATAAGTAGTTTAGCAGTACTTAAAGTTCAATAAATAAATTAGTATTAGAAGAAACAATGTGAATAAATCAGTTTAAAAATTTTTCATCTATTTCTATTATTGTTTATTAATGCCAATAACCTAAATTAATAATAAAGCTAATTCAACTATCATTGTCCCACTTATTAAGGAATTTCATTATCCCTATTTAACAACATATTTCTTAAAATCTCTCATGATACATTTTTTTTTAAATTTTATTTATTTATTTGAGAGAGTGAGCGAGAGAGAGCACAATCTGGTGGAGGGTCTACGTAGAGGAAGAGGGAAGAACAGGCTCCCCACTGAGCAGGGAGCCCGATGCAGGACTCGATCCCAGGACCCTGGGATCATGACCTGAGCTGAAGGCAGACAAGTAACTGACTGAGCCACCTAGGTGTCCCTCTCATAGTACATTTTTGACAGCAATTTCAAGGGCCAATTTTAGGAGCATAAAAGGAAAAACTGTGATAATCATATTTTTAGTTTTTATTTTAAAATAGCTTTAATGTTCAAGTTTAACTTAAAATATTTTAAATGTTTAACTTAAAATATTTTAAATGTTTAATTTAAAATATTTTAAATGTTTAACTTAAAATATTTTAAATGTTTAACTTAAAATATTTTATTTTATTTTTTTTTTAAAGATTTTATTTATTTATCTGACAGAGAGAGACACAGTGAGAGAGAGAACACAAGCAGGGGGAGTGGGAGAGGGAGAAGCAGGCTTTCCACTGAGCAGGGAGCCCGACGCGGGGCTCGATCCCAGGACCCTGGGATCATGACCTGAGCCGAAGGCAGATGCTTAACGACTGAGCCACCCAGGCGCCCCTAAGTTAAAATATTTTAAATGTTTGGAGCACTGGGTGGCTCTGTCGGTTAGGCTTCGGACTCTTGATTTTGGGTTAGGTCATGATCTCAGGGTTGTGAGATGAAGCCCTGCATCGGACTCTGTGCTCAGCTAGGAGTCTGCTTGAGATTCTCTCCCTTCCTCTCCCTCTGCCCCTCCCCCTGCTTGTGCTCTCTAAATAAATAAATATAATCTTTAAAAATATGTATATTTTAAATGTTTATATATTTAAATTTAAATTTATAACAACTATTTTTAATTTATAATACCTTAAAATACATATGTCCTTAATACATTGATCAGCATTTCAGTGAATTTTGACACACTGTATTGAAGGAATTCAGAAAAAAATAAAATTAAGTACTAAGCATAAAATGTTATGGGCATTTATCACAAACTATTCATTATTTTACTATAATTATAGCAAAATGAACGACATCAAAATATACATATAAACTAAATTGGAAACGTACATCAACAAATTGTATGATAAAGTGTCTCCTTTGTCCATCAGAATATACAGAAAGGACATATTCACCAGGTTTCCCATGACTCTCTCGCACCAAGAAGTCTCCTTGTTGTTTTAATAGATCTTGCGCTTCTATTCTGGGAATTGCTCCATGGTACCAGTCCTGTTCTGCCAGGGGCTTCTCACTTACAGGGATCGTATCAGAGAACTTGAGGAAACATTGAGAAAAAATAAATAAATAGTAAATTAGAGAAAATAGGAATTCTTCCTGGTAAAATTGATAGCAATTATAAATACTTCTTACATACATTCCTCTTTTTAATCGACCAATTAAAAGTTTCATGATGAATCTGAATTTTTCATAATTTTTAAAGAAAATATCTCTTGGAATACTGGTGCTGAAGTTTAGCTCAAATACATATCTTTCAACACTTTGAGTTTACTTGTTTATTCTATCTATCATACATAGATGCACACAATATTAGCATTCAGTGTTAGAATTTATAGTCGTATTCACCGTATTATAAAAGAAATCCATATATTTAAAATTTACCAACCAGAGAATTATGATAAAAGGGGGTATTATCAGAGAAATTTGTCACAAAACAATTTCATTTTTATTCAAATTAAAAGTTAATTATTTTTATGGAATAAACTTTCAATGACACAGGCTGTAGACTGCCCATGTCATATGTTCCAGAAGCAATATTGAAGGCATCATCTGATGCTACCTTGCTGCTGTGCCTTCCCATTCTTACCCTCATTCCCCTGACTGCCTTATCCATTATCACTGCCACATGGCTGGTCCTGATCCTGCATAGCAACGGCCAGTAAAGCCGTAGGAGAAATAGCATCACTGGAAATCACCAACACAAAATTATAAACAAGTGGCAAAAACAGGAGAGGACTATAAGCCAGGACTATGGCAGGAAAAGCAGATCATCTGTTATTTTAGGAGACCACATGCTAATATCAATTAACAGATAACTAAGGAGTGAGTTAGATGTCCTTGAAATGTTTCTAATTGATAATAGATGGAAGCACATTTTCTAGTTACAAGTAAAACGTGTGATATTTGTTTTTATCATCCAAAGAACTAAATTGCCCCAGATGGTTAAGAGTACTATATGGGTAAGGTACAATAATGTACACTAACTCTTAAGATACTTAGAATATAATATGCACAATGTCTCATGAGAAAGTAATTTATAAATTGGAGAAATTAGAATTAATAATAAATGAAAGGCAAATATTCATACATATGGTATCTCAGAATGATGTTATGAACTCTATACAGGGAAAAAGTATGATATCTTTGCGGTAAATGAGAACTAGTTCTGAAGATAGCCTTCCTTGTTTTGTACCTAGGAAGAAGCCCAAAACTTGTAAGTCAAAGTTCCATTTTACATTATCCAAAACCCATCCTACTGATTTAAAAAAAGAAACTTGAAAAATCCCACATGGACTTCAAAGAAGAGCTCACATTTTGGTTTCTACTTCTTCCACTTACAATACACTTAATTACTTAAATATATATATGGTGTGACTTACACAGAAATTTTTTGTAAGCTAAATAAGGCTTTTCTTTTAGTACAAATTATGATAAATATAATACTTCAAAAACATTTTAATCAGTGTTTCCAAAAATAGATTTAAAGAACAAATTATACAGAGAACCAGCCACAAGTATGAGGTAAAAACAAATGCATAATGCACACAAAATTAAATTTTTGCGTATACTAACAGTTTATAATTCTTAAAATAGGCAGTCAAAATTATTAAATATATCTTTTCCAAAATTTTATCACACTGTATCTCAGTATAACACCAAATTTTTTACTATAATAGAAATATTTCCAAGTGTTTCCAATGGCAAAATTGTTTTATTGATTTTTTTTCTCAGAAAAATAAATTCAATGTCACCTTGCAAAGAATTTGTTTTCATCATTATCTTTCAAGAAGGTCTACATATTAGAAAGGCGTCACAAACAAGGATGTCATGTGCTTGATTTCTTGTCCTATTCAACCTATCCTCCCAAATGTTGATTTATTTAGAACAGTAAAATGCAGAGCCTGGAGAATTCATTAAGTCAGAAGGGCATCTGAAGTACAAAAGCTCAGCTAACACTGAGAAATTCATTTAAGGATTTGTATGTGAAGAATCTGTTTGGGAGAAAAATCATCCTGAAAGAACATCTGTATTTGTTTATTTGCTTTAAAAAAGAAGTGAATGGGAAGGAACTTACATTACTATATCACAGGGATTACACAACAGTTCTTTGGATTTATTAGTTTCTTTGAAATAGAGATCTGATACCGTTATAAAGTGTAAGCTGGGGGCACCTGGGTGGCTCAATCGGTTAAGCATCCGAATCTCGATTTCGGCTCAGGTCACGATTTCAGGGTTGTGAGATCGAGCCTGGTTGTGGGGCTCTGCACTCAGTGCAAGTCCACTTGTCCCTCTCCCTCTGCTCCTCACTCCCCGCCCCCCGCACCATGCCCCCTGAGCATGTGTGCGCACTCTCTCTCTCAAATAAATAATGATCTTTAAGAAAAAAAAGTGTAAGCTGAACAGTTTGTGAGTGTATGCGTAAGTACATGTGTGTGCCTACACATACACAGGGAAAGGCCCTACATATGCCCGGTCTGGGTATATCAGGTTTTACAGGGACTTCTCTGCAAGCATTGGAAGGAACATTTTTATTAACATGATTTCAATTAAATTCCAACACAATTCTGCAAGCTTGTTAGTAATAGAATGTAGAATGCATCAGCAACAAAATCCAACATCCCAAGAACCATCATAATTACATCAAAAAGGAAATGAAGCTTTTTACTTCAAATATCATATCTTTCTAATCCTCAGCAGGGAAAGATTTTTCCTTGTCAGTAAGTTATCTAAGATTTTTGCCCAAGATATGGGGGGAGTGGTTTCTTTTTTGAAGTTATAGTTAATCTAACACAGTTAATTAGTTATACTTAATAAGACAAGCTTTCCTGATTGACTGGGCTAGCTATTTAGTTATTTTACCTGGGCCTTATTCTTAAAGAACATTCCAGTAAAAACATATTGGGCTTAGTGAAATAAAAAGATTCATTTAAGTGAAGAGGCAATGAGGAGTCAGTACTAGAAAATGAAAATATTTTGGGCGGGGAGGGGAGAATAAGGGCCTATTTTTTTTTCTTAACCTATTCAGCCTAATTTCCAAGTATGTAATGAAAATTGGTATGGCTTTACTTATTTCTTCAAAGATTTTATTTATTTATTTATTTGAAAGTGAGAAAGAGTGCACACACTCAAGTGGAGGAAGGGGCAGAGGGGAAGGGAGAGAGAGAATCTCAAGCAGACTCTGTGCTGAAAGTGGAACCCAATGTGGGGATCCATCTTACAACCCTGAGATCATGACCTGAGCCGAAACCAAGAGTCAGAAGCATAACCGACTGAGCCACCCAGGGGCCCCAAATTGTATGCCTTTATTGCAAACATTTCAGTGCAAGATGAGCTCCTTTTTGAGAGGCCAAAAAAAATGTTAGAAAAAAAAAAATCAGGGCAGCCATCAAAAGGAATGAAATCCTGCCATTTGCAACAATGTGGATGGAACTGGAGGGTATTATGCTGAGCGAAATAAGTCAATCAGAGAAAGACATGTATCATATGACCTCACTGATATGAGGAATTCTTAATCTCAGGAAACAAACTGAATGTTGCTGGAGTGGTGGGGGGTGGGAGGGATGGGGTGACTGGGTGATAGACATTGGGGAGGGTATGTGCTATGGTGAGCGCTGTGAATTGTGCAAGACTGTTGAATCACAGACCTGCACCTCTGAAACAAATAATACAATATATGTTAAAAAAAAAAAAAAAGAAGATAGCAGGAGGTGAAGAATGAAGGGGGGGATATCGGAGGGGGAGACAAACCATGAGAGACGATGGACTCTGAAAAACAAACTGAGGGTTCTAGAGGGGAGGGGGGTAGGAGGATGGGTTAGCCTGGTGATGGGTATTAAAGAGGGCATGTATTGAATGGAGTACTGATGCAAGAATTTTTATTTTTATTTTCCCTTATTTCTCATTTTTCTACATCTTAGTGTCTGGTGAGCAAGAATGGCTAGAAGGAGGGGAGGTAAGTTAAAACCTTAGGAATAAAGAAAGACAACTAAGGTATAAAATATATAGTATTTAACCTGAATTTAACAACATGCCTTGTTAAAGGAAGTACAAGGTTGCTCTGCTAGGCTTGAAGGAGAACGCTAACAACAACAAGCAGTATATGATGTTATGCATGAAAAGAACTATACTTCCCTATGCCAATGGTGGAAGCCAAGCATTATAATACTAACATTACAATGATGTACAACTTAAACATAGCTGAATTACAATTTTCTAATTTTCTAAAAAGAAGCAAGCTAGCAAATCTTATTTACAATAAGATTATATATTATTCTATATAATGGAAGCATTTCTTTATCGTCTAATATTTTTATTTTCTAAATTCTAGTACAAAGTAATTCTAAAACTGAAATAACATATATGCCAATACGGTATAGAAAAATATGAATTTTAAGGAAGGAAGAGTTGAATAATTTTTTAAGTAGGCTCCATGCCCAGCATGGAGCCCAACATGGGGCTCAGACTCACAACCCTGAGATCAAGAGTCGGATGCTTAACCACCTGAGCCACCCAGGAGCCCCAAGGGTTGAATAACTTAATAATTCTTCTGAGGTCTTAAGAACAATTATTTGGACCAAGATGTGCTTTATTCTGGTTTTAAAGAACATTTTTCAAAGAGTACTACTATTAGAAATGTGTTATCATTCCACAGAGCAGTGACACAACTAGTACTCACAAGGGGATGGAACAAGTTGTTTGCTCAACCACTTACTATAGAAATTCTGCAGTAAAAGATGGCTCTGAGAAAGGGAAGTATTCTTGATATGACTAGAAGAGATCTCATTAAATAGAATGCGGCTTGAAAAACTTTCAATGGAAATGGATACGCATGGTTACCAGTAGGCTTCCAGATTATGCAATTAATCCTAACACCTCTGGCCCTGACTTCAGAAGCAGTCTCTGAGAAATAGTTCTCAAAGCAAAATTACAACCTCTTGCAGCACAGGAAGATGCTGAATATGGAGTAGTTCACAGAGCCCAGAGGTACTAGTGAAAGTTACTTAAGGCTGTTAGTACACTGAGAAAAAGAACACATTCTTGGAGCTGTTAAAACATATTAAAAGACTACTCAGATCATAACAATAAATATTAAACATCAACCATCAGATGCTATATTGGATTAAAGCCAAATTCATGTATCATCTAATTATCTTACATTCTCCCTTCCATCAAGACTGTTGATCGAAGTGGTCCATGAGACTGTCTTCAAATAAGCTCTACATTTTAGCCACACTATTAAAAATATTGAAATAAATAGCTATGACAAGTCCAATAGGAATAGTATTAAGATTAATTCTAGTTTCATTTCCCTATGTATAATGCAATTAATTGCCTCATTTTATTTAAAATTATGCTTTAAAGTTCCAATTTTTATATGTTCATTTGAATAAAGAAACAGTGATTTCACAGCTGTTGCCTTTTTAAGGTTTTAAATTAAATATGCTTCCACATTCAAAAGAATGGATCTGGACCTCTGCCGTGCACCATATACAAAAATTAACTAATAACGGATCAAAGACCTACATGTATAAGTTAAAACTATAAAACATTCAGAAGGAAATAAAGGTGAAAATTTTTATGATCTTGGATTAGATGATGGTTTTTTAGCTATGACACCAAAAACATGTGCCATCAAAGAAAAACAGATAAACTGGACTTTGTCAAAAACTTTTGTCAAATGACGTTATCAAGAAAGTGAAAAGACAGTCCATAAAATGAGAAAAAAAAAAAACATCTGCAAAGTATATATCTGTTAAGGGGCTTGTATCCAAAAAATATAAAGAACTCTTATAACTCAAGAATTAAAAAGCAACCCTATTAAAAAGTGTTCAAAGAAAAGGAACAGTCATATCTCTGAAGAACATATACAAGTGGCTAATAAGTACATGAAAATATGCTCAACATCAGTAGTCATTAGGAATATGCAAATAAAAGATACATCATTTCACATCCACTAGTAATATAATTTTAAAAAACAGAAAATAATAAGCACTGATGACATTGTAAAGAAATTAGAATATTCATATACTGCTAGTGGAAATGTAAAACAGGGAAACTACTGTGGAAAAATGTTTGGCAGTTCCTCAAAAACTTAAACATAGAATCACCATATAACCCAGCAATTCCCAGGTATATAACAGAGAGCAATGAAAATGCATGTTCACGTAAAAACTTGTATATCAATGTTCACTGTAGCGTTATTCATAATAGCCAAAAAGTGGAAACATCCCGAATGGCCATCAGCTGATGAATGGGTAAACAATATGTGATAAATTCATAAATGGAACATTATTCAGTCATAAAAAGAAATGAAGTACGTCACATGCTACAACACAGATGAACCTTGAAAACATTATACTAACTGGAAAAAATTAGACACAAAAGGTCACATATTATATGATTCTATTTATGTGAAATGTCCAGAATAGGCAAATCCTTAGGGATCAAAAGTGGGTTAGTGACTGCCAGAAAATGGGAAAAGGAGGGAGTTGAGACTAACTACTACTAGGTATGGAGTATCTTATTAGGGAGACTGAAATGTTCTGGAAGCAGACAGTAGAGATGGTTGTGCAACAGAGTGAGTATACCAAAAACCACTAAGTGTACAATTTAAAATGGTGAGTTTCATGTTGCGTGAGGTATATCACCATAAAATATTTTGAATATGCTTAACTATGCCATTTTGGCAAGTTTATTTTAAGCTTTTATATAGAGAAAAAAATTGTTTAGAATAATAAAAAAAATTCTATTTTACATTTACCAAATTAGAATACTCTAAAAAATACTATATTGTGTCAGAAAAAATTTTAATTATGACTAAGCAGTCTCTACATTGTTATACTTCTTAGATTATCGTACTTAACACCTGAAACCTTCACACTCATAGTAAGACCCAAGGCCTCAGTTACCTGTATATCTGAGGGAGAAACCCTTTCTCCAAAATAAGTAGGATACCAAATGATTTACAGAAAAAGTTGTGTACATTTATTCACAGTGAGCAATAGTGTCATAAACCGCAGACTACCTCAGTCTTTTTGGTTCATAAGATTTCTAAATAAATCAGGAAATACCAAGGAGAACTTCACTGATAGAAGTAATGATCTCCTTCAGCATGAAGATACAAATAGAGCAACTGGGCCTTGAGGAAGTAAACATTCTCTAGAATTCTCAATTACAGAGGGAACAATTTCTTAGAAAAAATGGGCATTTCATAGCTTCGAGGACACTGATAATTTATGACAAATAGATCACAATGTATATTTGAACGAGATACATGCTTTGTGGGAAAGGCACTTCAATTCATTTCAGCTAAAAGCAGTTTGTTAACACCAAACTTTTATCTATATCAGTCACTGTCAATTTGGTAAATTTATTTAAAAATAAAGTCCATTTTTAAATGGAGAAGATAACATGTAAATAACTTCAAATTTTAACAAGTTAAGATTTGTACCATTAATTCATTAAGATTGTGCATATTATACCTGACATAATTTTAGGATAGCCAACCATGTGTAACTTCATCATATTGTACTAACTGGATTTCTTTTGTTTCTATATGTAAATGAGCGTGTCTTTACATACATAAAGGAAAAAAACTCCCTCACCCTCTGATCAACCTGATTTATCAAAACAGGCTCCGTTAGAGCCAAAAGCTGACGTTCTCATAACTATGAGCTTCAAAGTGATGTATGTGACATGAAGTCTCAGAACCACTGCAGTACTCCTAGACACCTGTCTTGAGGGCACAAAATTCTTAGGCATCCCAGATTGTCAGGAAAACAAACAAACATTAGGAGTGTTACCCTATTCCTACTATTATAATATTATATTATTTTTCTGTCACTAGCTAACATTTGAAGCTCTAAATTCCACTCTCCTAATTTTACACCGAAGAATAAAGCTGAGGATAACCTTGAGTTTATAATAGGCCTTCGTTCTCAAGTATTTAAGAGAGTTGACTAAAGGAAAATTGGGCAGGGGAAGCACCTTTCATAAATCAGCTCACCGATGAACTGCTACTAATTGCTGGCACAAAGACCTCTGACTAAGTGAAATAAAGGTGAGTTTATGACAACTTGACAATGTCATGTGTTTCACTGACTTGTTTCAATGCTAAATAATTTTATGAAGTGCTAACTGAGGTATGTGAACATTTCTTTTTAAGAACTGATTTTCTTGGGACGCCTGGGTAGCTCAGTTGGTTGAGCATCTGCCCTCGGCTCAGGTCATGATCCCAGGGTCCTGGGATCAAGTCCCACGTTGGGCTCCCTGCTAAGCAGGGAATCTGCTTCTCCCTCTGCCCCTCCCCCCTGCTCGTGATCTCTCTCTCTCTCTCTCAAATAAATAAATAAAATCTTAAAAAAAAAACTGATTTTCTTTTTTTTGAAGAACACACTTGAACACTTCCTTTCAAGAACATTTTTTTTAAAAAAACTTTTTAAATATTTCTTTTCAAGAACTCTTTTTCTTTTCTTCTAAGTCATCAAAACCTGTCCTCATAGTCTCTAGAATATATCATAGATTCCTAATCAAGCCTCCCATACTTTATTTTGAATGTCAAATCATAATAAACCAAGTCCTATAAACTACTATTTATCTGTAAATCATTAACTTAAGAAAACAAGATTAGGATAGGGCCTTAAAAGAGACTTACTCTACCATGTAGTTTTTGCCTAAAATTATTATTTTTGTATTTGCTATTCAATGCCAGGGGAGATGGTCTGCATTACTTCACAGCCCCCCCTATTGCCATAGATCACTTCTGGAGGTCGGAAGTGGTAATAGCAGCATCAGAGGCTAACGCTGAAGTAGAAAATCTCTTTTATATGAAAATAAAATTTTCTTCTTTTTTGTTAATTAAAATACCTGATGCTTTGCCTCAATTGTGTATAAAAGAGTGTTGCTTGAGTGGAATAAATATGGGAACATGTGTTACATATTAAAAAGGAATTATAGCAAATAAATCTGAAATGTGAATGGACATTTAACTAATCTGTGGTTAGGAAACACCTTGTTTTTCTAAATAAGACTAGGTCACGTTATTTTAAACAGCTGAACTTTTAAAGAGTAAGAAATAACATTAGGATATTATTATGTAGAAAATCGGAAAGATTGGGGCAGAGCACATAATTATATTTGTAGTGAATATTGTTGTTTTGACCATCATTCATTATCATTCTAAAGCTCTGTTGTGCATGAGGGATAGCTAGGAAAAAAAGTTTGTTAATTTAGTCTTAAAGGTAATGAAGTAAGAAAAATACTTTAAAATTTTACTATATAAAGGGAAAAAGAATATACTTTATCTTGCGTGGCTATAGCTGCTGTTACCAGGGATTTGTAATATTTTGTGCAGCACCGTGACATGCCAAACCCAAATTTCAAATAGACTTCAATTTAATAATTAAAATGTTCTCAAAAATATGAACACACATATAAACTGATACATTTTAAAAATACATATACAATAGTCCCTATTATAAAAATATGTTTCACTGGAAAAAACTTTGTCTATGCTCTTCTTCTAATATAAAGCCTCAAAATAACTAAAATGTTTCCTATAATTATTTATATGTAGTACAGAAAGTCCAGAATACAAGTTTATTTCTTTCCTCCCTATATCAGTGTTACATGGAATTTACTATATACATGTATGAACAGATTCATATGCATATAAAAATTATATTATGTATTTAGTTTTCTATTTGTAAGGACAAATTTACATATGATATTCATTGTTTATCAGAAACAAGCTAGAACAAAGAGTTCATCCTACTTACTGTTGAAGAGCCCAGTGCCGATTTTGGAGACCTAATTATTCCAGCAATTGAATGACGAATAGACTCAAATTTGGATAGCCTCTCCTTTCTTTCCTGGAGAGATTAAGAAAGAAGCTTTCAGCAATAGTAAACTAGTTTATACACAGTTATTCTGGGTATTTAGGTATTTATGCACAGCTAATCACATATTGCAACTAAATAAAATGCAACCTTCCTGACATTAAAGATGACAAATAATCAGATGCATATAAACTCTATAGTATTTTGGTCTCTTAATAAATGTCTTGATTTTGGGGAAAAATAAGAAAGAAATAAAAATTCATAAGATGAGAGAAAAGAAGAAATGCAAATGAAATTCATGGGAAACCAAGTATTAACATGCAGGAGAAAAAAAAAAAAAGACACAAGCTATAAGGAACCACTCTAACATAGATTTCAGATAGCACTGTAGTTGTGAGGGATTTTCAAGGAAAAAATAATAGGGAAAAATCAGGAGAACTATACTGAACACATTTTTTTAAATAGTGAATTCCACTTAAGTAGCTAGGAAACTTCCCAAAGATTCACATGATCATGATGACAATGATGACAACAACGCCACCAGAGGAAGACCACAAAAAAAGTAAAATAAGGGGGTGGTGGTAGAACTCCACTAAGGAAAGTCAATCCAGATTGCCACTTGCTTTAGGATGTACATTTCCAAGTATCATATATCACAATTGAAGGAAACTTTTCCTTAAAATTTCATATCTTTAAATCCATTTAACAAATGCAAATGAAGGGCTAGGTAAGAGGGTAGAAACCAAGAGCAAGTAGAACAAAAATGAGACCTAGAATGTAATAAAGAAGGACGCGTGGGGATTTGTAATGGAAGCACTGGTCAATTTTCCAATAATGACTACATTTCAACTGTTCATCAGCAGCAGACAAAAGAATTCGAGATTCTATTGCCATGTGCTATATTTCCATATGTCTTCTCACAGTAGTGATGCTCAATTTTACTTATCAGTAGAAAATAGGTAAAGCAGGCCACATCATTTGTTTCCTTTGTCTCTGATATGTAGGGTATGTGTCTCTATTCAGTAAATGCAGACATTTTTAGCCATCTGCTCTCTGAAAAACACTGTAGTTTCAGAAATTCAACTTCTGTCTCTCCAATTGCCTACTCCCACTTTATCTACTTTTCATTCTAATGGTTGCAGTAGTAATATTCTTATCATTCTACAAACATATGCACATTAATAATTTAAAGTAATCTTATAATCACCTAACAAATGACCTCAACTTCTTTTTCATCATCATCACTTACATTACTAACTTGCTTATGATTCCATCCAACACTATCTATACCTCATTTTGGTCATTTATAAAATGCAAAAATTAATACAACCTTCTTCAGAGCACACTTACAAGTTACTGCACATGATTAAAAATTAACATGTTAAAAGCATGTACATATTTAATAAAACTTATTTTAAAAATAAATCTTTACTGTAGTACAAATGGTCATCACTTTAGGAATGTGAGCATTACATTCCATAGGCTTAATCCTAGCTGTAGCTTCACTTTACTTTCTAGTAAAAAATCCCTGTACTGAGTCACAAGAAGCACTGAAGGAAAAACAGCCTTGAAGTACTGAAAGAATATGGTGACCTCTCTTTAATGCATGTCCATCTTCAACTTTGGCATTTTGGGTTTTTTAAAAATCTAATTTGGCGGGGGGGGGGGCGGGAGGTGCTGGGTGGCTCTGTCCATTAAGCATCTGTCTTCAGCTCAGGTCATGATCCCAGGGTCCTGGCATTGAGCCCCATGTCGGGCTCCCTGCTCAGTGGGGAGCCTGCTTCTCCCACTCCCTCCGCTCCTCTCTCTCAATAAATAATCTTTAAAAAAAATAAAAATCTAAATCTGGTTCTTGAGAAGTCTCCTAAAAAGAAATGTTTGGGAAGGTAAAACCCAATAAAAGGTATAGCCAGAATATGGAGAACAGAAGAGTGGGGAGTAAGGCATACACAGCAGTTGTATATTATATTATAAAATATATTATAATGGTAACACATGTATATACAGCCATATATTTATATACAGTATACTTATAGTATGTAAGATATTTACACATATTTATATTATTTATAGTTATAATATATATAGTAAAATATGTTTTTATATAATAACAAAATTATATATAGCACACATATACCAGAAAGCACTGCAGTGGCTACAGTTTTCTACTTCCCAGCCCAATGTACCCACTTCTTCCCCTGGAGAACTTCTCCCTGACTCTGAGTGGCCGTGGAGGTGGCAGTGACATTAGTAGAAGCAGTGATACGACTGCAGATCTTGCTGCTGCTACTACTGACAGGAAGATGAGATGAAAGTGCTAACTTCACCTGTTTGGCAACGAACGCTTCACAAGGGAGCACCAAGCACCTCTGCTGCGAATTTATGCTTCTCCTCTGAGTTAATGCTCTTAAAATACTGGAGAGAGTATGGAGCCAATTTGTAAGAGTACCATGAGAACTGAAAAGCACTGAGAGGTTATGCAGAAAAGTAGAAAAATCAGGGGAGAGTTTTACGTATTAGAAAGTGTTTTATTTGTATCTGACTTAATAATATGCACTGAAATGACAACAGTAATTTTCTTCAAGCTACATTTTGGGCATCAAACCTTATGACAGGAAAGAGAACCATTTCCCCCAAAACCTTTTGATAATATCAAAAAAGATACCATCTTCTTAAGAAACCAACACTAGATAAGCCTAATGGGCAGGTCCGGGTGTGGGGTAGAGAAGACTTCAAAAAGTGCTTCCTTTATATTAAGTGATGAAGCATAATAATCTGTGTGTTTGAGGGGATGCAATTAGTAAAAAAAGTACCCTTTCATTTAAAGTACTCTTTAAATAGGCTGATCTAAAAAATGTATTATCACAAACACTAAGTAGACCTTAAGTTTCATAAAGGAATAATCAAATACAAATAAAGTTTATTAAAAAATTTTGACCAGTGTCAGCTCCATTGGTGCCAGATTTCCACAAATCGAACATGAAACTCACTTGCTAAAGCTGGTCTATGTAGCATTATATACCAGCTTTAAATTATGGTCTCATAATACCTCAGACTGTGCTGAATTCACCGACAGGTTGACTTTTATATCAGTGAATTAAATAGCTACTTTTAGAAATTAAAATTTAAAAAGCTTCATTTTAATTACCATGGATACAACAACTAATCCTGCCTGTAGGGCAGCTAAGGCTGGTGATGACAGTGCTCATTTTACCCCCCTCAAGTAATGACAAGGTAAAGATCTTTCTCCAGATAACAAACACAGGGATTAGTGTGGGCAACAGGATGGCCCCTCACAGTGGAGGGACTTGGAGGCCAGAGAAGGGGAGAAAGGAGGGATGATGTTATGAAATAATAGTCTGATGAGATGCCCAGAAAAACGTTGTTAAGTGTAGCTATAAATCTATCTTGAAAGAAAAGTTCTAGATGCACTATCACTTTCACATCTCATTCAAGAATAGCTTTTCATTTTCATTACTTTAAAATTAACTAAAGGGTAGGGGCGCCTGGGTGGCTCAGTTGGTTAAGCGTCCGACTCTTGGTTTCAGCTCAGGTCATGATCTCAGGATGGTGGGACCCAGCCCCGTGTTGGGCTCCGTGCTCAGCGGGGAGTCTACTTGATGATTCTCTCCCTCTTCCCCCTCCCCCTACTCTCTCTCTCTCAAAAAATAATCTTTAAAATAAAAAATAAAATTGACTGAAGGGTCTCACAATTTCTGTCTCTGTCCCTCTATCTCTCTTTCCATAAATATATATATGGAGATGTTTCATAATATATATGAAACTGCTTCATAGTAATTAAAAGTTTTCTTATTATCAATTTATAAAAAAGAACTCTAAGAAATAATACCTAAACTACTTACAGTTCAAGTAAAACCATACCTATCAGGCTTTTTAATTACTCTTCACTAAAATTCCCAAATTGCAGTAAAAGAGACTATCAGGTCACCTCTACCCTCTGCTCACTGAAGCACAGGCAAATATATAAAAGGCAGGAATCAAAGCTTTGCTGACTGGACTAAGTGACAAAAATCAGCAGCTCTTCCAAATGACAGCATAACTAGATAGCGGAGTAAGTTACTTTAACCAAAAAGCACATAATGGTTCTCAGAGCAAGGCTCTTAAAGGAGGCACTAAGGTAGAAAAAATAAGGTTCTTGATGTCAGAAGGCATAACGAGAATGATTCTGAGCAAATTACTTCACTAGCTTGGCTCTCAGTTTCTCTATCAGTACACAGAAAGACACCAGACTAGACAAAACCTTCATCTCAAAATTTCTGTAACCATCGTCCAGCTCCCCAGTCATTTCATTGCACTGATCACTGGCAAAACTCCCACAGAAGAGTTCCATGTAGCAGGCTGGTCACCAGAGTTACTTCCATTTGAGTGTTCAGTCACATTTTGCCTGAGGTGTCCTCAGAACTTGACCTCCAATGGAAAGGCGAACTACAGTGAAAGGTGTTACTGGGACACTTTTTACGCTAATAATAAGTCATTAAAACAGTAACCAAATATTATTTCTCACAGACTTTGGTAAGTAATCCCAATCTAATAACATTCTTAGAAGGAACAATGAAAGTTATGATTTGGCCCTGTGGGAACAGTCAGATACATATTCAGATCAGGAGGCAATAAGGATCAAGGAAAAGATAACAATATTCATGCTCAACCTCCAGGCTGAGTGCCAAATATCTTTGAGACTACTTATGCAAAGCAGCCATGAAATTTGGAGGGATTCTGTGAGAAATAACTAGAGGGAAATTATAACCTCAGAGAAGATTGTGTCCTGAAAAAATTCTAGTCTATTGATAAATGACTCCATAATGTAAATGAAATACTGCAAATATCAATATATCCTTCATAAAAGGAATGCATTTATAAATAAATAACTTAGTCTTTTGCAGATGTTGATTTGCTGGGGAGAATGAAGAATACACAGCTTTTATTCCCATCAGGATATAGAATTTAAGTACTGAAACAGTTTGTAAGTGATTTATTTTAGCAATTGGGTTCTGACTAAAGACAAATCATTTTAGAAGTATTCACTGCCTAGTAACCTAGTTTGTCATGCTGTTTTTCTTTGATGCTTGGATATTAAGAATATTTATTAAAAGAAAGACAGCCTGCTTGCTAAGTCAGCCATTTTCATATTCTGAAATAATGAAATTGGAAACCAAACATGCACAAAAAGAACATTTGAATGATTATTCAGATTTTGTCTTAAAATAACAATACTAAGAAAATTTACAGTACAACAGAATAGAGTTCACTGAAACCCAGGTTGTAAAATGTCATATTGTTCTTCTTGCTTTCTTGACTGTATATCTCTTAACTAAGATGATGTCTCTAGGGAAACAAGACCCAAGCAAGAGGCCATAATCAGCTCCTTTCCTATTCAAAATCTAAGTACAATTCATGTTCCATGGTGCTTTTCTCAAATGCATGAGCAAAATTACTATAGATATTCTTTTTGTAAGTTATCTAATAGTGCAAAATGCACACCAATCCGTTTCCTTACGAGCACCTCATTGACTCTACAATTTAAGTGCTGATAGGCTCTGCTCAGTAAACAGCTGTGTATCTCAGTTTTTTTAAAAAAAATTATATTATTCTGAGTTAAATTATCAAGACTCATCTAAACTGTGCCTTTATTTTTTTTAAAGATTTATTTATTTCAGAGAGAGGGAGAGGGAGGGAGAGAGAGTGGGGGGGGGGGCAGAGGGAGAGGGAGAGAGAATCTCAAGCAGGCTTCCTGTGAGCGTGGAGCCTGACATGGGGCTTGATCTCACGACACATGACCCATGATTTAAGCCGAAATCATGAGTCAGATGCTCAACCAACTAAGCCACCCACGTGCCCCTGAGAGATTCTGCCTTTAAAACAGCTATACATATACATAAAAAAACAATAATAAGACATGAAATTTATCTTATTTGCTTAAACTAGTAACTTATAAGACAAAGAATGCATTATAATGAGAGCAGCAGCATTATTTCATTAGAGGTCCCTATGTCTAATAATGGAGGCACTTTGCCAACTCCAGCCACACCCTCACAAACTCCAAGCTCACCACTCTATTTAACAACTTATTTTGATCAGGTCAAAATAACCCTTTTGTCACTTCCTGAATAAGCTGCTCATGTCTTTCCAATAGCAGCTTCCTTACCTCTCTTCTCTCTCCTACCTCTGCCTCCCCTTTTCCTTTCTTTTCTCCTCCTTCTCTCCCCTTACTGTAATAAACTTATAAATATTAGCCATCATTATGTTAGTCTTACTAATACTGATAAAACATCTTTTGGCTATTGTGAATAGTACTGCTATAACCACAGACACATATGTACTTGAGTACCTGTTGTCAACTCTTTTGGGGATACATGTAAGAGTGGAACTGCTCGGTCATATGGTAATTCTGGGTTTAGCTTTTTGAGGGACAGTCAAACTATTTTCCACAGTAGCTGAGCCATTTTACATTCCCACCAGCCATGTATGAGGCTTCCAATTTCTGCACATCCTTGTTGAAACTTGTTACTTTCCACTTTTCTGATTATAGTTATCCTAGTGGGTGTGAAGTATTCCTTGCCTTCATTTTTAAAGGATTTTTTCCCCCCACTGGATATAGAATTCAAAGTTGTTTTTCTTTTTCTTTTTTTTCTCTTTCAGCACTTTGTCTTGTGGTCTCTAGTGTTTCTGGTGTGAAGTCAGCTATAATTCATATCATTATTCCCCTATACATAATAAATATTTTTCCATGATTACTTTTATAATAAACAAGGATATAAGCAAATGTAATTTTATTTTAATTATCCTGCTTGAAGTTTGTTAAATTTCATGGACTTGTGGGTTGAAAGTGTTAGAAAACACTCAACCATTGTCCCTTCAGATATGTTTTCTACTCCCATCTTTCTCTCCTCCCCTCCTTAGATTCTAATTACATGTATGTTTGTCCATTTGAGATCACCCTGTGATATCAAATACTTGGTTTTTCTTTTCCCTTTTTGTTTCCTTTTGGATACTTTCTATCAACCTATAATCACATCTCACTGATCTACTACTAACAATTCCATTTAATGAATTCCTTAGTTTTGATATTATACTTTTCATTCCAGAATTTCCATTTTTTATGCATCCATATCACTGCTGAAATACCCCATCTTTCATACCCATTGTAATCTTTTCCACTAGATCCCTTAGCATTTTTGTAATAGCTGTATTAAAGACATTGATAATTCTAATAACTAGGTCACCTGTGTCTATTTTCTTAGCTGTAAGTCACATTTCTTATTTCTCCATTTCTCTTTTGAGTGTGTCATATATTTTTGATTGTGTGCCAAATGGTTTGTATAAAAGAACAGCAGACTCTGAAACTCCTTTTTCTGTCAGGCTGCTAGGTGGGACTATAGGTAATAAGCTGGGTCTGATCTTTGCTGCAGCTTTAGTGATTCAAAGTTCACCACCAGCTTCAACATTGAGAGCTAAATCAGGAATTTTCCTTCAGCTAAGAATGGAATCTGAGCCCTGGCAAGATTCCAGTATCCTGCCTAAGCTTCAAAGTCAATCCACCAGCTTCAGGAGATCTCTCCAAGCTTTGCAGCCTCTTTGGGGGAGGGGAGGAGGTGTGCTAGGGAGTTCTCTCTGCTTTCCATTCACACCCACTACTTTATGCATCTAAGAAGATAACTTCCATCCCTTATGTATGGTCTTTTGTGACTTTCCATATCCAAACTGGATACAGAAATTCATTTGCATTTTTATTGACAAGTAACCTGCCAGTCATTATTTTATTGATCTTTAGTCACAAACCAAGAAAATACAAAGACACAATTTAAGGGTCTTCAGTAGGACAAAAGAAAAAACCATTAATTTATCAAAAGTTACAGACTTGTATTTGACTACCATATTCTAAGGCAGTCAATTACCACAAAAGGCCTTCAGAGTTCAAGCCTATATCCCTCAGAAGATCATTTAAAGGGTTAAACTCCAAATATCTAAAAAGGCTTCATTCTTATTATTTTGGTTTGATTTGGTTTTCTTTTGTTGATTGCTTTTGAGGGATAGGGAAGATGAGTTTTACTAGTTTTGTATTTGGGGCAGAGGACCTTAGAAGGATACTATAAAGTCTACTATGTACATACTTCAGTTTTGTATGAACTATGTTTTAAGTTTCCAACTTCATCTAAAAACTTCTCTGAATGGTTTGACTTTTTAGTATTCTCATAGTGCACATGCATCAATAATCCTGCTATCTGTTCAGAGTTCCTTTTGTTACTAAAACTAGTAACTGGGAATGTTTGGAGTTTCAAGGCCTCAGGCAAGATTTTACTTATTAGAATGGAATCAGAAACTGTGGGACCTAAAAGAATATCTTGAAACTTAATTTTAAAAATAAAAAAAGATTTTAAAGACAGGAATGTGGTGCTTATAATATTGCACTACTATTATCAGCAAATAAAATCCGACTAGGAGACCTGTGTTAGGAAGAAGTCAGTCAGGTTCTAAGCATTGGTCTCACCCTCACCCTTCCGAGAGAAGCTGCCATACTATGGGACTACTGGTACTGGTTGCCTGAGAATAAAGTCAATTCAACAGAGGGTAGAGCTGAGAAATGATGACAGACAAATTCTTGATGACATGGTTTAAATCTCTGGACAGATCTAGTTACGTGAGTAAATAAACTCGCTTATGTACTTTATCTCTACTGCCTTGGTTGACTGTTACATGGAACTAATATAGCAGAGTTTCCTAGACTATCCACTAGTAATTGAAGATTTCCAATAAGCAATTATAAAACTCACAATTTTCACTAACAAAATAATACATTTACATGAGTTTGTTCTGGACGCATATTTACTTTTAACAGGAAAACAATTCTAATATTGAAATACATTAATATAAACAGAAAACTTCTTTGTAAGAGAACACATATTGTGTTATGTCGTATTATGTTGTGATAATTACTTTTACTTATTCCTATCAATTTAACAGTTTTGGGGTGCCTGGGTGGCTCAATTGGTTAGGCAGCCAACTCTTGATTTCCGCTTAGGTCAAGATCTCAGAGTCCTGGGACTGAGCCCCATGTCTGGCTCCCCATTCAGCAGGAGTCTGCTCCCTCTCCTCTTGCTCTTCCCCCTGTGCATGCTCTCTCTCTCTCAAATAAATAAATAAATCTTTAAATACAAAACAAAACAGTTTCAGCACATGACATACAAAATAATTGCTCAATATGTTTGGAAAAACCCTAGTTTGGATGATTAACAGATGTTATACCACAAAAGGTTCAGCAGTCCCATAGATTTTAGAACTGTCCTATTAATTAAATTTAAGAGGTTTCTTTTTTTTTTAAAAGACTTTATTTATTTGACAGAGAGAGCAAGCACAAGCAGGGGGAGCAGCAGGGCAGAGGGAGAGGTAGAAGTAGGCTCCCTGCAGAGCAGGGATCCTGATGCAGGGCTCAATCCCAGGACCCCAGGATCATGACCTGAGCTGAAGGCAGACACTTAACAACTGAGCCACCCAGGTGCCCCAAGCAGGTTTCTTAAATGCGGTATGTTTCAGAGCCTTAATAACACACATTAGTACATGTACTTTTTTGGAGGGGAGAAATTATTCTGCAAGATTCACTTAAGAAATGGTACAAAACTTCCATTCTGTGTGGGCTTAGAAGGGGAAACATTCTCTTCTACTTTACATCAGTCATGGTTTCTTCTTGGATATTATCATCACATGTAACAGCTCCAAATTAATTAAAGCTCCTCTCTTTGTGGTCACAATCTCTTACCCCATCAGTTTGCTTTCAACCAGTACCACTATAATTATTTTCAACTTCACTGGACTCTAAGGCTTTGAGTCTCCTCATTTCACCTAATTGATCACCTTCTCTTTTCTTCTCTTCTCTCTTTATCTAACAGATGCCATAATATATCATTCCAATGATGTTCTTGCCAATATTCTGAACTCCCTTGCTATCCTACCTCTTAGTTGCACCCATGTAGCAAACCCCAACCCTGGATACTTGGATAGATCCAACTATCTGCTCTCTCTGAGCATACACTCAAGCAATTCATCACTGCTGGAGAGAATCACATGATTCTTAACTTCAAATGGGCCCCAAATATCTGACAATACTTCTACATTTCTCTGGCCAACTCACTTTGTACTGTCCCAATTACTGTCAACCATTTCAAACATTTCCCACTTTTCTTGTGCCCTTTCATCTTGCCCTTTCAAACCTAAAAACCTATTACTTCTCTTCCCTTCTAATTTGTTTCTCCATTTGGAAATATGTAGCTGTCTCCCATCTAATGGTGACCTCTCTACTAGTACTTTGTATCGCATCCCTTCCTGCTCGCCCAAGAACCTTAAACCATATTACAAGTACTTAATAGATCTCTCTTTGAAAACTTGTTTTTCCTATACCATCAACTTTTATACATGTTTAAGTTGCTCTTATAGGGAAAAACAGGAGAAGTAGTAAGAGAGAAAGGATGGAGAAGGATAGGGAGGGAGGAATGAAGAGAGGAAGGACCTCTCCCTTCACCACATATCTTCCTCCTGCTCCTGCTTATTCTCTGAAAACAAAATTCCTAAAAGAATTATCTATGCTTCCTGTCTCCACTTTCCTCTCCTCCTACTCATTACTCAATCTGCTCCCATTTGGCTTTCATCTCATCACTCAAGCAAAGCAGATGTTTTTAATTAACCAACAAACTCCATTTTACTAATCCAATAGAGACATTTCTTACTTATTGTACTTGACCTCTTGGGAGAATTCCCCTCTATTGACCATATACTCCTACATGAAACATTTATTGCCCTGACCCACTCTCCCCCAACAGGCATAACATGGTCATGTGCTTCTAAGATCCACTGGCTCAGGTCTCCTCTTTCCTCACTCTATCTTTCCTCCCTGGGTAACATTTTACATGTTCCAACTTCAGTTACCACCTAAGCCAAGCCCACTCAGAATTTAAATCCCCAAATCAGACTTTACCATTGAGTTATAAACATGTACATATCAAAACATCCATGTGACTTCTCTACTACAGAAAAAGTCAACATATTTCATACTGAACTCCTAACTCCCAAACAGCCCTTTTTTGGGAGTTTCTCATTTCAGTGAATGGTACTAATCATCCTGTTATACAAACCAAGTATCTGGAAGCCCAAACTCACACTCACAATGTATATTCCAAGAGGTCAGAGGGCTTTATCAGTTTTTTATTCAAATTATCCAAACATTAAATAAATGCTACAAATTTTTTAAGATTTATTTAATTTAGAAAGAGAAAGAGAGAGCACAAGTGGGGCGGGGATGGGAGCAGCCAGAAGGAGAGGAGAGAAAGAATCTCAAGCAGACTCCCCACCGAGTGTGGAGCCTGACTTGGGGCTCAATCCCATGACCATGAGATCACAACATGAGCCGATATCAAGAGTCAGACGCTTAACCAACAGAACCGCCCAGGCACCCCAAATAAGTGCTACATATTAATGACATATTGAAGCAATAGACAGTAGCTATCAGACATCATGTAATAAATAAATAAAAGGGTACATATATTTGAACTACTCTTTTGTACTAAAGAATCTCAAAGGACTCTTATGAAACAAACAAAACTGACAGACTCAAATTTAACCAGTCATTCCAATTACACATAACATTCTAACTCATATTGACTTTAGGAAATCTGCAGTTACCTTTATTTAAATCTGGGAAACCCTCAAAAATAACAGAAGAGTATCTTGGGAGTTAAAATATTTTTTCCTCTAGCATTTTTCAAAAAGATTGATTCTTGAAATAGGAGAGCTAGCCTGACAAAGGACTGAAGATAGTGAAGAACAATTATGGTTTCTTTAAAAGTTATACTTTGTAAGATATGTAGGTCATGTGAGCATAGAGAAATTTAATCAAGACATGCATAAGAATATATACTCCCTCTAGCCATTTATCAATGATTTTGATTAAATAGTTCAAAATTTTGGTACAAAGAGCACTTAGCTTATTAAAAACATGTTCAGGAATGGCATAATATGTATCCAGAAATAAAAATGTATTATTTAATCAAAATTTGCCAATTAAAGTTAAATACTATTTCCAGGACTTAACCTTTTATCAATATGAATGCTAGAAATCTCAAGACCAGGTCTCTATCCTTCTATAATAGGCTCCAATCTGCTTAAGTTAATAAAGCACCCACTGGATGTACTGGTATATTCAGAAGTTCATTAACTATTTCATCAATAGGCAATAAGTAGTGTAGAGTTGACAAAAATGAACAGCTTACTTAACTACTGGCCTAGAGCAGTCAGGCATAACTCCAAATATCAGACTTGAAATCAAGAATATCTTTGATCAGTGACAGCATTAAACCACAATTTTTCATCTGAAAATTAAAAATGGGTATTCACCACATTTTCACAAAATTATTAAAGGTACAACAATGGCCATTATTATTTAAAATGGTATTTTTATAAGAATCATTACATTGAAGAAAAAGTTTAAAGACTGATAATTTGAACATTCACCAAATCCCTTTGCTCCTACTGAATTCCCCAGCAATTTCATAACTAGCCTTGGCCATCCCTGTCCTTACAGAAAAGAATACTGCAATCTGTATCTATTGGAAGTGCTCATAGAAAAAATAACAAATCTCATTTTCACCCATCAGCTTGAGGCAAAGGTTCTATATAGCTCTGACTACAGAGCTCACTAAACCTCTAAATAAGGCCTCTCTAGAAAGGTTTCCTGTGGCTAACTCATTTAGAGCAGCAAAAGCTTGTGAAGATTCTAATAAAGTGTCTGAGAAGTTATGAATGGTACTTAAATTTTTATTCCTGACGAGTTTTCCACCCCACAACATTCTTTTTGGTTCTGATTATATATTTTCTGACTCAAGATGTAATTAAAGTAAAAAACTGATTTGTTGAATTAGAAGGGGCAGCACCGAATATGGAGAGGCTCTATTTTATTAAAGGCCAGAGGGAGTATATATTCTTGTACATGTCTTGATTAAATTTCCCTACGCTCACATGATCTACATATCTTATACAGTATAACTTTTAAAGGAACCATAATTGTTCTTCACGATCTTCAGTCCTTTGTCAGGCTAGCTCTATTTCAAGATCTATACTGTAAATATTCTCTCCTTGCCAAACATTATGAGCAGCTGCAATGTGTTTTATCTGAGATTCAGAAAAGGTTAGGGAGAAGAAACTTTCCTGTAAAGGAGGAGAAAAGCTGCTACAAATATTTGTAACGTCTTGTCGTAATCAGATGGATTCACAATTTCTAGGATGGGTAAGAAAAAGAGAAAGTTGCTCAGAGCCAATCTAGGCCTATTTAACACCAGCTGCTATGCCCAAAAGTCCACAGCAAGCTCAGCAGATATTTTTTTTAATATCCAAGGGAATTTGAATAAAATTCTACAGGGGTAGGGCAATTGATTCTAATATATATTTTCATGGCTTTAGACCCTGCAAAAATTCTTCCAAAGCCCCAAAATACCATTTAGCCATAATCAACCAGAGCTTTTCAGAAGTCAAAATTCATTCCTCAGGGAGCATTTTAAACCTCCTTAACTCCTGATAAACTCACAATTAGCATTTAAAATGCAAAGAATGTAAGAACTTTATTGCTAACTGATGTGATGCTGAAAGAAGAGGCATTACTTTTTCTAACTTTCAGTGTAAGGAAAAAATATCAATGATTTCCTTAGCCTTAGTCTGTCATTGAAATTATAAACTGTATTATTTTTGCATTATTTGTATTTTTTCTAACCAGAACACCTTTGCATAGCTATACTTTATTCCAAGTAAAATCCTGATCTTTTATTACTACTACTCAAACTGTAGTAAAATATCTACATAATTCACTGACAGAGATATGATATTTCCATTTGAAATAATACCAAGAGAAACAACAATTCAGTAAAGGATGAATCTTAATTAAACAATAATCCTAGACAAAGAATAAAGAAAAAAGGTCATCTCACCAAAAAAAAAAAAAAATTTTTAAAGAAAGGAATCTGTAATTTCCTTCTCATTAAGAAACTAAACAAAACAAAAACAAACATACACCAGATGCAATATAAAAGCATTATCAAAAAGCACTCTAGCCTACTTCTTCTGCTTCATCTGATAAAATAAAGCAGCTAACTGAGGAAAATTATATGAGAACAACACACAATCAGGGCATACTCTGTCAGTGGGTGAAAGGCCAGCACCTCCAATGATCAATCTCAACACTGGCATAGTAGTCCAACTAAATTAGTCTTTATTTTTCACACAGTTCTAAAATCGAAATAATTCAGCAATTGAAATAATCTCCTGAATTAAGGACAGTCAAGACAAGCCCTTTCAGACTGAAAAATTATTACGGCAAATACAATCTTTTACTAACTCCACAGGCTGTGAACTTTTCTCATTAGCAACAATTTTCCCTCAAAACTTTATCCTTTTTCTAAGCACCTGTTCCATCACCATCTTTATTCCCTACTAATGGCCTCACCTCTCCACACAGAAAATAGAAATGATCAGGTGAGAATTCCTTGGACTTTCTGTTCCTTCCTCATCCTCCCACTGACAAATGTAACCCCCACCCCACCTGCCTGGGTGAGGGGCCTCCATCCTCCAGACAATGTTCTCTGGCCCACTCTGCTCTTTTCCTATTGGGGGAAAGAACTGGGGTCTACCAGGGAGTCCTCACTCTTCCGGAGGCTACCCCTGCTTTTTACTGGTTCTTTGCCTCCCATACTATTAAAAAAAAAGTCAAACTAAACTTAAAATCTTATTTAACTCTCTCTACCCATTGATCATTATTCTAACTTTCCCTTCCCTCCAAAATTTAGCTACCTCAAAGTGCTACTAGAGAAAAAGTAAAAAACAATTATATAACCATGTCAGCTTATTCCTTATTATCCACTTGCTTCTCACCTCACTGGCTCCACCTACATCCCCCATATAACCTCAACATCACTAAACTTTTTAGGTACTTTATTTGGCTTTTTCCCCAGAACATTTTCCTGTTGGCTCCTTCCCTCTTTTCCCAACCTTCAGTGACATCACTGTCTCTTGGTTTTTCTCCTATCTATCTAACTGCTCTACCTCATTCTCTTTAACAACATCCTCTTTCATTGCCTGCCTCTTAAATGCTGATGACTCAATATTCCTATCCTTGGCCCTCTCTCTTCTTTCTCCCTATGTGAACATATTTATCTCCATCACTTCAATTACCATCTACTTGATGATCATTCCCAAAAGCTACATCTCAGAGCCAGACCTCCAACTAGGACTCATCATCCTTCCCCACATCTAGTCTACTTCTATTCCTATGATCCTTACTTTTTTTTTAAATTTTATTTTATTATGTTATGTTAATCACCATACATTACATCATTAGTTTTTGATGTAGTGTTCCATGGTTCATTGTTTGCGTATAACACCCAGTGCTCCATTCAATACGTGCCCTTTTTAATACCCATCACCAGGCTAACCCATTCCCACCTCCCTCCCCTCTAGAACCCTCAGTTTGTTTCTCAGAGTCCATAGTCTCTCATGGTTAGTCTCCCCCTCCGATTCCCCCCCTTCATTTTTCCCTTCCTACTAGCTTCTTCTTCTTTTTTTTTTTCTTAACATATAATGTATTATTTGTTTCAGAGGTACAGGTCTGTGATTCAACAGTCTTACACAATTCACAGCACTCACCATAGCACATACCCTCCCCAGTGTCTATCACCCAGCCACCCCATCCCTCCCACCCCGCACCACCCCAGCAACCCTCAGTTTGCTTCCTGAGATTAAGAATTCCTCATATCAGTGAGATCATATGATACTTGTCTTTCTCTGATTGACTTATTTCGTTTAGCATAATACCCTCTAGTTCCATCCATGTCGCTGCAAATGGCAAGATTTCGGGGTTTTTTTTGATGGCTGCATAATATTCCATTGTACATATATACCACATCTTCTTTATCCATTCATCTATTGATGGATATCTTGGCGCTTTCCATAGTTTGGCCATTGTGGACATTGCTGCTATAAACATTGGGGTGCACATACCCCTTTGGCCTATGATTCTTACTTTTGTAAGCAGTACAAATACAAAATTCCCAATGCAGAAATCTGAAGGTCAGTCTTAATATTTCTTCTCCCTCATATCCATATCCACTCAGTCACCAAAGATTTGTATTGTAAAGTAACTCTAAAACCATTCCCCTATTTTGGTACCCCCTGGCATGACTAGCTCAGGCATCAGCAATCCCCCTGGATTGCTCTTTGCCACTGTGCCCTACATAGCCCCCACAGAGCTCTTTGTAGAAAGGTAAACAAGATCCTTTTACTCTGTTGCTTAACATCTTTGAATGGCTCCCCCATTGAGTTCACCAAAAAAATCCCAATTCACACACAAAGGTTTTTCCATAATATAGCCCCTACATACTTAATTCAATCCCCTCTCTCACCATTTTACCTTCCATGCCTATAATCTAGTCATATATATAAATACTGAAGATTTAGAATGCACAATATTTTCACTTTCCTGATCAATATATGATGCTTCTTCCCTTTGCTGAAATACTATTTCACTTTCTTTTTTTTTTTTTTTTTTTTGTCATAGTGGTTGGAGGTGTGTGGCTGGACACCTCTTACCCACCTTTAAGACCCAAAGCAGACACCCAAAATCCTACCCTGAGATCAGGCACTCTAAATCTAGAGCACCCTTCTTATGTACTCTGATACACCTAGCATTTACTCTTACAGAACTCATCACACTCTCGTTATAATTATCTCTTAGCTTGTCTTTCACTAAACTGTGAGCTCCTTCAGGGTAGGACTTTATCTCATTTGGCTTTGTATACAAAACTAAGACAGTACAGATGGCATACTGCAGTTTCTAAAGTGGCCACAACAATATTTCCATCACACATGTTCTTACAATAGACTCTGACACTCCTACCATTGAGAAGTGGGGGCTGTGTTCCCTACACTTGGATTTGGGCAGTCATGTGACTGTGGTAGAAGTGACATTACATGACTTCCAAAGCTAGGTCATAAAAACAGCTTCCTCCTGGTTCTCTTGGGATACATTCTTAAACCCAGACACCCCAGCCATAAGGAAGCTCAAGCAATTCATGGACAGATGCCACAAAGAGATGAAAAGAGCTTCGCTGGGCTCCTAGCCACCGGCGTCCAAACTGCCAGTCATGTGGGTGAACCATATTGGAAGTAGATCCTAAGGCCTCTAGTCCAAATGTTCTGGTTGACAACACATGGAGCTGGATATGCCTTCTGCATGGAACTCTTCCCAAATGGAGATTCATGAGCAAATTAAACGATTATTATTATTTTAGGTGTCTCTAAGTTTTGTAGTGATCTGTTACACAGCAGTAGATAGCCAGAACAGTGCCTGTCTTATAGTACATAAACACACATGTACACACACATACAACACACATATACACAAAGTTTGGTGAATCAATGAATAAATTCCCCATAAGTTAGATTTGGTGGATACAGCAGAGAACAACTACCAAATACTCTAATTAGGATATTTTAATTATCTTAGCCTTTTTCATTATAAAAAATAAATCTAGAAAATAAAACAAAAAATATTCAGCTTAAGGTAAATACTCTGTAATTTGCAGCAAGCCTGAGATATGGAACTTTGCCAAATACTGCAGAAGGCCTCCATGTGATGTGTTCTGATCACAACCACCTATATGCCTTCCTCCAAAGAAACCACTATCATGAATTCTATAGTAATCACTTAACTACATTATTTTTAGTCTTATTTTTAGGCTCTGGTGTATATCCCTACACACTATAGTTTAGTTTTGATCATTCCAAAAATTTTTATTTAATCTATCTCTAAGCATCTTTTAATCTGTAAATTCCCTCTCCAGCCCTATATTTTCCTTATAATTTAGCTGTTTAAAAACCCAGCTACTTGACATCGTTTGCCACATCCTGGATTTTGATGATTTCATACCATGGGGCAGTCCAACACGTCCTCTGTCCTCTTTCCTACAAACTGGATGCTGGCATCAGAGACTAGGTCAGACTCAGAATCAGTACTTTTAGTGAGATCATGGTGGCATATATCAGGAGATTAAATAATATCTGGTTGTTTCTCTTTCTGTTATACCTGCAGCTATTGATGCTTAATGTCTAGATCCACTAATCACTAATTCATTGTGTATTGTAAAATATTGATATTCTTTCAAATCCTACCATTTCTTTTCCATTTATTAGTTGGAATATTTCCATAAAAAGATGCTTTCCCTCATCTATTATTTGATTAATCAGTAATAATTGCCTGGTAATATAGTTCATATAGAAAAGGCAAAATAAATGTTTAACTGTTTTACATGAATATATTTTTTATTTTTTTTAAGATTTTATTTATTTGAGAGACAGAGAGAGAGCAAGCCTGCATGAGTGGGGGAGGGGCAGAGGGAGAAGCAGACTCCCTGCTGAGCAGAGAGCCCAGATGTGGGGTTCGATTCCAGGACCCTGAGATCATGACCTGAGCCGAAGTCAGATGCTTAACCCACTGAGCCACCCAGGCGCCCCTATATGAATATATTTTTTAAATTTAGAGTCTTTGAAACAGAAATTATAAACAAATTAAGACAAATCTTAAATATAATCATTGGAAAATGAATAATGAATATTTAAATGGGAAAATAATGATGAGGGTGATGATGAAGAAGATAAAAATAATCAGAGTTAATACTTACTGTGTAACAAACTTTTTAAAAGACCTTTACATATATTAACTCATGTTATCCTCACAACAATATATGGGGTAGGTACTACTATTTTCTCTTTTCTACAGATGAGGACACTGAAGCACAGTTATTAAGTGGTCAAAGCAAGATACAGGCATGGATAATGGACCCTACAAGCATTTAAAGGTGGTCCACAAACCTACAGATATTCTCAAGTTCAATGATGTATTTCTATGGAATCTTACAGGATAATCTCCATTTAGCACCACGATATTTAGTTATGTGACAGTGAGAGATGATCCCATAAAAAACTTAGAAAGTGGATAATCAAGTTCTGAATCTACTTTAAACCTAGCTCTAGTTATCCATAACTCTTTTAAATTCTTTTCCTTGGCCATCTTCAATTTCCCATCTCTCTTTGGATGAGAAGTTTTAACTCAAATAGATATTTTAACTTTCTTCCCCTTAGCTTGTCCAAATTCCCAATATAAAATTCAATATACCTAAGTTCTTTTGCTGACTTATGAAAAGCCGTATTTTCTTTTTCTGACTTAAGAAAATTCCTATCCACTTTTCTGACTCGAAGTCATCCCATCTCTGGCTTCAATTAAAACTAGTATTTTATGGTATCTTAATGCACTGATATAAACTAATAACTATGTTATTGTTTCGCAAAAGTAACATGAGAAGTTGTCTCTAACATCTTTCATTGAAATAACATTTTCTAAATGTCTGACACTGAGATAGAAAGTTCTGGAGCTATTACATAGAGTAATAATCTCCATATCAGAACAAAGTATTTTAACTGGGTCTTTACAATTTAATGTAAACAGATACTTGTCCTACCATTTACTTACATTTACTTGTAAACATTATTCTTCAGAAGTTCTTTTATTTGAATTACAAAAACACCATAATACTGGAAAAGTTTACTTTTAAATAAAGATACATAAATTAAATGCTGACTGGCCCATTATACATACTGTTCATTATTTTAAAGCCTTTACACAAGAGTGGACAAGTTAAAAGTATATTAAAAACTGTATCAGCCAATGAATTCTTAGCAAAGCAATTCAACCAACAAAGTACTCAAGCATACTGAATCATTGGACTGGTAAAGACTCTTAAAAAAATAAGTTTAAATAAAACTTATATTTTTAAGAAACCACATTCAAATCAGCTGGAAATAACTCTGATTCTACAGCTTATCCTTACATTCCCTTAACAGAAAGCAATGTTATTTAGATAACATGAGGTCTAAAAAAATTAACAAGAACTCATCATTTTAAAAATTCATGTTAAGGAGATATGAAAAAATGAAGCAAAATACAAGCCATGCAGATATAATATGAATCATTTGGACTTCAATTCGTTGGGTATTATGAAATGGCTATTCCTAATCAGAATGCTTAAGATAGTAAAGAAAATGCTTTCTTAACCAGTTTTGTTTTTATGTAAATAATGCTTACATAAACCAGGACAGGAAAAAAAAATGTACAAGTACAAAGATTGACACTCATCTGGTTAGTCTACATGAGATCTATTACAATTTCATAATTAATTCTGCCTTCAACAGGCATGTCCCAGTTCACTAGAATCATTTGGTAGATTAATGCAAGAGTTTCATTTCACCAGAAATATAACATGTGGTTTTCTTAAAAAGACATCTGAGGCAGATTTAAATGGGAAATCTGTGTTGAATGGCTATTTGTGATTAGCTAACTGGATTTATTAATTTAAATACAGTTATTACATTTAGCAAATAATTAATAATAATTTTTTCACTTAAACAACAGTTTCACTTTCTTCATACTAAGGATAAACTGAGTATATCAATGAAGAATGTGAATCTCAAATGTAAATCATTAAATATGAGTCATCAAAAGAAACAAAGGATATTGTACTGTATGTAACATTACCTCGAACGCAGAAGACATTTAATATACTTTTGGACACTGTGTTATGAAGTTGATATAATAGTCTACGAAAATTTATAAACTATTAGTAATATGCCTACACATGCATTTTTCATACACAATCTTCAATTAAAAAATTTCCTAAATATTTTTATCATTCCTTAAGTTACTGACAAATGTTTATTTTGTCATGCGGTATTAAAAAGAAATTTATATATGTCAATTATATGTCAATTATATGTCAATATAATTGACATATATGTCAATTATATCTCCAAAACTCTTTTAAAAAGACAGGAGTGTGTAGCCACACACAAAAAAAGAAATTTGAAATAATCTAAAACTTTATTTAAAACATGCCTTTTAAAAAAGATACTGTGTTACATAAAAAGAAGTTCCTTTTAATGTCTTTTTTATAAGAACAACACAAAGACAAAAATAACAAATAAATAACCAGCAATATTACATTTGTTGGTACATTTTTTTTTTCTGTAAAGAGCTAGATAGGAAATATTTAGGCCATATGGTCTCTGTCACCACTACTCAACTCTGCCCATATAGCATTGTAGCAAGAAAGCAGCCAGAGACAAATACATCAACAAATGAGCATGGCTATGTTCCAATAAAACTGTATTTATGGATGTTGAAATCTCAATTGCACATAATTTTTGTATGTCACAAAATATAGTCTTTTTGGTTTTTTTTTTCAATTACTTAAAAATGTAAAAACAATTCTTAGTTTGTAGGCCATAAAAAAATAGGCAGTTGGCCAGATTTGGCCCATGGGTAAAAGTTTTTCAACTGCTGTTATATTATATCACTTAAATTATAGAAACTATACAACAGAAGCTTTATAAGCAATCATCAGGAGGATAGATAATGGAGTCAGACTGAGAGAGTTCAAATCCTAGCCCTACCACTTCCAATCTCTATCACTTAGGACAAGGTGCCTAGCTCTCTGTACACTGATTTCCTTCTCTATAAATTGGGAATAATAACAGTACTGTCTATTAGGAATAGTAATAGTTCTAGCCAGTAAGTCAGCTAAAAGGATTTAATATAGCATGAAAAGGACTTAACAAAGCTCCTGGCACCAATAACTAGTAAATCCTCTCAAAATACACTGCTGCCGCCATCATAATCAAAATACAGGAAAAGTTCTATTTCATAGAAGTAAGTATTATAATATACAAAGACATTCTACCTCTAAATTTCTACAGGCAAAATCAGAAATATCTGTTTTAAAAAACAGTCATAACATTTTAGAGCTGGAAGATTCTAGAAAAATAATCTTGTTTTATCAGAAGCTCAGAGAGGTTTGTGATCCAACTCTGAGTTAGGTCAAAGCCAGGACTAGAATCAAGTGTTTCCATCTACATTATGAGCCCAGAAAGTCCTCTATTTATTGTACCTTTGTAGCAATTAAGCAGACATTTATTGACCAAAATTTAAACAACATTTCTTTTTGAGGGATTTGGGAAAGAGTACTTGAGAGGTATGAGATGAGGGGCTGGCAAAAGCTATTCCAGGAAGGCAAGATAGCATAGTGGTTAAGAGCAAAAATACGGTATCAGAGCTGAATTTAAATTTCAGCTGCTTGACCATATGACCTTGGGCAAATTCACTTAATATTTCTGGGGCTCATAGAGTAGCTAATAAAAACATATTTGAATGAACAGCCAAAAGAACTAGCTTCTCTCAAAGTTAAAGGTCTCACCCACAACCAAAGCTTCAACTTCTGAAAACTTTCTTGATGATTAAAGAGAAGACACACACTAACTGTAATAGATTGGGGCCCCCCAAAAGATATGTAAATGTGATCTTACTTGGAAAAAGTGATTTTGCAGACACAACTAAATTAAGAATCTCAAAGGGAGATCATCCTGGATTACCCAGGTGGGTCCTAAATCCATGACAAATATCCTTATAAAGAAGACTTAGAAGAGGAAAAAACACACAAGAGAAAGTGATGTGAGGTAGGAAACAGAGACCGGAGTGATGTGTCTACACACCAACACCCAGGATGGCCAGTGGCCACAAGAAGCTGGGAGGGAGCCATGGAATGGTTCTCACTCAGAGTCTCCAGAAGAAACCAATTCTGCAGACACCCTGACTTCGGACTTCTGGCCTCCAGAACTGTGGGAGAATAAATTTACGTTGTTTTGAAGCCACCAAGTCTGTGGCAATTTGTTAGGCAACTAATACATAGCTGACAAACAACAGATATTTACTTTGTAAGGTAATCATCAGCTACTCTAAACAAACCAAAAATAAAAATGACCCTTCATCAGGAAAACTGGTCAAAAATTGCATTATTCTTATAAACTCTCATACAGTAAGATTAAAATGTGCATATATGCACTTTTTTCTCTTTCATTTCCCACTGCAGATTTTAGAAACATCTCCGATTAGAACAACACCATGCCCCAAAATCTGTCAGAGGTATCACTGCAGTCCCAAAGACAGTTTTTCTCAGCAGGAGCCCTAATAATTCGAGAAACTATACAGCAATATTCGCAGCTCAGTGTTCTGAGGTCCCAAGATTTTCTCTCTCTGGGTTTTCGTTCACCTACAGTGCAGTAGCGAAACGCTAACTTTTTCATTTGCTTTGCTAGCATCTACTTTCACACTAATTAGCACATGTGGTTTGAAGTTCCTTTTGATATTTTGGGGCCCAATTTTGTTTCTGATAATAAGGTGCCAGCAAATAAAGAAGAAATTTCAAAGTCAACTAACTCCCAGGACAAAAAATAAGTTGATCAATAAAAGTTTATGCAGATAGGCATATATTAAAAAGATCAACAGTGAAAATAAGTATAAAAATTACTGGACTATAGTCTTTATTCTATCACATTTTTCCCCAAAAGCAGTTATAGAACAAAACTATTTCATATAGAATCAGTGGCACAAGGAACCTTCTGAGCTAAGAGATTTTCTATTTCAACCTTTTCACTTTCTAAGAAATGAGAAAATGGAGGTCAGAGGAGATGAAATGACTTGCCCCATGACACACATATGATGACAAAGCTACCTCTTCCCTTACTCTCCTTTCCACTATTATGCATTGCCTACATTTCCTCCAGAAAGTCATCCAAATGCAGGGTATTGGTCACTCATTCAAAAAATTAAGGCGTGGGGGGGAGGGGTGGTAATTACACTAAAGTGGAATTTTTACACTGCAACAGTTATTACATTCAAATTTATGACATTAAGTATAAAACTGTGGTTCATTTACACCTAAAAAATGATGCACTATTTTCAACACCACATCTCAGGAAATATTATAAAAACAGAAATGGAGCAGTACTACTTAATTAATAATAATTATAAGACTGAGGAATGCTGGTAATATGAAGACACATGCATGCACATACACAGAGCCATTACGGTGGAATGGTGAAAGGTCAGACATGACTGAAAATGACAAAATTTTAATGGCAGATAAAATGATCTATTTTTTTATTAAAAATAAAACACTAAGATAGGGGAGAGGGTTTTGAATACAGACACAGGAAAGTCTGGATCCATATTTCAGAAATGCCTCATTCAGTGGCTTATAAATTTATTAAATCTCAAAGTAGTTCAGTGAAAAGCCAAATTATTTTTGTGTAAAATATTGTCCAACACATGAAGAAAAGTAAGAGTAATTCCACTACTGCTAAGTTTTAAGGGCTATGTCAAAGAAGACAGACATAATATACCACTCTAATTCTCTGCTGAAACAAGAATATTGACCTTCTTAGGAAATGGCTTTAACACTGAGGGTAGCTAACATTTACTGAGCACTAACTGTGCTCTGTACGTACATGCATTGTTCTGTGGATTTAATTGTCTATACAGCAGGTCCTGTTATCCTCATTTTATATTAGAAAGCCAAAGTTTGGAGTGGGCAAATCTATAATGTAATCTAAATCAAATCATTTCTTCCCTTCCCTACACTGACTGGGCAGCAACAAGATAATTTATAGAACAAAAGAATTAATAACTGGAATTTTTAAAAATCAGCTTCACTGCTCTAAGAATTATACAAATTCTCGTGAGGCTTTAAAGGTATAAAAAAATCAAGTGGCTAATTATAGTATCTTAAAACTTGAGTAAAAATTAGAATTTTTAAAAGAATGATTTACTTTGGAACTAAATTGGCACTAATGAGATGTCTCATTTGGCTATATCTTTAAAAAAGGGCTACCCTCACAAAATAAATTATGCATTTCTGTCTTCTTATAGAGTTCAAACTGAATGTAATTTGCCTTTATCTTGCTGAGTTAAGGCTATAAGACTCAGTTTTGGAATTTCTTCCATCCATATTTTGTACTTTTTTTTTCCAGATTCCTCCCTTGGTGTTAAAATATGGGTTATTACAGAGTGCCTGGGTGGCTCAGTCGGTTAAGCGTCTCCCTTCAGCTCAGGTCATGATCCCAGGGTCCCTGCATAGTGCCCCACGTTGGGCTCCCTGCTCAATGAAGAGCCTGTTTCTCTCTCTACCCCTCCCTCCTGCTCTGCTCTCTCTTGCTATCTCTCTCTCTCTCAAATAAAGTCTTAACTAAAATCTGGGTTATTACTTCTGCTACCGACGATGCCTGACTCCACTCCACCTACGCCACGTCTGCACTTGCTATCTACCATTTGCTGTTTCTAATCTATGGTACTTTCAGAAATCATGAAAGTAAGTTTATTAGAACTGTTTCTAAATATGAGCAAAAAGTTCTAAGATTCTTACTGAGTAAAGCATATGATCTCTATGATGTGAACTTAGTTACGTTCATCTGTGAAATCTCGTTAAGATTACTCTGAGTGTGTGTGACATGACCAGGTAACCCCTTAAAAGAGACTGGTCTCTTCCTGAAGGCAGAGCTTCAAAGAATGAGAGAGATTCAGTGTGAGGATGTTGACTGGAGGAAGCTACGTAGCCAGGTATTTTGGTGGCCTCTGAAAGCTACAAGTGGTCCCCAGCTGACAGCAAGCAACAAAATGAGGACCTCAATCCTACAACTGCAAAGAATGAATTCTACCACAACCACATGAGCTTGAAGAAAACCCCAAGCTCCAGATGAAAACACAGCCCAGCCAACACCTTGACTTTAGTCTCACAAGACCCTGAGCAAAAAACTCAGATGCCATGACTGGATTTCTGACCCACAGAACTGCGAACCAATAAATGGGTCTTCTTTTAAGCCATAAAGTTTGTGGTAATTGGTTAAACAGCATAGAAAAACTAACAGAAGGTCTCCCAGCATTTGCCTCTTACTGACTGCTCCTTTCCTGAAATTCTTTATGAGGCATCTGTTCTCTTGGATCGCCTCTTTCCCTTCTCCTGTTACTCCCCAGTCTCCACGGTAAGCCTTACTTGCCCTACCCGCCTGGTGTTCCCCAAGCTTCTGGCCTTAGCCTTTTCCTCACACTACAATATCTTCCTACATGATCCCTTTTTTTTTTTTTTTTTTTTAATTATTTATTTATTATTTATTTATTTATTTATTTATTTATTTTGAGCAAATGTTTGTTGAACAACTATACTGTTCCAGACAGTAATCCAGGCTCTAGGGAGCTTTCAGTGAGAAAAAAAAAAAAAAAAAAAAAAAAAAACAGAAAAAATACCTGTTCCTGTGGAGTGTTCAGAGATGACTCCTTTCTCTATGACAACCAAGAAAGACTTGTCTCCTGTGTTCCAGACACAAATGGCCAGATGTTTTGCAGATTTCTCCACTGAAATCCCTAAAAGTCTCTTACAGTCACTTATTATTTTTGTTGAACTTTATATTTTACCCTATGCTTTCAAATGCATCTACACACACACATATCCCTGCTTCCCTCCCTCCCTCTCTTCAAGACATGGCTTGGATTCTCTCCAAGACCAACTTCTCTACCTATCCCACAATGCCCTTCCACTTCCTTTCAATTTCACTCCATTAATTTACTCCCATTATCCCCTTTCATCTGAACTTTCAACATTCTTCTCTCTACTGATTCTTCCTCTCTACTCATTCCTGTAAGCAAAGTCATCTTTGATTCTACAAATGAAATTCTGTAAGTGGAAGTCATCTGTAATTCTGTATCTACTGATTCTGTGAGCAGTGAAATCTCCCATCCTTTTAAAACTAAGAAATAACACTTTCTTGACCCTGTGCATCCTTCAAACTACCATGTCATTACTCTCTTTTCCTGCTTATCCAAAATTCTCCTGAGTAGTGTACACTGTCTTCTGTTAATAATCACAATTATGGGGCGCTTGGGTAGCTCAGTCAGTTAAGTGTCCACCTTCGGCTCTGGTCATGATCCAGCCCCACGAGTCAGGCTCCCTGTTCAGCAGGGAGTCTCTTCTCCCTCTCCCTCTGCCTCTCCCCGCCTGCTCACGCTCTCTCTCTTTTTCTCTCTCTCTCTCGGGCTCAAATGAAAAAATAAAATCTTTAAAAAAATTTTTTTAAATAATTAAAATTATTTGGTGCATTTCTTTTGTATAAAGCAAACTACAAGGCAACATTCCTGCTTTATCATTTAATCCTTTAAAAACAATAAAAAATCAGGTGCCTATGTGGCTCAGTTGGTTAAGTGGCTGCCTTTGACTCAGGTCATGATCCCAGGGTCCTGGGATCAAGCCCCACATTGGGCTCCCTGCTCTGCAGGGGGTCTGCTTCTCCCTCTCCTTCTGTGCTCTCTCTCCCTCAAGTAAATAAATAAATCTTTAAAAAAATAAATAAAAAATAATTATTATCCCCATGTTACAAATGGGAAAGCTCAAACTCAGAAAGGTGAAGTGACTTGTCTAAAGTCCCACATTCTGGACTTAAATACAAATATACCTTATTCTTAAATATTCTGAAACTGTTTCTTCAAGTGAAACCTCACTTCTTCACCCCACTCACAACCATATCCACTGCAATCTGATTACCACCCTTACCACTCCACAGAAACTATTCCCAATTGAAGTCACTAACAACCTCCTAAAAATTGCCAAAATCGAAGAAAGCTTTTCAGTCCTTATATTTCATATTTCTTCTCTTTCTTTGTCCTCTCTCTGCTTTAATTATACTGATCTCTCCTAAGTCTTAATCTCCAGCTTCAGAAGGACATACCAAACTGCCTGCCAGTCACGTCTAGAGGAAAGTTCAGGACACATCAAACTTAGCGCCCCGAACTGAAATCATTAGCTCCTATCTGCTCCTCCCACTTCAGTTACTTACTGAGCAGAACCAGTAGGATCTCAGTCACCCAAGTGTCTGGTAGCCATCCGCCACTCACACCTATGCCTTTCCCTCTCATTCACTCTGTAGAGCCATGTTATTCACTCTTTCCTGCTGTCTTAACCCCCTCAAAATCATACTCGCTTTTTTACCTTAGATTTAAAAATCTGTAATAATTTATAAAATATAAACATTAACATCTAACCAAAACCTAAGCTAAGTTTATATGAACTATCAACTAATAGAGTTTAAAGGCTTTATGCTTATAAGTATTCTATATATATTTCAAAATGAATGATAGCATACATTTGTGATTAAGTAGAGAATTATAATTTTAAAATAATAGTTTGCTTACCATTTTTCATGACCATTCTTTAAAAAAAAACAGTTTACTACTAGATTTAGAGTATTCTTAACTTCGAGCTGAGGCCATATTCTGGAACAATTTTTAAATCAATCAAATTTTACTCTATTATTGTTCCTCTCATTACAGCCCCTCATTAGCAAGTTAAAGAATTTTCATTTCATGGTGGCCATCCACTCGTGGTACCACTCCTTTAGGAAACAAACAAACAAACACCCTATAATCTTTACAAGCTCAATTCCTTATGAGGCTCAAGTGTCTTCTTCCTGTTAACTTAAATACAAAGGAAAAGCTAACCTTTCATTGGGTGAAATCATGCAGTAAATAAACCATGTCACCAAGGATTTCTGGAATTCTAGTAAACGGTATCTTGAATGGTGTCTAGATTCCAGCTGGAAACATCTGGTGATGACAGGAATTGACTTGCAAGATGTAGCTTTATCTAATAAAGTATTTGCCCTTGCTTCTGTCAGCACTTAGAGTGGATTAGCAATAATACCTTCTGGAACAGAACAATCTATTTTTGTGTGCTTCTTCAATGTAAGGCTTTTTTTCTTGGCAAAGAGAAGCTTTAAGGCAGCCAATACTTTCTTGCTACCACAAACAAAACAGTCAGTTTTTACTAATTACTGCAGGATATATACTTTATAACATTAGAAATATAGAAATACTTCACCTGCTGTGATGGAGTGAGAAGGCTAAAAAACATTTCATGCCCTTCCTCTTTCCCCAGTCCCCATAGAAGCACTAGAGTCTATATTCTGTGATGAATTTTCATCATACATTCAGTGTTCTCATACGTCTATAGACATGATGCTTCATCAGGATAAAGTTTATGTAAATAATATTTTTTAAATCCACAGAAGGGCATAACAAAAAGTAAACTATAAAGGCCTCAGCAATTATTTGGCTAAGTGATTAAATAGTCTGAAGTATTCACCTATCATCTATGTTTTTGTTTTATCTTAAAATTTTGAACATAATTTCTACCAATTCCACTCCCTTTCATTCTCTTTAAGAAAAGAGCAAAAAGAGGGACGCCTAGGTGGCTCAGTTGGTTAAGCATCTGCCTTCGGCTCAGGTCGTGATCCCAGGGTCCTGGGATCGAGCCCCGCATTGGGCTCCCTGCTCAGTGGGGAGCCTGCTTCTCCCTCTCCCTCTGCCTGCCACTCCCCCTGCTTGTGTTCTCTGTCAAATAAATAAATAAAATCTTAAAAAAAAAAAGAAATAAAAGAGCAAAAACAGTCTTAGTGTATATATATACTTTGAAGGGAGATGCCTTATAAAAATTTTATCTTTCATAACTAGAATAACTCTTTTGTCTGAAATTAATTAGAAATTGAGCATATAAAGTAATAATCTAAAACCACACAATTAGCAAGAACAACCTGAAATAATGTACAATTACCTTATTTTCTCTTAACATATAAAATAGCTCTTAAAATCCTTACAGTCTTTTATTCATTCTTAGGAAAAAAGTTCTATGATAAATATCAAGAATGCATCAACCTAATTATTTTCAGAAATACTATTATCACATTACCAAACACTGAAATATGTATATAACTTTAAAACATCTGACATACTGTCAATTGGCAGGGCCAATTAGGCTTCCTAAGAATTTAACCAGAAACTAGGGAGCTGGGGGGAAGGAAAATCTCACACCTTCAAAATACAGAAATTTACTAAAGGCAAAATGCCATGGCCAGATTTTTAAATACTATAATCTATCATTATGTCTAGTGATGCACTAAAATTCCTCTACCTTAAAAAACAGTGCTACAACAAGCTCTTGTGGTCCAGTACCTTCTAAAACATACAAACAAACAAATAAGCAACAACAATGGAAACAGCAGTACTATGCTGACTGATATTTTCCTGTATTCACTAAAATTTTGCTTATTCCTTCAGCCAGGATTAAATTCAGTTATGTGCGGCAAAAATATGTCTAAAATTAACCTACCTGTATAAGAAGTCTGAAAAATAAGCAGTCCAGAGCTGATGCCAGTTACTCAAGAGGGACAAGGGCCAAAGAGCTTTCTTCCATCCTTACAAAAGGCCTCTTGACCTAAACTTGCTTATCAGCTACTATCCGTCAATCAATACTATATTAGATTGATGAACATAGAAACTAAGGTTTGGGATGGGTGTTCCACATGAATGATCAAGTCATCCCAAATGGCTCAGGGTATAAAAAGAGACAGTAAGCCAGAGAACTTATTCTTTGATAAATGAAGGGGAATGAAGAGAAGTATGAAAGAGTTCATCAGTGAGGAGTAAACCAAACTTCACAAGCCTTGAAAACACAGAGGCTTTCACATTAGGGTGAAAGAGTAATAAAGGAGCATTAAGAACCACTTCTCAACGCCAAGTTACACGGAATATGGGAGAATGAGGAATCTCCTCTTGAGAAGGAAGTTTGCTTACTAGAATAAGATTCCAGAGGGCACAGTAAAAAATGTGGAGAAGACGGAGAGCTTATGAGGATGCTTTAGGGAAGTGAAAAAACAGTAAAGAATGGATCTGCCATAGACAATACAGAATTAGTATTACATTAATAAGACTACTTGAAGAAGGGAACAGATGGCTAACAAAAGCAGCACAGTTGGGGTGGGGGAGGTGAAAGTTCACCAAGGGAAGACAAACTAGCCCTGGACAAGGTCCCAGTTCCAGGGGAATCTGAGTTTCTAGTAAAATGGAAGGCTCCTGCCTAAAAAAAGCCCTCATGAGTCAGTATGCATCCTGTGGTCATAAGGATTCACTGGGAACACCATTAAAGAATATCAGAGAGTAAAAACCAAAGATGTCAGAACATCCCTATGAAAGATTAGTGACTCCTTAAGAATTGAAAACCCTCCTTTGAACAATTCAGGTATGAAAGCACCACATAAGCTATTACATGTGAATCTGAATATGTGTATGTCTGACTGAGTGTAGTAACGTCTGACTAAGCAGACTGACAACAATAAATGCTTAAATGTTTAAAAGTATATTTAGAGATTTATCATAGGTAATCACATTATATTTAGGTCAATAGCTAATAACCAAAGATAAATCATCAGAGTCATGGGTGGATACAAAAGAAAAGAAAAATGAATAAAAACTGAGAATAAAAATGATTTCAAAAACAATAAAGAGCATAACATTGTTTCTGAACAAATAATGAGATATACAAAAAATAAAAATATAAATACAGAAAAATATCAAGTAAGGGTCATAAAAATATATATCAGGAAACAAAGGGTAAAAAGGAAGCAAAACATTCCTTCAAAGCTACAGAAAATTAGAGTTGTACAAGTCACTGGCAAGTTGTGTGAGTCACTAATTATCTTGGGCTTCAGAGACATTATTATATATAAAATGATAGATTGGGCAGGATGACACCAATGGATTCTACATCCTCTAATATTTTTATGACTCCATAAATCAAGATAACACAAAACTTACAAGTGTAAGAAATGATTCTTCTATTTATGAATAGTACTTACTGAATGACGGCAGGACACTAATATTTATAGTACCTTAACTTAAATGTGGAATTTGGTGACATTAAAACAGGAATTATATATCTACTACAACTCTCAATAAATATAAGAAAAAAATATATGAAGGTATATAATCATTGAATATTCTTCTGACATTTTCCATTCTTATTTGAAGGCCAGAATTTGTTTTTCCTAACATAGTGAATATGGAAGAATGACAGCCTAAAATATAGGGGCATTAATTAAGGGACTTGGAGGATGCAGGCAATTAAGTTTAAACTGCAAAATAATTTATAAATATAATTCTTTACTAACACAACAGATTTAAGATAGGACTCCGTTCCTATTATTCATAGAAATTATGTTATCCATTAAAATATTAAGAAATTAGTGTGTTCCAGGTTACTAAATTAAACCATAAGAATTGATTATAAAATTAGTATCGAACTATATAGTTATATATCATAGTGAAAAGCTTTATCTTGTACTGTCACCAATTATTTAACACCTAACAAGAAACAAATATTATTATTTTCCTTTCCTCATAGAAATTGAAAATATGAAGGTAAAATTGGGCTTACCAACTGATAAAAAAACTGAAATTTGGAAAACAAAAATCTTAATACCATCACAGATTTTAAACTGAGCAATGCTTCTCTTCAGATATTCCACAAAAGTGTGCTTTTTTTCCCCCTTTCCCACATTTTGGCATAGTAGAAAGCACATATTTTTCACAAATCTGAGCAGTGAATTAAAAAAAAAAATAGAAACGGAAAACAAGCCATTTTCGTTTTTTAATGGGTTCGTTTGGCACCTGAGTGATAGTATTCCCTCAAAAGAGTTTTGTTTACTAGCATATTCAGAAGTCAGGCAAGAAAAATTATTCTTCCCATTTGAAGAGGCAGCATAAAGTAGATGCTGTGCTTAGCTAAAGTAGGCCTGAGCCAGCCTTCCGCCTTACCTGATCTTTTTTGACTTCTGAGGTAGAAGAAGAGGCAGCCTCAAAGCTGTGCCTTAAAGCACAAGTTTTACAGCACTGGGAGTCACACCCAGGCTCCAGCCTACACTCACAATACAAACATCTATTTTTCTTCTCCATCTCAAATCTTAGCCAAGAGCTGGTGACGGTGGGCCTACAGAAATCAATTTGTCCACAGACCTTCCTGTCTGAGCCAAATGCAAGATAGAAGAGGCACAGATCTGGATCTCCGATTTGGTACTATCTCCCCCTGTTGGCATGGAAGTATTCCAGTCAGTTCTGGGTAAAAGGAATCAATACAACCAACAAGTGTTATTGTTTATCCAGCAATACTGAGAAAATCCTCATGCATTAAGTGATCTATTATTTAAGAAATAAGTCTATTTTCTAACTGATTTTTTTAAAATAAAATAACTTGTTTTCTTCCTATAGAACCTGTAAAAGTCTTTCTGCTTCAGAAACTTCAATCTTGAGATCTCTGAGAATAAACCAAATTTTTAAGCACTTCTTGAAACAACACTGTGCAAACAGCTGTGCTATAAAGCTTTTATTAATCCAGTGCTTTTTAATTAATTTTACTAAGGTCTAACTGTCCAGTGCTTTATAATTCCTATGATTCAAAAAGAAAGGAATTAAATTATGCACAAGTGATCTTTAAGGTCTCAATAAAAATAAAATTAAAAATTTCCTTGCAGCAAGAATTTTTGAGCTTAACAACATATAATGAGGTGACAGGGCTGGAGAAACAGTAGAATGTTTAGGATACTTAAAATCATAAATTTTTAATCTGAACATAAGGCTCCTATTTTGATACTCTTCTATAATAATTTTTTAACTGCTATGTAAATCCTTGCTTTATTCATTCATTTTTTTAAAAAGAAGGTACTGTGCAACCACTAGATGCCAGATACCATACCGAGATACTGGACAGAACATTCTTTAAAATGGACCAAGCTTTAAGGAACTTTATGAAAATAAATAAGAAAAATAGGAAAAGCAAGAGAAACCTACTACACAAAAGTCTGACTCAATAAAATTTTCCTGGGTTCACAATTCTGTCATAACATCTCCTCCTTTAAACCCTTAGCCTCCCTTTCCAATTCAATGCAATTTTAAAAATAAGTAAAATTTACCTCTTTGTATAATCTCCTCTATTTTTCTATTTTAAATATATGCACATTTGATTTTGTTGTCCATAACAACAATTCTTCTTTACATCAGGCCCATCAGGGAGAAGTCCTATTTTATATTCTGAGAATAATTTTTATAAAATATTACATTTAATAAATAATAATAGACAGCATGGGATGGGGAGCTTCTTATGAGCCAGGCACTGTTCTAAAAATTTTAAGTGGATTATCTCATTTAATCTCCTATAATAATCCTATGAGATAGGTTCTATTACAAGCCCTAGATTACAGATGAGAAAACAGGCACAGAAAGCTTAAATGACTTGCCCAAGGTTACATGGTCAGTAAGTGGCTAACCTACAATTCAAGTCCAAGCAACTCTGCTCCAGAATTCATGCAATTAACCACTATACTATGTTACCTGGGCTCGGTCCCTGCTCCACCTCACCAAAAGTATTCTGTTGCCAAAAAGTCTCAAAGGATGTATTAGCAACTTATTTTGTTTTTCTGCAATAGGTTGATATACTCAAGAAACAATACATACTGATTCTCAATATTCTTTTGTTGGTCTCATTTTTTTCCCTAGATCATTTTAAACATAACAATTCATATTTTTATACCACAAATTTTTTTTTTTTTTTTTTTTTTATTTGACAGAGAGAGAGACAGCGAGAGAGGGAACACAAGCAGGGGGAGTGGGAAAGAGAGAAGCAGGCTTCCCGCCAAGCAGGGAGCCCGATGTGGGGCTCGATCCCAGGACCCTGAGATCATGACCTGAGCCAAAGGCAGTTGCTTAACCAACTGAGCCACTCAGGCGCCCCACAAATTTATTTTTATTTTCCTATCTTTATCTCTTATTTTCTGTTTGGTCTTATTTATTCTTTCAATATTCATTTAGCATTTACTAAGTACCTGGCATATAAATTCATAGCTCATAAAAACTGCAAAATTTAAATCTGGAAACAATCTTGGAGATAAAACAAAAACTTGGAGATAAAAACAAACTTGGAGATAAAACAAAAACAAAAAAACTAATGTTTACAGTCAAGGAATATAGAATCTAGAGTAGCTAGATTTCTTGCTTCTTAGTCGAGCCCACAGAAAAGCTAATTCAGGTATGTCTCCTATAATCATCTAATACCCATTGGTTTTGCTTTTCAGAACAACAAAATTTTGATGTCATCTAGATACCTCACTAGGCAGTCTTCCAGATCACTTATAAAGATAATAAACACAACATATGTTGTATTAGTGTCCTAGGGCTGCTATAACAAAGTACCACAACCTGAGCAGCTTAAGACAACAGAAATTTATTTTCTCACAGATCTGGAGCTCAGTGTCTGAAATCAAAGTGTCGGCAGGGCCAAAACTTCTAGGGGAGGATCCTTCCTTCTATCTTATAGCTTCTGGTAGCCCCAGGCAATCCTTTGCTTATGATAGCATAACTCCAATCTCTGCCTCTGTCTTCACATGGCTGTATTCCCTGTATGTCAATCTCTCTTCTTATCGGGACACCAATCATATTGGATTACAGCCTACTCCAATGACCTCATCTTAACTATCTTAACTTCATTACATCTAGAGACCCTATTTCCAAATAAGGTCATATTTATAGGTACTGGGTATAAGGATTTTAACATCTCTTTTTGCAGGATACAATTCAACCCATAATGGATGTGATTATTAGTTGCTGAGGCACCTTGATCTTTACGCTTTTCCAGTTAAGTCCATATTTATTGATTCTTACCTTTTTGAGTTCTGATTTTAAACCTTTTCTTGGGTCATGCTAAAAGCGTATTTACCATCCAATGGTGACTTACTATTTAGTAATCTTTGGTAAAGAACACTGTCAAAGTCTTTTCTAAAACCTCAGTTTATACCCTATTATCTTCATAGAAAAGAACTCTGAGAATAATCAGTCAGGCATGATTTCTTCCTTAAAAATATTCTCTTTCACCTAGGAGATTATTTTAATATTTGATGACTCTATTTGTTATTATGGATTCTAAGAGCTGGCCCAGTACTCAAAAAATATTTATGGACTCTCTTCTATGTGCCAAGTACTGCACAAAGCTAAGGAAATAGCAGTAAACAAAATGAAAATAACTGTCTTCTTGGAGCTAGTTTGGGAAGCTGGCAGGGATTATAGGAAAAGAAAACAGATACTAAAAACATATACACATAAATAAATACATGATTAAATGAGTTACCACATATAAATACACATATTAAAGTATCTAATGCATAGAAATGCTTAGAAGAACCCTACTACATAGTAAATGTTAGCCAACAAAATAATAGGAGGAGGAGGAGGAGCCGTAAAGACACTAGCAGTAAGTGCTAGGTAAGAAGTGAAAAGGGACAACAGGATACATAATGAAAGCAGGGGTACACAGATAATAAGAGAGCCCGTTATAGCTAGAGGAATCAGAGACACCTCAAAGGAATGATATTTGAGCTGAAGTGATGGAAAGAAGGCGGTCAGTCATATGAAAAACTGGTAAAAGAATACTGAAGAGAGGAAACAGAAAGGCCTTGAGATGAGAAGAAGCTTGGCAAGTCAGGGGCAATCTGATCAGAAAGGCTAGAGTATGGGAGAAGAGGAGGGAGGCTTCACTGGGAGGAGACAGGCAGGGACAAGATCATGTAGTTTAGGCTGCAGTAAGAAACTTGAAATTCTATGTTAATTACATAGAGATGCCATGGGAGGGTCGTTAGCAGGAGTCAGATAAGATCCCATTGAGATCACTCCAGTTACCGTACAGAAAATAAAATGTAGGAAGGGCAAGGTAGCAAGCAGATAGTATGACTGAAGTAGTCCAGGCTACAGTTATGGTGTCTTTTATTAGAATGATCACAGTGGAGATGCTGACACGAGGTGGGATGTGGTTACATTTTGGAGGTGGCATCAAGAGAACTTGCTGATGGAGTGGAGGGGAGATTTGAGAAAAAGTGAACACAGAGGTATTTCCCAAGATTTTGGCTTGAGTAGCTGATTACAGGTGATACCATTTACTAAGAAGTGGAAAACTGTGAGAGTGGCAGATTTGAGACTTTTGACAAGTTAAATTTGAGATTATCAGTCCAATTACTGAATGAAATGATCAAATTCTAAGCCAGCCTGTATATATGGAGTTTACTTTAGTGTCTTAGTCATGCACATGAACTGTCATTATGATATAACAAAGAACGCATTATGATACCAATAAGTAAGCATTATTTTTACATATTTAAGAACTATGATGCAGGGTGATGACTTTTGGTAGGCATGTTAAAAATAGAAAAAAATTCACATATAAATTTCAAAACTGTATGCAGTTAGTTTTATTTTTAAAATATAAGGTAAAAAATATCCTAATTTCAGAAATGTGGTTTCTCTGACACTGAGCTCCACCTGCTGGCAATTTCTTATCTTTAGGTCTGGTAATGTCTTATCTTGATGTATTATATTATGAAAAAGAATTAAACTATACTAAAGTGAAATATAGCCTCCAGCCTAAGTATACTGAAAAACCATACTTAGGAGATATCATGGTAACTTTTTCTTTCTTTATAGCTACCGTTTATTGGGTTTAGTTACATGCCAGGCACTGGGCTAATTTTTACAAACATCACCTCATTAATTTCCAAAATAATTCTGTGAGGTTTCTATGACCTGGCACATTTTACCAAGAATGAAATTGAGCTCAGAGAGGTAGTGCAACTTTGCCTACAATGTCAGAAAATTTTGAGTTTGAATCTGCTACTCTGATTCTGATCAAATTCCTTAACCTCTTCAAGGTTCAATATTCTCATATGAAAGGTAGGAATACCACCTTCCCTGCAGGATTATGTGCCAGTAATAATATTTTATGTCTAGGATGCAGTCAGTCCCTTTCTTTTAGTAATTTTCCTTAAATGACATATTTAGAGGCAAATGTTAATGACCCAAATCAAGTGTCTTTCAAAGAATGATCTTTTGGGAAATTTTAAATTTTGAATTACAACAGATTTTTAAAATTTTTTAAATTTTAAATTTTGTTTAGAAAACTACTCCATCCAGGGGCACATGGGTGGCTCAGCTGGTTAAGCAGCCAACTCTTGATTTCAGCTCAGGTCATGATCTCAGGATCCTGGGGTCAAGCCCCGTGTCCGGCTCCATGCTCAGGGGGAGGTCCGCCTAAGGATTCTCTCTCTCCCTCACCGTCTTCCTCTCCCCCATCTCGTGCTCATGAGCACGCATTCTCTCTCTCTCAAATAGATGCATAAATCTTAAAAAAAAAAAAGAACTACTCCCTCCAAAATGGAACACGATTCATACAATAGTTGGATTTACAGCACTCGTTAACCATTTATCTGTACAATCTATACAACGAGTGACCACACCTAAACCCAACAAAAAAAAATCTACAAACTGAAATTAAGAACAACAGGTAGAAAACTGAGTACAGTACATCATAGAAATTGCAAGCAAAAGTTGAAGTTTAACACCAACAACTTCTCTTTAATCATCAATAATAGTTTTTAAAATCATAACAAGGAAGAAGTTTTGAATGGGCAGTTATGCTTTCACACACATATGCAAGTTATTTTAATATATAAAATATTTCCAATAATTTTCATAGAAAAAACAGGCCTTCAATTTTTTTAAAAAATCAGCAAATAAATTCACTAATAAATTCTTCTCATGGATCCACCTTCAAACAAGTATAGAATACCTGCAATCGAGAACCCTTCCCAGGGAATATATTTATCCACTGTATATCCAAACTGAAGCTAAGAAAAAGAGTACTAAGAGAAGTTAAAAGCATATGCTATTCTAAGCCTAGATTATATTCTTCGATAAAACCAGTTTATAGACAGCTGCATTCTCAGACCCCCTCAGAACTGATTTTGGTGTTATGGTCTCCACTCCACTGAGGGATTCTAGATTCTGCAAGAGATGGCCTTATCAATCTCCTTCCTGCACTAACTGTAGTGATATTGTCAAGGGCACTGTCACCGCAGAAGTCAGGGTTAAAGCCTCCAGTAAGAAATTCTATTAGAGCTAAATGCAATGAAAAGCTTTGCTTCCCCTGCAATGTGACATGCTTTCTTTTATTTAATAGTTAAGTGTTATATGACTTTATCTCCTTTTTCATTTTGGCCTTTGGGAAGCTTAGAGACAAAATAACAGCTCTAGTGTAGTAACTATACATGCCATGATCTATATAGTTTTCCCCCAGTCTTGATAACCTGTTACAACCCAGTTTTTCCTGGTCCTGATTTTAGTTTCTTTTCTATTTTGCTGAAACTTATTAGCATTAGCTACCTCAAATACTCAGGGGACTAAGACAGAAAATGAATGAATGAGTGAATGAACACAAGCATATAAACAAGAATATATAAATCTATATAAAAAGCCTTGCAACATGCATTTTACACATTGCCAGAGCTAACAGACTTTTCTCCTAACAATTTAAGACAAAAAGCCTGATTACCTATAGTGATTACCTATATATGATGACATCATGTCCCCTGCCATCTTCAGTCCCCTAGACATGGTCATTATACTGGGCTGCCTTTCTTAGAAATGATACAGCTGAACCTTAAAGCATCAGCATTTTTTCACTTCCTGCCGGTCAGATGAAGGATTCTAAGGAAAGCTGGAGGACACAGGAAGATTCCCTTGCGTTCTTTGGTTTTTATCATTTGAGTCCCAAATCACATTGTATAGCTGCTAAGCAAGAGGTTAAAGCTGTCCCTGACTTTGACTTCGGGAGATGGCAAAGAGGCAACATCCCTAAAGATCACCCGAGAAGCCTATCAGAAATGACAGACAGAAGTTAAATTGAGCTTTCAAATTCCTAGGGAGAGTAAAAGACCAGTGTGTTCCTCAGTATGTCTACTCCATGTTGGTTTTACTTCTCATATACCAAGTATCTTAAGTATCTGCACAATTTACTGCATCACCTTAAAAGCGTGGTATATCTTTCAAAATAAAAATAGTTATGATTTCATTCCCTAGCACTATTTTTGAAATTATAATAAGGAACCACCAAATTAAAATGAGACCTCTAAACTGTATGCTCTCATAAGATGCTAGGAAGTGCATAGGTATTAACTTCTCTTGGTGAGTTAAAGAGCTAGTGAAAATTCAGATTCAACATGTTTGTAGAGCATATCTACACCATTAGATAGTCTCTGAAATTTAAAAAAAAAAAAGAAACCCCATGGATTTTCATTATTATCAAAAGAGGCTGGCAAAGAGCCTTTCTAATTTAAACACATTTTTAATAAACTAAGACAATTATACAAATAAAAGATGACATGAAATATTCATTGTATCATACTAAAAAACACTACCTGATCAAAATGTAGAATCCCATGTTCAATTAATTTTTATTAGTTTTAAGTTCCAAAATTAAATCCTTGAAAACATGATCAAATATGATATGAAATTGATTATGGTTACAGAAAAAATCCATATAATTCTATTATGCACAAAGGGTGGAAAAAAAGGAATCTCAGTAAGAGTTTTCATGGTGATTTGAATTTCATCTATGTCATCTAATCATGAGTGAACATGATAGAGTTATCTAGCAATTTTCTTTTCTAATAATACACCTGCACTGGAGACTAGTAAATGGCAAAGACTATGAATATCTTATAAGTAATAAAACTGAAAAAAGCTCACTATATCAAAAAATACAGATACCTGTAATAATTAAACACTGCTAACATAAGCTCTATCTAAATAACAGTGACATAATTAATAGCAAGTTGAAGTTACTGTCTGTATAATGAAAGTGTATACTCATCCATACCTCCTACCCTCAAATGCTATAATAAATTATGATATTTCAGGATTTCTGTTTGGAGGGACTACATTATTAAATATCAAAATGCTCCACTTTAATATTTTCTTATTAAATACCACCCAAAAGGGCGCCTGGGTGGCTCAGATGGTTAAGCGTCTGCCTTCGGCTCAGGTCATGATCTCAGGGTCCTGGGATCGAGTCCCGCATCGGGCTCCCTGCTCCTTGGGAGCCTGCTTCTCCCTCTGCTTCTCTCTCTCTTGTCTCTAATGAATAAATAAATAAAATCTTTAAAAAAAATAAAAAATAAATAAATAAATACCACCCAAAAACCATTTGGTAGTCAATAATTTCATGTTAATCAAATAACTACACAGAAACAAATTTTCTTAAAATGTTATAATTTGGGGGGCACCTGGGTGGCTCAGTCAGTTAAGCATCTGCCTTCAGCTCAGGTCATGATTCCAGGGTCCTGGGATCGAGCCCCAAGTCAGGCTCCCTGCTCAGCAGGTAGTCTGCTGCTCTCTCTCTCTCAAATAAATAAAATTTTTTTTTTTTAAAGATTTTATTTATTTATTTGACAGAGAGAGACACACAGAGAGAGGGAACACAAGCAGGGGGAGTGGGAGAGGGAGAAGCAGGCTCCCAGCAGAGCAGGGAGCCCGATGCGGGGCTCGATCCCAAGACCCTGGGATCATGACCTGAGCTGAAGGCAGACGCTTAACGACTGAGCCACCCAGGTGCCCATAAATAAAATTTTTTTAAAAAAAATTATAATTTGTCTCTTGACCTAAAACTTGAAAATACGAGAATGAATTTTACTAAGTATCTGAACCACAAACTGTATCCCTTGATAGGTACTACTGAACTATTTAAAGCAAAAATTTTGACACCCCTAAGTTAGCTAGGTTCAATAATATTTTTATTTTATTTTAAATTCATGTGTTCTCCTCTGCCATCTCCTTTTTCCTAGCCCCTTTCTCTTTCGACTATGACCTACCTCTTATTTCTGTATTTTCTGTTGTCTCTCCTGTTCTTTATTGTTCATCTTCTTCACCTGTATGTATCTTTTTCCCCTCATTTGTTTCTGTTGTTCCTGTTCTCCTCTCACCAGATCTCTCTTTTTTCCTTTCTTGATTCTTCCTTAACAGACTTAGAGACAAAGGATGGGGAGAAAGAAAGTTCCCTCCAAAAGCAAATTTTAATTAGAAGAGCCTGATTTATCCCCTAGTCAAAACCACAAAACACCTTTGTGGGATAAGAACAATGTTCTGGCTCCACGAAGACTGTATCTAATTGGAAAAAAGAAAAGAAAAAGGAACACAAACCATTTAAACTGGCAGAGTTTCAGTAGTTTCTGACTATTTGGAACACCTAAGATTCTACTGACTCTTAGATTAATGAAACATCTCAAAAAACAACTAAAGCTTTTCTTACCAACTGGATCCCATTTGACTCTGCCTGACCTTCTACCTCTACCAGTCCAGTTCTGGGTCCTTTGGCCACTGGAACCTACCACCCTTTATAATCTATACCCTACTTTACTTCAATTACCTCCCAAATGACCTGCCTACCCCACATCTCCTTGCACTTGCTGAGCCCATTGGTGTCCCCCTGTCGCCCTCGCCCATTCCTGGCCATACTACAGAAGTCAATTCTCCTTTCCCAAATTTCAAGACCTTTTCCTTACCCTTCTCCTCTATTCGTTTTTCCACATACTTCTCTCAATCAAAATTTCTTCTGAAAAGGGAAGAGCCAGGTTTAGGCAAAATTGTGAAATAGACTCAATTCATCTTCATCAATTTCTAACTTTGCTTTCCAACACCACACCCGCTCAGGAGGCTGCCGATCTGTGTTAGAATTGCCAAGCTTGCACTACTTACTCTTAGAGTGACTTGTACTTTCTTCAGCTCTCCTAAGCCCCTGATTGGAGGTACCTATTAATATCTCACAAAGCTTAATATGTTACTTCCCAAGAGGCACTCAGAATTTAAAAGAACTGTTTAAGGCAACATCCTTTGCGCAATAGTCCTCAAACTTTTTTCAACCCAAGAGACCTGAAAGACACTACACTTTCTCAGCAAACGTTATAGTTAACCATGGCTTGTTAAGAAAAGAGAAAGAAAGGGAGGGAGGTATAAAGTCCAAGAAAAAAATATCATTATATGGGAAGGGAATGGGTGACAGACAGATAAAAGGATGGTCTGTGTAATTTAAAAAGCACCCCCCCTCTGAAAAGACCGCCATAAGCAGCCCAACATACAGATAAAAGCTAACACACACATACAGAGTTGAGCATGCTTTCATACTGATCCCATGCTAAATTAGAATGAATTTTTTCTGAAAATTTTAGGTGGAGTACAAGATGCATAAAGGAGGGTATAAATATCAAAAGTATACAGTTTATGAACTTTTCACAGATTGAAAAGACTCCTGTAACCAGAACATATATGAAAAACAAGTCATGTTTGTACTCCAGAAGTCTGCTGTGTGCCATTTAGTCACTACCCCCAACCCAAGGTGTAACCACTGTCAAGGGTAACCACTATCCTACCTTCTAATATCATTGATTAGCTTGGCCTCTTTTTGAATTCCATATAAATGGAATCACAAAATATGTAATGTCTGGTATCTTTCACTCAACATTATGTTTGTAAGATTCATCCATACTGCTGTATGTAGTTATAATATGTTCATTCTCATTACTACAGAATATTCCAACTGGTAAATATTCTATAATTTATCTATTCTACTGTTGACATTTGGCAGTTTTCAGTTTGGGGCTAATGTAGTGTGCTCCTGTGAATATTCTTGTACATGTCTTTTGGGGAGTATATGTATTCATTTCTATTGAATCTATGCCCAGGAGTGGAGGTACTGGGATAAAGGATGTGCACATGTCTGTCTTTAGTAGGTAGTGCCAAACAGTTTTCCAAAGTGGTCGTATCACTACACTAAGTATCTGAACCACTAAGATATTTTTGAGAACCAAGTGCATCCTGGCCCTGCTTAAATGGCACAAAATACTAAATTTTTTACTTTGTCTATCTAGAAGTGATAAATATTCTAGTTGAGGCTATTTCTCTGCATTCTTTCCTTCCCATCAGTGTTATAAAGACTTTATTACTTTCTAAAACATATTCAGGAATAATCTGCCCCTCTACATTAACTGAGTAGGTGTTTGGTTTGGTTTGGTGCTTATATACCAGAATAAGTAGAGACAGAGCCCACCTTTTACTAAATACTGGAATCTAACCACTGATGGTTTCATTTTGCAACATCAGGCATATTGAAGAGAAGTTTATTGAGCTTCTCTCTTTGCCAGGTACTGTGTTAAACAACAGCATCTCTATATTATTATAAGAGAAAATAATTTTAAGAGATGAGGTATTTATAATAACAGCATAAATGAAGCCAGGGCATTTTCACTCTCAATGCTATAATCTACTGGCCTCTCAGACACTCGCCTTCATTTACTGAGGTCTTTCCAAGTGCCTTATGATTTAAAAAACTATAGGAGAAATGGAAAAATTGTATTCATTTATAAATAGAAAATTTTCACAGTTTTTAAGATTTATTTATTTTGAAGGAGAGAGTGCACACCTGTGAGTGAGTGGGGAGAAGGGTAGAGGGAGAGAATCCTTCAAACAGACTCCCTGCTGAGCACGGAGCCTGAGATGGGGCTCCCTCATCCCACCACCCAGATCATGACATAAGCTGAAATCAAGAGTGAGATGCTCAACTGACTAAGCCACCAAGGCACCTCAGAAATTTTTAGCAATTTTATTACTCACAATTATTATGACAAATTAGCCATGTAACTAAATATCTTTTTTCTCCAGGTAATTAAATTTTCTTGTCTTCTCAAACAAAGTATCTGCATTAACCTACATTATAATAGTCCGAAATCTGTTACTGTTTTTTTAATTTTTAATTAACATAGAATGAATGCCAGTTGATAGTGTGTCCACCAGTTAACAGTTAATCTGGGGGGAAATACATAGGAAGAAAATCTAGTGTGTGAATAATAATGAAATTGTTGATAAATTTAAATGTTTTATTACATTTAACCTTTTTGTGTGTGAACTTGCATAACTCAACTTCTCTGCTTTCATTTTTCATCTTTATCTTGACTGGTATTCCAGGATTCCCAATTTCCTTGGAAATGTACATTTAGGAGTCACCATTTGTTGTTTAAAGAACGACAGAAAGGGGGAAAAAAGCCCACAGACACTTGATTACAAAGAAAGGATTGAAAACCAAGGGCTGAGGGCTAAAGCCTGAGGAATGTTAATGGTCGATTTCATCATAGCACTTAACTCTGATGTTTTCTTGTTAATCAGTTGTTTATTGCCATTTTCTGCCTGCTAAATGTAGATCTATGAGTGCAGAGACTTAGTCTATTATCCCCAATGTCTCTGAACATGATGCATAATATTCATAGAAGTTGGTTAATTGTGTTTAATAGGCAGAGGAGGGAAGAGGAAATATGGGGACAAAGGTGGAAGAGACAGGAGAGAAAGAGAAATGCTGAAGACAGAGGAAAGAAAAGGAATAAAAACCAAATGCATACTAAGTACCCTCCTAACTTTGTCTGAAGCTCTATAACAAGCCTCTGCCTTTGCATTCATTCATTTAGTCCTGATAATGATCCTATGAGGTGCATATTACTAACCACATTTTACAGATGAAGAAACTGAGGTTGGGGGGAGGGGAGGTAAAAATTCACCTAAAGGCAAATAAACTCAGAATGATTTCACTCAAATTCCCAGTTTTCTCCACCCTGCCCTGCTGCTACAAAGAGAGCCTTTAAATAATACTGAGAGAAAAGGACAAAAGGAGTATGAAGAAAACCAGATTTCAACTGATAAGAGTGAATAGTATTGCATAAATTTGCAAGAAGTTATTTTTAAAAAGTTAATATGAGTATTAAAACTGTTAATTGAATTTTCCATAACTGCAAACTTAAAAGAAAAATGTTATTTCAGGAATGAATAAATAATCATAAAATAGAATGGCATTTAGGGATTTTTTTTCTTTCATCCACATTAAACTATAAAAGAAAACTGGCATTAAAATGTGATTATAAGTGATATTTTTATAAAAATTGCCTGTGCTCAAGTTTAAACACAAACTTCAATGGTGTAGGAGAAGAAAAAAGTGAGCTTCAAGTACTTAAAGTAATAACACTAAAATTTTTCTTCAAAAAATGTAGGTGGTCAACCCTACTAATGTCACCAATATGTAAGTCATAAGTTAGTAACATGAGACTTCATATAAAAAATATTTTGTAATCTATTGTGGACAAAAGACAACAATACTTTCAGATCCCAAACAAGTTTATCATCTAAAAATTAACAGCCTACATTTTTAAAAGAAAAGATTTATGCTTAATGAAAAATAATATCAAGACTAAGGAATAAAGACTAGCAGAGAAATAAGCACACAAATTAAATCATCATTTCTGGGATAATCAAATAATCAAATATCAGCTATTAAAAAGAACAGTGATTTGCTAAGTGGCAAAGACTATTCTAAATGCTTTGAATGTGTAAACTTAACCATTTCTCACAATGAACCCAAGAGTAGATAAAGCTGTAATTCCCATTTTACACATTGGGAAATGAGGGCGGGAAAAGCCCTAACACCACATACTTACTAAGTGGTGGAGCAGGGATACAAACCCAAGCAGCCTGGCTCTGCAGCTGGAGAGCTCTCTATAGTGACGGTTCTATTGCAATCACACAGTAGTCATTATCTCGAAATTTTGTCACCCTGTTAAAATATCACTGCCATCATTCTTTATAAAGTGAGAAATATTTGATAGAAACTAACTTTAACATTTCAACTATTTTTTAAAACCTGAGTGGCATCAATTATAACCTGCCAAAAGATATTTTGAAATTCTGAACCTATTCATTTCCTCTATAATCATTTGCTCAGTGTATATCTAGGTACCGCTAGGCACCTAAATTTTTTGAAATGTTTAACACATGGATACTTTATAAAAGTCAAAATACAGTCAACTTTCCATTAATTATTTTTTTTTAATATTTTATTTATTTATTTGACAGAGAGAGACAGCTAGAGAGGGAACACAAGCAGCGGGAGTGGGAGAGGGAGAGAGAAGCAGGCTCCCTGCTGAGCAGGGAGCCCGATGTGGGGCTTTTAAGATCTACTCTCTTAGCAAATTTCAAATACATACTAGAGTATTACTAACTATAGTCACCATGCTGTACATTATATACCCAGGACTTATGTATTTTGTAACTGGACCTTTTGACCACCTTCACCCATTTGCCCACTTCCCAACCCGGTCTCTGGGAACCACCAATCTGTTCTCTATAACTATGAGCTCATTTTTTTTTTTAAGATTCCACAGATACCATTCTGTATTCGTCTTTCTCTGTCTTACTTATTTCATTTAGCATATAATTCCTCAAGGTCTATCCATGTCATCACAAATGGAAAGATTTCATTCTCTCTTATGAGGAACAATATTCCATTGTATATATATACCACATCTTTATATTTAATCCACTGATGGACACCTAGGTTCTTTCCATATCTTGGCTGTTATAAACAATGCTGCTACGAACATGGGTCTTTTCAGGTTAGTATTTTTGTTTTCTTCAGATGACTACCCAGAAATGGAATTGCTGGATTATATGGTAGTTCTATTTTTAACGTTTTGAGAAACCTCCATGTTGTTTTCCATAGTGGCTGCACCAGTTTGCATTCCCACCAACAGTCCCCAAGGGTTCCCTTTCCTCCACTTCCTCACCAACACTTGTTCTTTCTTGTCTTTGTATAATAGCCATTCTAACAGGCATGAGGTTTTGATTGGCATTTCATTCTGGTTCTTTTGATTGGCATCTCATTCTGGTTTTGACTGGCATTTCCCTGATCATTAGTGATGTTAAGGAATCTTGACTTGAGTCATCTGGAAAAGCCAACAAGGCTTTTGTAACCTAATCATAATCCTCTCTTAACTTCTTTGTTTTATATATTAGAAATTTATAAACTAAATAAACATAAAGCATAACATATAGTTATAAATATACTTCAGGTATCAGATCCTAGGATAATTTAGTAATATTAACAGCTTACAAAGCCACTGAAAGTTCAGCATGATAAAATTCATGCCATAGGAAAGCTAGAAGAAAAATTTAGTAATCTACAAAACTGATATATTAATTCAATATTAATATAATACTTAACATCTATAACACATTGTTATCAGGTTTAAAAACTTTTAAACTATTTTGAGAGTAAAATCTAAACCTATAAAGCTGCACAAAACCTTCTAAAATGTGTCTCACACATAAACTCCTTTTATACACATAGTAGTATTATAAGGATTTTACCAAAGCTGTCTTTATAATAACAAAAGGCTGAAAACCACATAAATATGTCACTCCTTTGCTCAGAATCTTCAGTGGTTTCTAATTTCTCTAACAGTTAGCATCAAAGTCTTAACAATAATCTGCCTGACTGTATGATCTAAATGCCTATTACTTCTCTGACCCCATCTCTTACTTATTCTCTCTCACTCTCTTCTGGAATATTCTCATTTCAAGCAGTCTCAACATTTGCTCCCTTAGTTCTTTCAGATCTCTGTATAAATGCCACTTTATCAGTGAAGACTTACTTGACAACCCTATGTATAAAAACACCTCCCATCACCCTTTTTCTTCCATCTTGATTTATTTTTCTCCAAAGAACTTACCACCACTTGACATATATATAACTGTATGTTTAATATTTAATATATTTACCATTTAACATATATATTTAACTGTTTGTCTGTCTGTACCCACACAGAGTGAAAGGTCCAGGAGAAAAGAAAAAATTATGTTTATTTTGTGCACTACTACATCCCCCAAATCTAAAATGATACCATGACACCTGACAATAAATATTTGTTCACTGAACAAATGGGACAAAAAGGAAGTAACTGTATATGCATTATAATGAAATTATACCTAAAACATATTAAGTTAAAAAGTAAGGTACAGAACAATATTGTTGTATGCACTACCATTTGTGTAAGACCAGGAGGCATATAATGAACATTTATGTTTTTATCTGCATACAATGCTTCTGGAAGGTTACCTCTGAGGTAGGAAATGGGGAGACTAAGAAAGGGACACGTAGACTCCGGTATTTGTACATGTACTACCTATCCAGAGAAATTAATTAAGGTTTTGCCTTTACAAATAAGAAATACATAAGATAATCCTGCAGAAAAATCGACAATCTATACTTAATTCAATGAGTACTAATTAATTTACATGGGAACTAAGGGGTATTATTAGAAAAAACGGAAATGAAATCTTACGTGTTTCAATAATATATCACACACATTATCTCATGTCAGAGTCATAAAAATCCTGTCAGGCAAGGTGGATATATATTCATTCCTTCTTTCTACAGAAAGGAAAACTCAGAAAGGTTAAGGAACCTGACTATGATTACAAAGCAGAGGCAAAACTCAATTCCAGCGTCCCGATTTTTTGTCTGGTACTTTTCTCAATGTACTTGATGAGCAAGGCTTCAAATTAACATTGATCTTATGTATTGAAAGAAAGAAAGTGTACCTGAAGATGGAAAGAGATAAAGCTTCAATGATGTGTCAATGTCAATTGATATCAGTCCATTTTAGAGTTCAACTATAAAATTGAAAATCCATCAGACACTTTTATAAAATGGACTACTACTGAGTCATAATGACAGACAATAGTCAACAAACCAGATATTTTGTTGGTTGCAAATACAACAAAACAGGATTTTATTGATAGTGCTGTTCAACTAAGCAGAACTTACTCAATAAGATTTTCAAAGATAAATATATGTTGCACATTAATCTAGCAAAAGAGTTTAAAAATGTGCAATTTCAGAAACATCAAAGTAAAGGCAATTATCTTACAGAATAGCTAACCATATTTAAAAAGTAAGAACTCATTATAAAGAGCCATCAATTCTAGATATATCTGATGTAGAAGAAAGATTCTTTCAACAAAAATTATTATACTTGGTGCTCAGCACATGCTATTATAAAGTAAAACAACTAGATTACTCTGGAGTGAAAAAGAAGTCCAATTCAACAGATACTGATTGAAAACTTATCTTCTTACAACTAGACAACTATAAACAAACATGAAGGAAAGTGATGCTAATTAATTTCAAAAATAGGAAAATCAATGTTACTCAGGGATTAGAAAATTCTGGTATTTCCATCATTATCCAAGGACAGCCAACAAAGAGTGCATCTTCCTAATAAGCTCCAAAAGGCAGGTTCTTCTGCCCTGCAGAGCTAGAATTAAAGAATAAAATAAAATAATCCTTGGGTTTATAGAACATTTAAACAACTCAAAATGCCTTCAAAATTATCAGCACATTTAATCTGCAAACAACCCAATCTGATAAGAAAGATTCATCTTCTAATTCAGTATTTCCCAAAGTATGTTCCATTGCACTGTGGTCCCTTCAAGACACTCTTTGAAAAGGAATTGGATCAATATTTTCAGAGACACTGCATTCCATGCGATATTTCCCCTCCTAGGCATTGGATATGAAAAGTTTAGAAAATTCCAGCAGTCAGTACAAAGGTTTCTTTTGTCTTAACCCAGCATGTCCCAGATTCTGGAACTCATTTCTCCTCAGAACACTTTGAGGACACCAAATTCTTTTGATTTTCTACTAGCTCACTGGTCACTCCTTAGTCTCCTACTAGATCCTCCTCTTCTAGACCACCTAACTTGAAGTTCCCCAGAGTTCAGTCCTTGTTTCTCTTTTCCTCTCTATCCTCTCTCACTTGGTGGCCACCTATAGTCAAATGATTTGAAATACCATCTGATACCTACGACTCAAATTTCTATCTCCAGTCCAAATCATACTCCTGAACTCGTGGCCCAAATACCAAATTTTGACAAAGACTTATTTTTTTAGAAAGACAAACTGAAGTCTTGCTCTTTCTTTTCAAAGCTGCTCTACATATAATCTTTCCACTCAAAACGATTTCATTCCTCTAGTTCTCCTGCTAAAAATGTTAAAATCATCCTTGACTATTCTCTCTCATACCTCACATTTAATCCATAGGAAATCTCCTGTGGTCAACCTTCAAAATATATCCAGAAGCAAAACACTTCTTGCTACTTCCCCTGCTATGACCATCCTTGCTCAAACTGTAATCTTCCATAATGTGGGTTATTGCAATAATCTCATTCTTCCATCCTTGTTCCCCTTAAGTAATTCTCCACATAGTTGCTACAGTAATCCATTTAAATAAAAAGTCAAAGCATATCATTCCTCTGTTACTACTCTCCAACCCAGTGGCTCCCCACTTTACTCAGAGAAAAGCCATAATCCTTAATTATGGTCCACAAAGACCCAAGATCTGTTCTCTAATACTTCTCCAATCTCATTTCCTATAGTCTCATCTTCCCCTCTACTCAGACTTCCTTAACCACACCTTGATTAGTCCAACATGCTCCTGCACTATAGCCTCTGCAACAGGTGCACCCTCTAACTGAAATGCTCTTTCCCCAGAAATTAAGGGATTTAGTAGCTCCTTGTTACCAGTCTTTGTTCAAATGTCAACTTCCCAATGATGCTTATCCTGGCTTGGATTTAAATTGTGTCCCAGCCTCTAGACACCCAACCCTCCCTCTACCCTGCTCTGATTCTATTCCTTGGCATTTACCATCTTCTAATATAATATATAATTTACTACTTTTTTATTAATTGCCACTCATCACAGATTGTAATCTCTGAGAGGTTTTTTTTTTATTAGTTTTATTCACTGACATATCTCAATCATCTAGAAATGTGCTTGACACATAGTAGGTGCTCAATAAATATTTCTTGAATGAATAAGTGAAACATACTTATGCCCAGACAATAGAGAATTACTGTGTAATTTTTAATATTCATCATTTTCTCCTTGATATTTTGACCAAAATTAGACGTAGGTTTAAAAAACGCAACATTAGGAGGATGACTTCTCCTGACAGAGATGATTATATTATCTGCCTCCACAATTTTTTTTTAGATTTCTATAAATTAATAGATGGCCTTTCATTCTTACTGAATTATATAGCCAAAATAAACATCAATGCATCTAAGAACCTGACTATACAACCCTAACTCTGATTACACATTTGAATCACCTTAAAATTTTTATAAGAACATAATAAAATAAAATTAAAAAAAAAAAAAAGAATCTATGGCCCATCTTAGTGATACAGTTCCTTAAGGCACTCTTCCACAAAAGCATTCACCACTGAAGAGTAAGAGTGCTGATTAACACTGCCATTAATTAGGATCACAGAAAATAGTTAACTGTTTCTCTTATTCTTAAATAATATTTAGGTCAAGCTTTCATGATTTTCAATGATATCATAATTTAATTTTTAGTTCTTCCAATTCTGACACATTCAACTAAATTTTCCTTGTAGAAATTTTTTAGACACTTATAAGGATGGAATTTATAAAAAAGAAATACCAATGGAACTACTTAAGTTAATTTCAGGCTTTTCTTGTAATGCTATTCATAAAACAATGCTTAAATAGTCATTTGGGAAAAAACTATTTAAAGCTTTAATATTTTTACTGATTTTTAATAAATTAAAAAGTAATATTCTTATTAATTGAAAAGACTGAATTAGGCAAAAATTTCACTGATATATGTGAGAGTATTGTAAGTTTTAAAAACACTGTATGGCAAGTATTTTTACTTGTTTTATAAAACATACTGTAAAATCTCATTAATTGACATCAATTTGGGGAATGCCCTATTGATTGATAAAATGCTATTTTATTACTTTAAACTACATATATTATGGCATTCCATTGTAAATTCCTTAAAGACTTACTAAAGGCATTGCCTCAATGAATACATAAGATATATTTATAATTAACATTTCAACTATTTAAAATAAATTGAATAAAATGAAGTATGTGACATCACTCTAAAAATTTCCAAAGTGTTATTCACCATCATGTAATAATGGGTACAAGAGAAAGTCTAAAAGTGCCTGAAAGCAGTCTGTTCTCATAAGCTGTACTATACAATCTCTCTGAAACATTATTTATTCATTTGTTGAAAAAGTTTTTCTTCAATGATTATGAAAGATAAAACTGCAAATGATCACAAGTTTTTAATGAAATAAGAACTGATGAACTGTTATATTTTAACTTTCAAATTCTAGTTTTTAGTCATAGTTACCAAATGAGGATATGCTGTCATCTAGTGACTTGAGTATCTTGTTTTGTCGTAATAATAATGACAATAGGGGTCATCTGCACACAAAATTAATTAAAATAAACTAGACAGCCAGTTCTAAAACTGTCTGCCACTGAATCAAGCTATGAAGTAACCAATTCCACACCCACATGGAGACAAGGAAGTATTATAAACTACACTCGGGGTACAAAAGATTTACTAGCTAAAGTTTTTAAAACCCAAGTAAAAGAATAAACTTCAGAATTCCTCTGAAAAAATGCATATACCAGATAGTTATCAAGAATCAAGAAAGGGCCCATGGTACATATAGGAAAATCCTTATTATCTGGTAGGACAGAAAAGGAGTAATTTAAATCCTTCATATTCATTTCCACATTTATCACATTTTCAAATACTGCCTTTTTTTCCTATGGAGACATCTGAATACGTTTAACAATCAAATTGTACTATTTAGAACCACATAAACTAAAAATGACTAAAATATCAGCTATAGCATCATTAACTATGATAGTTCTATTTATGGACTACATTCAGCTACTCACAGAAAAAGCCAAGGACAGAGCTCGGGCTTTTTTAACCTTGGCACTACTGATATCTTGGGTAGAATACTTTTTTGTTGGGAGTGTGAAGGCAGGGGCTGTCCTGTGCATTATAGGATGCTTAGAAGCATCAGTGGCTCAGTGGCCTCTACCCATCAGATACTACTATAGTACCCACCAACTGTAACAACCAAAAATATCTGGAGATATTGCCAGATGTCCCCTGGAGGGCAAAACTGCCGCCTTGGTGAGAACCACCAACTTAAGATGGAAGGAAGGAAGGAAAAAGGGAAAGAAGGGAGGGGGAAGGAGAAAGGGTAGGGAAAGGGAAGGGGAAGTATTTATACTAGGCATTCTTAAACAGCTAATGAAACTATATAAAATGAAGTTGAATTTCTAGTTGGTGAATTTGAATGTGTTTATTATAGTTTAAGAATATTCATAAGAAAAAATCTATTTTTAAACAAAATCAAATGTTTGTAATATCAAACAATGAACACATCATCAATCTCAGGTAAGTAAGATTCTACTGTTCTTAAGAAGAAAATAATAATAAATACCTTTCTCCTTATTTCTTACTTCTATCTTAAGATTAACACCCTACCTTCCTGCTGTCTCCCAGCAATAAAAATATTGCAGTCTTTCATTCAATTTTGAAAGCAAGAGAAGAGCTTTTTCCTCTGACTCTACAGAGGAAAGACTCTTCACTCAGGAACCAGGTGGTTCCTGAAGTGTTCTCCAGGTGACCTGAGGTGACTGACAAGTCTACTTTGCATTTACAGACAAGTTTAATAGGACCTGCATATTAACAAGAGTAATAATTTGTCATAGCAAAAGAATTAATTTTTGTTTTCACTTATTATCTAGATACTACTCTTTTAAGTTTCTCTTTTGATTACTTTTTGGCTTACCATAGATGTAACTGATCGTGCATCTTCTTCATAATTTACTACTGGAGGTGGCTCTTTCCCATCATTTTCTTGTACTTTTTCCTCTAGTAATTCTTTCTGTGCTATAAACTTTGCCTCTGTGCATCTCAGCTGCTGGACTGACTGTTTCAGCTCTTCAAGTGTCTGTTTTTGACTTAGCAGAAGCACAATACTGAAAGAGAACATATTAAACATAAATTATTTCAACTTCTTTAAGAAATAAGATTTTAAAGGAAACTACATAGGTATATTATGCTTCTATTTCATTTTCATCTTTGTAACAGTTCTTCAGAATCATTAGAATTGTAAAACTAAATAGCTTTCAAGTCATCACAAAAGTTACTAAATGTTAGCATTAACAAAATGGAAGGGAAAAAAAAAATGGAAGAAAATACTTGGAAGCAAAAACCAAATTCAGGATGCTTTCAAATATAGTATAATCTATGGCATTCATTTTATTCTACAGCTAAGCCATCTACCTCACAGAGTACAGACACTTAGACTGAGAAGTGTGGAACCTAAAATGAAGTAATACGACTGAAGCAGAATCTCAATTTATTTCAAATCTCAAATGGAATATAGTTGAAGTCAGATTTGTGCCTCGGGAAAGATAAATCAAATCAAGGTGACAACCTGGGACAAAGCTGTGTTTATATTACAAGGGGTATGTTTTTAGAGTTGGTGAAAACTGTTCTAAGGACTGAGGCCTGAGCTGTCATTGAGGAAATGAGCACAACACAAGTCCCCAGATCTTTCCAATACCACCACTACAAAGATAATTGACTTCATGTTTTCTTCTTTAGAGAACTACATAGGCCACACGTCGCCTTATTGTGACCTTTTATCCCTTGAAATCTGCCCTAAAGGGAATTTCAAACTAATTCAACCACATTAAAGCTACAAGAAAACAGGTAGTGGTGGCAAGGAATACCTTCTGGAAACACTTCATACATGGTATATTAATATATTAAAGAACTGTGCCATGTACCACTGAAAATAGGTTATTAATATGTAAGCAACAATAGACTGTCAATAGGGGAAAACTTCAAAACTGGAGAATAAGATCAGAAAATGTTACCTCCTTAAATTGGAACTTACACGGATTAATATTAATGGAATAAGTAATCATAGGCAGAAGGAATGCCCACTAAGAGAGACTTGTTTATAAATATGATGCTGATCAATATTTTGAAAACTCAATTCCAATCAAATTGAGCAGGGTACAACTTCAGTGAATGAAAGCTATAATCTCCTCACTATACTGCAATGAGTTTCAGGTGAGTATCCTAACAAAAAGAGAACTCAGGTAGAGAACTGAGTGAAATTTGGGAAAAATAGAACTAATGAGTAAGATTATTTTTACCAGAAACCTAGCAATGTTCAAAAGACAAACCCCTCTAACCAGTGGAGTTCACAGCAAAAGTAATGAAGAAGGATATACCAAACTGTCAGAGCTCATTAACACTCCCCAAGTAAAATCATCATGGCATAACGGAAAGAGTGTAATTATACTGAATGAGAACAGATTCAACTTAATGACTTAATCATGTTGTTTTTCTCATCTTCAGTTTTAGCACTGGAAAAATTGATAATATACCAAATTGTCAGGGTTGTTCTGAATACAATGAGATAATACTTGAAAAACTGTTAGCACGATACCTACCATAAAGTAAGAATTCAGTAGATAGCAATGATCATTTATATCACCATCACTCAACAATCTGTGACCTGTGTTCTAAATCCACACAGATTTCCTGATAAATTCATGCTGGTTTGCATAGTAGATAGTGAGCCTTTTTTCGTAATAAATTGGTTACGTATTTTTTCTCTGTGAATCTCTTCAGAGAAAGTTGATTTTTAAAACAACTGCTTTTGTGACCATAAATTCATGAGGACTGGGTTCTAGAAAAGATTACACCCATATGAACCTAAAGCTTCTTGAGGGTTCCTTCTTTGCACCTCCTAGCTACCAAAAGAATCACATAACAAGAGGATAAGGAACAACTTAAAATGTACAAGATATGATGGTAAAAACACATATTCATGTACATCTGTAGGATAAGTCCAAAAAGAGGGTGAATGATTTCACCAACGTGGACCAATTAATAGGGAAGTATAGTTGAAAACACTAACACTCTAAAACCATTACTGCTACCATTAGCTTTTTGCAAATAGATTTTCTAAATAGGGAAAAATGCAAAATAAAATAATAATGATAATCAAAAGAATGAAAATAAACTACAAACTTAAAATATGGAATGACAAATAAGGAACAACAATTACAAAAAAGTAAATATTAACTGAACAGCTGAACAAAATTCAAAGAAATACATTAATAGGAGTGAAACACATACATTTTATTATCTCTTCAACTGTATAGCAGATGACTACATCCTTCTCCCCAGAACCTGTGCATATGTTATCTTACATAGCAAAAGGGAGTTTTAGAAGTTAAGGACACTGGAATGGGGAAGTTATTTTAGATGATCCAGGAGAGTGCAATATTCATAGGCACCTGATAAGAGGAAAGTAAAAGGGATGATGTTAGAAAAGGCAATGTGACAAGAAAAAAAGGGAAGAAAGGCATTTGATGTGGGGCCAAGAGCCAAGAAATGAGGAAAGTCTAGTCTAGAAGCTGGAAAAACAGAAAAAAGTAGATTCCCCCCAAGAGCCTCCAGAAGAAATTAGCATCATCAATAACTTGCTTTTAGGGCCATAAGATTCATTTCCAACATCTGATTTCCAGAAATATATGAGAATAAATTGGTGTTGTTTTAAGTTACCAAGTCTGTGGCAATCTGTTATAGCAGGAAAAGAAATGATACCTATTTTTGGTCCATTTTAAATGGCAAAACTAGAAGGACTGTTATATGGCTGTGCAGTAGTCAGTAACAAATAGAATATAGACTTAGGAGAAAAATATTAAAGAGTTAGAAGTATTACTCAACCCGGAAAAAAAAAGAGACTGTGTTACATGAAGGATGTGAATAAATTAGTTTTAGCTTCATTAAATACTAAACAAATTTTTTGAAGGATTAAACCATTATAGGAAGTTAGAATTAAAAAAAAAAAAAAAAAAAACTTAAATAGAAATACCAGACAATCTAGTAATTCCACTTCTGGGTATTTACCCAAAGAAAACAAAAACACTAATACGAAAAGATATCTGTATCCCTATGTTCACTGCAGCATTATTTACAACAGTCAAGATAAGGATGCAACCTAAGTGTCCATCAATAATGAATGGATAAAGATGATGTGGTGTGGTGTGTTGTGATACAGATTATTCACATATATAAAATATAAATATATTTAAATATATAATACAAATCCACATAATGAAATATTACTCAGCCATAAAAAAAGAATGAAACCTTGCCACTTGTGACAATATGGATGGACCTAGAGGGTATTATGCTAAGTAAATAAGTCAGACAGAGAAAAACAAATACCATATGATTTCACTTATATGTACTCTAAAAAACAAAACAAAACAGAAACAAACTCATAAACTGGTGGTTGCCAGAGGAGAGGGGTAGGGGGATGGGCAAAATATGGAAAGGGAATTAAGAGGTACAAACTTCTGGTTATAAAACAAATCAGTCACAAAGATGTAAAGTACAGCATAGGAAATATTAGTCAATAATATTATAATAATTTTGCTGGTGACAGTAACTAGATATGTCATAGTGATCATTTGTAATATATACAAATGTCAAATCATTATGTTGTACACACAAAACTAATATAATATTATATACCAACTATAGTTCAATAAAATAATAAATTAATAAAAGATTTTGTCATATGTAGTTTAGAGAAAAAGCTCTATTTTTATTTTTTTTTAAGATTTTATTTATTTGAGGGAGAGAGAGTGGGGGAGGGGCAGAAGGAGAGGGAGATAAAGGACTGTTATCCAAAACATACAAAGATCTCTTAAATGTCAACAATAAGAAAAACAACCTGATTTAAAAATTGTCAAAGACCTTAACAGACATTTCACCAAAGGAGATATACTGATGGAAAATAAGTACATGAAAAGATGCCCCATATCATATGTCTTCAGTGAAATGCAAATTAAAACAACAATGAGATACCACTACACACTTATGAGATGGCCAAACTCCAGAACACTGACAACATCAAATGCTGACAAGGATGTGGAGCAACAGGAACTATCATTCATTGCTGGGAATACAAAATGATGCAACCACTTTAAAAGACAGTTTGGCAATTACTTACAAAAAAACTAAAGATACTCTTACCATAAGATCAAGCAATCACACTCCTTAGTATTTGGTCAAAGGAATTGAAAGCTTATGTCCACACAAAAGCCTGCATACAGATGTTTATATAACAGCTTTATTCATAATTGCCAAAACTTGGAAGCAACCAAGATGTCCCTTAGGAGGTGAATGGATAAATAAACTGTGGTTTATCCAGACAATGGAATATTATTCAGTCCTCAAATGAGCTACCAAGCCACAAAAAGATATGGAGGAAACTTAACTGCATATTATTAAGTGAAAGAAACCAATGTGAAAAGGCTACCCAGCATGTCTGATTCTAAATACACGACATTCTGGAAAAGGCAAAGCTATGGAGATAATAAGATCAGCAGTTGACAACAGCTGAAGATGGGGGCTGGAGGATAAATAACTGGAGATTTATTTATTTGAGAGAGAGAGAGAGCATGTGCATGAGCGGGAGGGGGGTGCAGAGGGAGAGAGAGAACCTCAAGCAGACTCCCTGCTGAGCAGGGAGCCTGACATGGGACTCAATCCCAGGACTCTGAGATCATGACCTGAGCCAAAATCGAGAGTCAGCCACTTAACCGACTGAGCCACCCAGGCGCCCCTAGAATGAAATGTAATTTAAACTAAGGACTTTGGGTGATAATGATGTGTCATTGTAAGTTCATCAACTATAACAAATGTTAACACTCTGGTGGGGGATATTGATAATGGGGAGGATATGCATGTGTCGGGGCAGGGGTATATGGAAAATCTCTGAACGTTCCCCTCAATTTTGCTGTGAAACTTAAACTATTCTAAAAAATAAAGTCTTAATATAAAAAAAAAGAGGTATCTGTACACATTTATGAGAATGGCTCAAATAAAATATGGTGACCACACCAAATCCTGGCAAGGATGAGGAGAAACTGATCACTCATGCATTGCTGGTAGGAAACTTCATGGTTATCCCAGAGAAATTAAAACATGTTCACACAAAAACCCTTACATGAATGTTTGAAGCATCTTTATTTGTAATAGCCAAAAAATGGAAACAAACCAGATGTTCTTCAAAGGGTGAATGATGAGACCAAATATCCATTCTGTTATGGGTTAAATTGTATCCTCTAAAAAGATATGTTCAAATCCTAACCCTAAGAACGTCAGAATGTGACCTTATTTGGAGATAGGGTTGTTGCAGATGTAATTAATTAAGATGAGGTCATACTGGAGTGGATGGGCTTTTAATTTCTATGAGTCGTGCATGTCCTTGTAAGAAGAAACTCTGTATACTGAGAAGAGTATCCAGAACACTGTACAAAGAGATTGAAGTGATGCCTCTATAAACCAAGGAATGCCTAGGTTTGCCAGCCATTAGAGAAGTTAGAAGGGAGGCATGGAACAGATTCTCCCTCAGAGCCATCAGAAGAAACCAGCCTGCCACTTCATTTCAGACTTTTGGTCTCCAGAACTATGAGAAAATAAATTCATTTTTTAAGCCACCAGGTTTGCAGTACTTTGTTATGGCTGTCCTAGGAAACTAACACCACACCATGGAATACTACTTAACAATAAAAAGGAATGAAAGTACCTGGATGGATTACAATGAATGTAAAAAGCCAATCTCAAGAGATTGCATACAGTGTGATTCCATTTACATAACATTCTTGAAAAGACAAAATTGTAGAAATGGAGAACATATTAACAGTTGCCAGGGGTTAGGAAAAGGGTGTGAGATAGAAGGCAGTGTAGCTATAAAAATACAACATGAGGGACCCTTGCAATGATGGAAATGTTCTGTACCATTATTGTGTCAATGTCAATATCTGGATTATAATATTATATCATAGTTCTGCAAGATGCTACCACTGCGGAGAACTGAGTATAGGGTACATGGGACCTCTCTGTCTTGATTCTTACAACTATATGTCAATCTATAATTGTCTGAAAATAAAAAATTTAGTTAAAAATACATATCACTGCTGCTGCATCACACTTCCTCTGGTGAGGTGAGGTTTTTATAATCTCATATGCCTTGGGTTCCTAAATACTCTGTTTTAGGGATAGCCTTTTTTATTCTCCTTCAGGAGTTCTAAATATCTATTGTAACTGTATCATATTGGCAATCACTTAGTCATTCTGAGACACTATCCTAATACCAGGAATTAGGTTAAAATATACATTTCCTGGTTTTTAGTTTGGTGGTTTTGAAGAACAATGAGATTTGCTGGGGAGGTATATGTCCCGTTGTATAGCTCTAGTCCTACCTTTTTTTTATCAACATGTCTAATCATGAAATTAATGAGCAACATTAGCTTCTAACAATTAATTTCACTGAGTTCAATGTATAATGATATAATTTCACATACATTAACATCTTGCTTTTGTTTAATAGTTACTTTTTTAAAAGTATTGCTATAATCACTATACCACATACCATACAATTATTTTTATGCTTATAATACCATAGAGCAAACAAGCTATACATACTACAGTAAGAAGAAAATTATAGAAAATAAATGATTGTATAACATAAGATATATATGAAGCTATAAATAAATTTAAAATATGGGGTGCCTGGGTGGCTCAGTCGGTTAAGGGTCTGCCTTTGGCTCAGGTCATGATCCCAGGGTCCTAGGATCAAGCCCCGCATCGGGCTCCCTGCTCGGCGGGGAGCCTGCTTCTCCCTCTCCCACTCCCCCTGCTTGTGTTCCTTCTCTCGCTGTGTCTCTCTCTGTCAAATAAGTAAATAAAAATCTTTAAAAAAATAAATAAATTTAAAACATGGATGGGATCAGGACCATTGCATGTGCAACTTACTTCCTATTACTGACTACTCTTTCCATGCATTTTTCACATGGAGGCGTCCTTCACATCTAGCAAGAAATGCCACTTTCTGTGAGACCCCTGACTACCTATCTTAAGTAGGTGCTCCTCTATTATTCTTCTGACTATCTATCTTAAGTAGGTGCTCCTCCTTATTTTATAGCATTTATCACAATTGTTAATTTCTTATTTGTATTAGCCTATTCCATGGAAGTGTAAGCTTCACGAGACATGGGACAAAATATATCTTACCTTTCATTGTATTCACAGCACCTAACAGACATGTAATAAATATTATTGAATGAATTCCCTACTTAGGCAGGACATTTTTTTTTTTGTAACACACATAATTTTTAAATCCTAAGACAAAAATAAAAGGTCCCTGAATTTGCAGACTAGAACAATACCCTAGACGGCTCAAGTCTTACCTTAACTATAAGCTAGCTGTGACATTTTGCAAGTCTCTTAAAATTTTGGGGCCTCAGATGTCACATAATTTGAAAGACAAGGAGGTTGGATCAAATGAGCTCTTAAGATTCTGCATGGCTCTAAGAGTTTTGATTTTATAACATATATTTTTAAGTATTAGGTGATAATGGCACAAAACAACACAAAATTGAATAATCATTCACTTTTTGAAAGTCAAGCCAAGCATTAAAACCAATAGTAATATTACTTGCTCTTCATGCCATTGAGTCATAAATAACATATGCTTGGCGTACTTTCCCATAAACTACTTTCTAATTCAGTAGTCAAGGATCATAAATCAGGAGAAGATTGATATTATTTCCATTTGAATAAATACGCTTTAGAAGTAATGAGTAAAGTTATGTATACTAGAGTGACACTCTGTGTTGTATTAAAATTATACCATTTCAAGTGGTTGGTTTTATTCCTTTTACTCTATTTTTTTTTTAAATATAATTCTACAACAGCTAATTTCAGTTGAGACCTGCATCATTTATATAAGTTAAAACTCAACTCGTTAGTTTTAATTTAATGTCACATAAAAACCATTCTTTAAGTTTATTTTTCACTTTAGATTATTCAATTATAGGAATCAAAGCTATCAAGTGATTTCTTACATAATTTATTTCTTCCCTGTTACTATAAAATGTTTTAGAGCCATTTATGTTAAACTCAAATTTAAAGGTTTTAACTTCAGCTCCTTATTATGTTGTATTTCAACAGAACCACTAATGCTTTCTGTTAGGTAAAAATTCAGCATAATTGCAGTAATTTAAGAGTGTAAATATCTAACTTATAGGATACTTTTAGCATTTGTTAAGAACTGTAGTTCTGTTTTATTGTTTTATTACTTCCAATTAACAGTATATGAAGCTAAAAAAGTATTGCCCAGTAAAAAAATTGTAAATCTATTTCTAAAACTAGATTAAAATTGCTTTCAATTATATAAGTGTATTTAAATATGTATGTAGATTTACACACATACATACACCAAAAAAGGAAATGTTTATGAATTATTAAGAAACTGAAAAGCACAAACATTTTCAGTAGAAAATAATTTCAGGTTATTTGTTTAGCAAAATATTTTAACATATAAGTCAAAGACAAACTTCAACCCTACTAATAGCTAAATTAATGCGATTTCACAATTACTGCTTAGTTATATAAACGTACTTAACATTTTCAAGATTACGCCATGAAGCTAACAATAAAAACATCACAATAACAAAGGGTTAACAGAATTTGGGTTAAACAGGACTCATCCCCTGAACTGCTTGACACACTTACCCCTTTTAACTGACTCTCATAAGAACACTTAAAATAATAAGATCAAGCTGTGATTAAAAAGACATATGCTGTGGAGTCAGGAACTCATGCATTTTTTTTACCACTGACTAGGTATGTAATTGTAATTTTTTAAAATTCTCTAAGTCACACAGGTAAAATACAGGCAAATACACAAAAGGCATAGTGAAGATAACATTCAGTGTGGTAATATATATAAAACATCCAGATAACATGTGGAACAGAATAAGAACTCAATAAATGTTATTTCCCACATATCTACCACCCTTTAAGCCCCCCTCCTATATCCCCATTCTCATTTCCTGATAAATATAAATAGGTGTAGGAGAGTGGGTCACATTCATTATGTAGATGAAGAGAGAGTCAAAGATTTGAGTCAAGAAAATATAGCAAAAAATCAAAGAATCTCACAATTTCTAGATTAAGATAACACTTAGAGATTGTTTCCTCCAACAACGTATAGTCAGACATGCTAGTGAGAGGGTCAGGCATCTAATGGTCTTTCTTTATACCCACTAAATTTTAAAACAGGAGTCATTTATAATGTATGCATTTACAAAACTGTAAAAAGTAAAACTACTTGGTCATCTGTAAACATGTGAAGAAATTATTCCCAAACACAGAAAAGCAAAATATAATTATTTTTTTGAATTTCATATGTTCAATGGTTGATAAATTTTATTTTTATGATCCAAATAGAATCTTCTGTTGATGCAATACTGAAATTTTCCAGATTTATTAAGGGAATGCCCAGAGCAATTCAAATTTTCCTGTTCTCATCTTTAAAAAGCTCATAGATTCCAATATAATATTTAACGCCAAGTTATAATAAGGAGTCATAGTATAAGTGGGAGAGGTAGGCCTCTAATATTTTGAGCTGTGTAATAGAATAGATGGTGTTGCCATTCACTGAAATAAGGAATACTAAGAATGAACTAGGTTGAATTGGGTTAAGCTGTATTGAGATTTTTAATTCAGTCTCAGACATGGGAAATTTAGGGTACTTCTAAGACATCCAAGCAGTCATGTCAAGTAGGCAATTGACCACATGGCCATTGAGTTCAGAGGGAAAATCTGAGCAAGAGTAACAAATGTGGGTCATCCTCAGGAAACCACCTAGAGAGAGAATACAGAGAGGGGAGTAATAAAGCCTAGAGCCATTCCTCAAATAACTCCAAAATGGATTGGCTGAGTAGAGGAGAATGAGTTTATAAAGGAGTAGCCAGAAAGACAGGCAAAAGATCTGGTCCCAAATACCAAGGGAAAAGAAGAAACATGTAGTCAACAAAATCAGATACTGAGAGGAGGTCACGTAAGATACTTGTTTAATTTAGCAATGTATAGGTCATTGGAGATCTTACAGATATCTATTCCAATGGTGATGGGGCAGAAGCTAGATATATGTGGGTTGAGAACTAAGTGGGAGTTGAACAAATGAACGAGCATAATTACTCTTAGCACAAGTATGACTAAAAAAACAGAAGACAAAGGCAGTTGGGGGAAAATATGAATACAGAAGGGTTATCCGGGGTGGAAATTGTTTTTAAGAGTCAAGACATAAGCATATTTAAAAAGTGAGCACTGGACTCAATTAAGAAGAAAAGATGAACATAATATGATAAATAATGTAAAATTTCTGAGAAAGTATGAGATGACAAGATACAAAAAACGGGCCCAAGAAGTAGACTTAGGACAAGGAGCAGTTCCTCTATGGAAGCAAGTACAGAGAATGGGTACAAATGCAGTGGATGTGCATATCTAGTCATAGAAAATAACAGAATTGCAATCTGATGATTCTAATTTTTCTGTAATGTAGAAGAGGTCCATCCGCTGTCTATAATGGGGGAGATGAGAGGATCAGAGACTTGAGAGAAGTGGAGAATATTTGAGATGTTATATAGAAAGAGCAAGTATAGACCAGAGAAATCCAACACATCACAATTTCCTTAAGAATCTTGCTAAAGCAAGCCAATTATGAGAGAATGATAGCAAGAAATTCATACGCTCCAGTCAGTAAAGAAACCATTACTAGTTATATCTGTTGGAGATGCAAACAATAACCAAAGCCAAAACATAGATTTTAAATTATAGATCAAAATGTAAACGTTAAAACAGCAGAAAACATAATTAGTGAAAACAACATAATTAGTGAAAACAACCCAAGTAAGAGGATCCAGTAGGATATTTACAGATCCAGAAGTCAGCAAGAAAAATGAAAGTAAGACAAACAGCACAGCAAATCTTTTTTTTTAATTTTGATTTTTTATTGCTATGTTAATCACCATACATTACATCATTAGTTTTTGATGTAGTGTTCCATGACTGTTTGTGCATAACACCCAGTGCTCCATGCAGAACGTGCCCTCTTTAATACCCATCACCAGGCTAACCCATCCTCCCACCCCCCGCCCCTCTATGTGGTATATATATACAATGGAATATTATGCAGCCATCAAAAGGAATGAGAGCTTGCCATTTGCAACAACGTGGATGGAACTGGAGGGTGTTATGCTGAGCGAAATAAGACAATCAGCACAGCAAATCTTAAAGGGATTTTTATAAGTGAAGCAGATTGCTATTTTCTCTAAGTGTGTTTGCTTCCTTCTAACACAGAGAAGCCAATTTTAGATAACACTAATCTGCCACTTTCTCAACAAGGAATGCACAGTGAATCTGGTGGACACTGATAAGGGGAATAAAGACAACTTTTAACAGGATTTTTCAGAAAATAGTTCAAACTGTTAAAACATTGAGACATGATCAGTCCACTATATTGACAAAGCCCAGATCATTTTTCCAGAGTCCTAGAAAGTAACTCAATGACACGAAGTTTTACACTGAAAACGAAATTTCAGCTTCTAGAAATTTTACATCCATGATAACATGTAACTGAAGTATTCTGTAAAATTAAATCAATTAAACTTTCTTCCTGCAAATTATACTCACTCAGACTTCTTTTCATAGGTCTTAGAAGATTCCTCAATTCTCTTCTCTAGCTCCAAGACAGTCTCCTCCTTGTTTAAAAGCATCTGCTGTGTCTGCATAAGTTCCTCTGCTAAAGTTTTCAACCTAGAATGAACAGTTTCCTCATTATAAATCAGTAAGTTAGTTATATTCACTTTATGCACACACCCTGAGCATTCATACATCTAAGATGGTGATGTCCAAAACGGTAGCCACATGTAATTTAATTTAAAATAAAGTAAAATTTCAGTTCCACCCCTAGCAATAGGAAAAAACTGGAAATAAATGCCCATCTATAAATAACTACATTAAATTTTATTACATGTAAGCATTAAAACACTGTACACTATATTTCATATATATTAAGAGGATAATGCAAAAAAGTATGCATAGAATAAGCCCATTTAAGTCAAGAAAACAATTTATATACATGGATATGCTTGTATATACATTCTGGAAAGATACATGAACTTTTTTCACCAATTAACACAGGAAGGTACAAATGGGATCTATAAAAAGGAAAGCTTTGATTTCCACTGTACCCCCTTTTGTAAGATTTTATGGATTTTATCATCTGCAAGCATTAGCTGGATAATTTTTAAAGACTTAATGTTATTTAAAGACACAAAAGCCAAAAACAATTGTAGATAGTAACAAGTTTTCAGTACTTATACAGAAACTTTTCTATCCTCAAACCATTGGCCATCATTATCTAAATCTTATAGCACTCTTGCAGAAATGTATCTTCCTAAAAATCTATACATTATAAACTTCCAATACTGTCACATTCATTGCGACATTTGGGCTAATTAAAAGAATAAAAAAACAGAAAAGGGTTACAGTTGCCTCAAGTAATTTTTTTGACATCTCTTTTTCTCTATGACTGCAACATAAATTGAAGAAATAAAACATTTCTTATGATCTCTTTCTTAAAATATAATTGCAGCAGCATAGCAATTTATGGGTGACCTTCTAAACCATGACACAAATCTTTATTAGCTTTTCTCAAGATTAAACAGAAAATAGCTCCTAATCAACCAAACAAAAGTTATGAGTTTCTACTAAATATATTTATCTCCTAAACACACAACCTAATCCACCCCAACCAACAAATCCAGCTGCCTTCTTCTGTGTGATTTTTTTGTGTCTCTTAATCACAATATCCTTTTAACATGTCACCTGCCTTCTAATATTTCACATATTTCCAAATCTTTCCCAGTCACTCATTCAAACCAAATACCAAACTTGAACTAAGACTATAAATGAGAACAGCAAAAAACAAACTTGATAAAAGGACAGTCCTGCTTAAAATGTGAGAGTACTGCATTATTTATTGTTCCATTGATTGACAAGGTTGATTCAGACAGCCTAATGGGTTAAATTGGCATCATTCCCTATAATAGGAGTCAGCAAACATTTTCTGTAAAGGTCTAGAAAATAAATATTTTAGACTTTGCCATCAAGAGACAAAATCAAGGATATTACGTAGGTACTAACATAACAAAGAGAAAACAAATACAAATATCTCATTGAAAAATTCAAAATATAATAATAATTGGGTACAATTCATCGTAACACCGGTGTATTAATGGGGACAGAAATCTTTTGAAGATAATAATTTTTCCCTTCATTGGGGTTCAAAGTTAGTGCTCATCATCAAAATCAAATGTAAATGTTCATTTGTTAAAGCAGATATATAATGAGATTTCATGTATTTCATCTTTGAAAGGATCTTTTCACATAGATGGATACTGCCAAATATCAATAACAATCATAAGCATATGACTTTAATTGAGTATATTTACAGCTTAGAAGGCATTTATAAAATTACATTGCATGCTTTTTAGCATGTCATTACATTGCAGACTCATCACTCCTAACTGAAAGTTAGGTGGGAACTCCTTAATTGCACAGTTGAATGGATTTTTGAAATGCTGAAATACTCGTACAGAGGTCCAAAACTCACTGTTAGAAATGTAGTTTGAGCTTAGAAAATACATCAGCTACAAATTTGGTGGGAATGGTAATCTTGCTTCATGTTTTAATGTTTGATGGCGCAGGAAGTATATACAATAGCCTGCCATTACCTGGGATTCAAGTAACATTAGTTGTCATCTAAATGATTTTTACTACAGTATAAATTCTGCATATAAGCACTGTATTATCTTGTAATTTTAGGTTGAATATATTAGGAAAATATTCAAGTCTTTAGCACAAGCTAATTTTTCTGAAGCTTTTGGAATTCAGTGTTGAATAACAGTGGTTGAGGGAAATTCTGATTTAGAAAAATTTCAGTCTTGGCTCTGACCTCAAAAAAAAAAAATCACAATAAAACTTTACTACTTCTAACTTATCAAAATCCTACATGATAGGGCAAGTGGTGACATTCAATTTCAATTTTTGACAAAAAATTCATGGAACTGGTGATGGTCAAGTCCTTGAGAGCAAATGAAGGCCATTACTGACATTATTAGTTTAAGAACACATGTTTAGATTCAAATATTTTTCCATGAAGTGCCTCCTTATGAAAAATACAATGAATAATCATACTAGGTAAACACCTAACATTTTCACAAGCTTTGTAAATTTGTTCAACTAAGCCTCTTTCTGATCCACACATTTTTAACACCATCATTTGTAACACTTCAGTTTGTATTGAATTAGTGTTTTCTCGATCTCTTTGAAAATATTCTTGTCTGTAGTTGAGCCACAAAAACTATTCCTAGAGAGTAATTCTTCAGTCACGTCAGACTTGGCATTGACTCCTCAAACAACTGAGCAGTTTTGATCACACCTGCTGACTTATCAAGAGACAGGGAAAGCCACTTGAAATCATTTATTTTTTAAATTAACTAATGATGTAGCTCCCAATCTTCTCACTCTTCAAGTGAATGTTCTCACTGAAAGACTAACAGACTACAGACTAAGTTTATTTTCTCTAGACATATTTCCTATTTTCTTAGTTACCGCAGTGAAACACTAATTAATTCACCAGTGGTAAATGCCTTTCCCTGTTCAGATAACAAATGAGCCACCCAGAAACTTATTTTGGTTGCATCCTCATTTTCGTATTTTTCTAAAGAAAGTCTGCTGTGCTGAGGTATTCCATTTAAAAATTTTTAAAAAGATTTTATTTATTTATTTAAGAAAGAAAGAGAAAGAGCACGAGCAGGAGCCGGGGGAGGGGCTGAGGGAGAGGGAAAAGCAGACTCCCCGCTGAGCAGGGAGCCCGACGCGGGGCTCGATCCCAGGAACCTGAGATCATGACCTGAGCTGAAGGCAGACGCTTAACCAACTGAGCCACCCAGGTGCCCTTCCATTTTAAATTTTATAATTTTTCTCACTAGTGCTCTCCTGCAAGTTGGTAATACTGAAATGAGTATTTAGACTGGTAATGTCAACATATATTGTATCATTTAGCACAGCCATAGTGTCATTACATAATAAACACAATACTTTGCCATCTAACTGAATAACAAAATAATCCACACTCTACTGTGTCTTATCTTGATAAGCACCGAGTAATATATAGAATTGTTGAATTACTCTATTGTACACCTGAAACAAATATAACACTTATATGTTAATTACACTGAATTAAAATTTAAAAAATTTTAAAAGGTGTAATATTCAAAATCTATTCTCTTTTTTGGTTTTGACATGATCAGCATGGGCTGATAACAAAAAGCCATTCAAATGCTGTAATACAGCAATATGTGCAGCACTCAAAATGCTACTGAGTTAGAACAATGTCACTAGGATCTGTAATGCACGAAGCAGCAATGTGACGTGAAGGGAATGCCATCTATGGTCTCTGTCACAAATGCTCAACTCTGTCATTGTAGCAAGAAATCACCCATAGACCCACCCATGGACAATAGATAAATGAATGAGCACGGCCATGTTCTAATAAACCTTTATTTATGTACTCTGATGTTTAAACTTCACATTATGTGTCACAAAATATGTTTCTGTTGATTTTTTTAAACATTTAAAAATGTAAACAGTATTCTTAGCTTACAGACTCCACAAAAATAAGTAGCAAGCAGGATATGGCCCACAGCCTGCAGTTTGTTAATTCATATCCCATAAAATCCAAAAGAATTACTTTTCCACACAGATAATTACCATTCTTCAATTCTTATTTAGGGGTGTCTGGGTGGCCGAGTCTGTTAAGCGTCTGCCTTTTTTGGCTCAGGTCACAAACGGATGCCTCATCTATCCCAAATGTCAAAACCAATGTAATAAACACATATATTCTTCTAATGTTCAAAATTTTATAGATCTATCTTCTTCAAGTTATTCTGATGAGCTAAAATTACTGAGTCCCAAATTATTCAATTAAATAGTGATTAGATGAGAGGAAATATTTGCATATATAATCTTAATAAATGGATGATTAAAATCAATATAGTATCTTTTCTAGCATTTGGCAAAGAGTGATTCAAAACAGAGGCAGGTGGGGGAAGGGTGATGAAGGGGAAGAAGAGAGGCTGTAGATCACAGAGACAAAAGAAACAACCTCAGATTGCAGCTTGAAGGTAATGCAACTTAAATGCATGTGTGATAGGAAGTGTAGAATCGCGGGTGTCCAGTGTTAGAAATTATCAGAGGCTGAGGAAGCAGCCCTCTACGACATCATGATCTACCATGCAAAAAAAAAAAAAAAAAAATTCCCGTAAGTAGGAAATAAACAATCCTACAAATACTTGAGTTTAAGTCTTCTATATACCACACTTTCATAAATGTAGCTGATACAAATAATGAGAATATGATAAAATGCTTCATGGCACATATTTAGATGGGTAAATGCAGTAACTTTGTCATTTAATATTATTATAACATTAGATTTCCATCAAGCCCTCTTTTGGATATAAATACTAGTTGTGTAATAACGTCAGAACCTCCTACATTTAGCTGAGAAAACTCTACGTGATACCATAAGCAGGAACCAAGAATAGAAATTATTAAATATATCAGTAAGTTTCTGCTAATAAAAATGACAATTTGTATGTTACATTTAGGAATTAAAAAAAAAAAAAGCCCCCTTCCTAAATTAAAAGGAGTCTTTTTATGAATAGCAAAGTGAAAGATATAACCTTAGGGAAAGGGCATCTACTTGAATTTCAAACATCTTACAATTTAACACTGACCCAGAAGTATGGCAGAGGAGAAGAAAAGACAGAGACAAAAAGGAATTCCCAGTAAGACTATTGTAAAAATACTACTTTTTCTCGTGACTCTATACAACTTTTTTTTTAAAGATTTTATTTATTTATTTGTCAGAGAGAGAAAGAGAGCACAAGCAGGGGGAGAGGCAGAGGGAGAAGCAGGCTCCCCGCTGGGCAGGGAGCCCGATGTGGGGCTCGATCCCAGGACCCTGAGATCATGACCTGAGCGAAAGGCAGATGCTTAACCGACTGAGCCACCCAGGCGTCCTGACACTATACAACTTGAGGAATATAAACTCATTAGAAAAGTTTAACAAAAAGACATTCTTTAAATATGAAAGATACTTATTCAAATAGAGCAGCAGTCTTTAGCCATTTTGGGTCGAAGTCCTCTGAAAATTTGCAGGAACCTGCCACCAGAAAGTAACACACACATTTCTACACACAATTTTACTGGGTTTATGGTACAGATTTTCAATCCTGTCCACACGATAAAGTCACCTGGAAAGTTTACAAAAAATCCCCATGCCTAGACCGTGCCCTCACAAAACTTGATTTAATTGGTTTGGGTTAGGTCCCAGACATCAGCATTTTTTAAAGCTTCTTTACTGATCCTAACATAAAGCCAGAGATGATGACATCTACTATTCAAAAACTCCCTGAAATCTCTCCAGAAAACCCTCTTCATTCACTTGCTCATTCAACAAAGATGTTAATTAATCATCTGTAACATCTGACATTTAGCCAAAAATTCTGAAGAGTCCAAGAGAAATGTAGTCCAGTTTTTTCTCTGTTTCACAGTCACTATGAATCAGCAGTCTGGCAGACTGCCAGTATGACTTGCATTATTAGAAGAATTCTTCAGGAGTCAAATACTAATGATTCTCACTTCCAAACTAATGTACCCTTTCACAAAGGAGAGGGTCACCAGATCACTGAAACAAACATAAAGGAATGCAAAACAAACAAACAGTTTTGAAGTTTTCCTATACTATTTCTTATTACAGCTCTTAAATGGGCGCAGGAAAAACGTAGAACATGGGGAAGCACAGGCCATAAAACATTGGCATTTTCAAAGAACACTTTTGAGAGTGTTCTATTCTAAAACTATATAGAGCAATGTGATTGGGGAACAAATGTTTAGTGAAAGGACAGGAAGTGACACAATGGGAGGAAAAACAAATAGCTAATATTCTGGAGAGAGTCACGCTACAATAAAACTGCAAAGATGAGAGAAATAAAACCACATTTATTTAACATTATTATAAAATTGGTCCCAAAAAGCTTCCCTACTCACCTCATCCATTCACCTCCATTCTGACATATGATCTACATGTATACAAACATATATATGTACTATTTTATTAATAGACTCATTCCATAAATATTACTGTATAACTTGCTTTTGCCTTTTATTGTATACTTTGAAGATCTTTCCATAAAAGCATATATAAACCTATCTTTATTCTATTTAAAATAGAGTAAAACCTGTATAATCTAGAAAAATTGTGGATATAGTAAGGATATACCATAATTCAACCAACCCCTCATAGATGAATATTTAGGGTGTTTCCAGTATTTTGCCAAAACAAAAGGACTGTTTTAAGACCTTTATAGTCCTTGGCCTCTATCGAAATTAGTATCATATATATTAAAATGTGGTTTCTCAGAAATCCACATTCATATGCAGATATTAAAATCTATACTGTACACCTGAAACTAATATAACACTGTATGTTAACTAAAAGAAAAAAACTAACTTATGAATTTTGAAATATTTTTGTTTTTACCAAATTTAATAATTAATGAAAGTGACATAATATAGCTTGTAACATAATTTTCTTTTCATATTTAGGAACAAACAAAAAGTTTTCAGACCTCAAGCATTTCCAAAAGCCCATGAAAAACTAAGCATTGCACTTGGAGTCCACCCCAAGCAGTAATTAAAAAAAACAACAAAACCAGCACCTAGAACTTGCTATGTGCTTAGAATACTATTCTAAGTATTTTACATTTATTCATGCATGTAAGCTTTACAACAACACTATGAGTTGGGGGCCATTATTATTACCATTTTATTTTTGAGGAAAATGACACATAAAGGGACTAAGTAATCTGTCCAGTTTCACAGAGGTAATGTCATACTGTAAGGATTCAGAAGCAGGCAATCCACCATGTTACACTTGTACATAGATCTTTGCTTACCTATAGGCTAAAGTTCTACAAGTAAAATTTCAACTCAAAGTGTATGAGCAAGTACAACTTTGATGTATGTTGCAAAATTATCCTCCAAGAAGCTTACACTAATTTACCCTTCTGCCAAGACTTTATAAGAGGGCTTATTTCTCCATACCCTCCATAACAGTGGGTATTATCAAATTATTTCATTCTTGCCAATCTGGTAGGTGGAATAACTTCCTTTTTAAAAATGGATATTTCTTTATTGTTACAGGACTATTGGTCATTTGTATTTATTTTTCCAAAGCTATCTATCTGTTCATTTGTTTAATTCATTTCTATTGGATATAATGTTTCAGCACATTCAACAACAAAACTGATAAATTAAGAAAGAAATTAGTTTAACTTTAAAGCACTAATATTATGGTAAAAGGAAAGCAAGACTTTGTATCATATTAAATATATACATACGTGTGTATATATATATATATAAAATTTTTTAATGGAATTATCTTAGATTATTTTAACAGTGCCAATAAACACACTGTATAACTCATTCTTGGAATAAAATTCTCAAGGGAAACCTGCTCTTAAACTCCTATCCTGATTTAGACACTGTTCAGTGAAATGTAGCTAAAGTTTTGCCTCAGTAAGATGTAAGCAATTAAATATTCTATCACATTTTCAAAGATTTATTATCCTTAATTTATTACATTTTTTCATTGCTTCATCACCATAATTAAGAAATAATGATTTATGCGCATAACTAGTGTTGTTCTCATTATACCCTGAAAAGCAATAAAACAAATTATTCTTTGGTCACAAAATCTCTTATTTTACATAAGCTTTTAACAGGTAGCTATTTTTAATTTTACCATATTATACTCCAATATTTCTATGCTCATTCTTTCTTGGTGTTTATTAAAATAAATTGATGGATTTTAGCATAAATACCTTGGAGGTATTAACCCTTGCAACCTTAAATATACAGTAAATATATTCTGATGATTAAATGAATAAATTACTTGGGACCAATACAATGATCAAAAAAACAGGAGTAATTTATGCCATATTCCTTCACCAAGCAGCACAGGAATCAAAAAATGAAATTTGTCACTGCACACGAATTGAGAAACTCTACTATCCATTTTGTGCCATAAATCCAACTCTGTTGTTTACAGCAGTTTCTCAACCTTGGCACTATTAACATTTTCACCAGATAATTCTTTGTTGTAGGCGGCTGTCCTATGCACTGTAGGATATTTAGCAGCATCCATGGCCTCTACCCACCAGTTACCAGCAGTACCTTCCCACCTGACAAACAAAAATGTCTCCAGATATTGTCAAATGTTCCCTGGGGACAAAAATCATCCAGGGTAAGGACCACTGGTTTAAAGATAGCTAACATTATAAGTGTATATCTAAATCCAAAGTGAGACTCCTGTGAAGAACTTCAAAACTTGGGAATAGCTTCAAGAATCCCAATATGGTTGCTAGAAAAACCTCCCTAATTCAATGTACTCCCATGCCTCCCTTCCACTCAACAGTCAATCCACCGTAACTTTTAAGCCTTCATTTTGTTCAGGTGATTCAACAAGCATTTGTTAGTTTCTTCCATCCCACCTGCCCAACTTTAAAGTTATCAAACCCCTTTCCAAGAGTTAGTCGCAGGATCCTACCACTCAGTTAATCATTTGTAACACCAAAATATTACTGAACAATAGAAAGGAGATTGTTATATTATATTAGATGGGGACTTTTGGCTGAGTCTTTTGAGGTAAAGTGCCAACAGGTCAGATGATACCACGTGTCCAATACTGAAGACAAATGAGTGCATAATCATTCCTAGCCGTGGTTCTGACCCAGAAGACAAGTACATACAGTGCTTATTAATAAATATGTTTCTTTGTGTTGCTCCTAAAAAAAAAAATCAAGGGATGAGTTAAGTATCTATTTATTTGAAAGAGAAAGAGTGTGAGAGCACAAACAAGGGGGGAAGTGCAGAGGGAGAAGCAGCTCCCCATTGACCAGGGAGCCCAGTATGGGGCTCGATCCCAAGACCCTGGGCTCATGACCCAGCTGAACGCAGATGCTTAACCAACTGAGCCACCCAGGGACCCCTGAGTTAAATATTTAAAAGTAGAGTGCCTTAACTATGTTTTCTTTTCTTTTTTCTTTTCTTTCTTTTTTTTTTTTTTTTAAGATTTCATCTATTTATTGGATAGAAAGAGCACAAGCAGGGGGAGCTACAGGCAGAGGGAGAGGGAGAAGCAGGCCCCCCTCCTTGCCCCGCACAGCAGGGAGCCCACATGGGGCTCGAACCCAGGACTCTGGGATCATGATCTGAGCTGAAGACAGATGCTTAACCGACTGAGCCACCCAGGCGCCCCATTAACTATGTTTTCTAAATTTAAAAATATACTATTAATAGCCTCTAATACTTGAAAAGGACTTAAAAACACATTAAGATTTCTCAAAACTCCTTTAAAATATTAGGCAACAATAACAAGATGAAGAACTAATTTATTTAAAAGCATATAACAGAAGGCATCCCTGCTTAAAGAGAAAAGAATTCAATTAAAAGTCAAATTTTTATACTAAACACTTCTGACACCTATGAGTTTCTTCTTTACCACTCAGTCTTCTCATTTCCAAAATGGTTCTGCCAGAAAGTTTTGAGTATTGAATGGGAAATAAATAAATAAGTAAGTAAGTAAGTTTTGAAAAGAATGAACCATTATTCCAATATAAGTAACTGGGCAAGTGACTATAACATCACACAGAATTTTGATTTTCAGAATTACCAAAATCAGTGATCACAATGAATAAAGTTAATATATTTTTCAAAACATTTCTTTCTGACCAAACAACAATCAGTTCATTTTTAATTTACTTTTCATTACTTGGAAAAAATAAAGATTGAAATTTTAAATCTGATAAAGTAAAACTATAAATAATAACACTAATATTTAAACTGTTCAGATTTTCTAAATACTTACATTACTTGTAAACTTTCTGCTGTTAAATTATTCCACATAATTTCATTTGCCTGAAGATTTTCATTTTCTTCTAGTAAGGAAGTATCAAACTCAATTTCTTGCTCTTTAGCAGCCGTTGTTCTAATAAAGCATGCCAAATAATTTTGATCAATATGAATATACTATCATAATATATCTTAGTATACACCAAAGGCAGAATATTTGTTATCCAAAATTATGTTCACAAAATAAAGTAAATACAAATAGAATAAATCAAATTAAACCCCAGGCACCAAGATCTAGTCACATAATTTCAGCCTTAATTTCATTTGTAGAATATGGATATTAACCTGTTTTATTTCTGTCACAATTGTAATGAGTATGCATGGATAAATAATTGATGCATCGTAAATTTAATATACATATAAAGTCATAGTATTATCATTATACAAATGTTGAAAAAATATATAACTTCATGGATTAAATACAGGTTTAAGCAATGATACAGTAACAACTGAAAAATTTTTAAAAATAATTATATAAATTAAATAGTTATCACTGAGAAAGAACTTTAAAAATAATTAAAAGCAGATAAATTAATCAGTAATACTGTATGTCCTAACAAGCTCTTCAATATCTTATTTTAATTTAGCTAAATACTATATGGTAGAAAAAAATAATACTGTCACAAATACTGAAAGAAGAATGAAAATATTATACATACCTGTGAACATCTATGAAATTATTATATTCTGTGCTAGGGTCTATCTGTTCAACCGACATTTGAATCTCTTTATGGACATTCACTATTTCTTCTGTAACAAGACTGGTTATCTGGCTGTATTCATCAAATATACCTTTTCTGAAAACAAAAATAAAATTTTACAACATTTTTAAGTTTTCAAGGGAAACACAGGCCAAAAAAGGATTCAGAACAATAAATGTAAGAAATGTAATACCAGTATCTATAGATGGTGATTTTATGCACCACCTTATTTCATATACCTGGACAGTAAAGGGATTATACAAAGGCACAGATTAACAAGTTACATTTGATATAATATAATAGTTGCAAATGATCTAGAATAAGACATTACCTTTTCCAACATGTATTTGACATTTCCAAAATGTAAGGTCAGGTTGATCACTTTCTATTTCTAAAGACTGAACATAGAAATGTTCAATTCCAGCACATGGAACTGTGGATCAATTCCCGTCTCTTTAATGTTTCTCTCTGGCTGTTACTTCCTCAAATGTCCTACCTTTTGGTTTTCTCTTGCTCCTGGGCCCCTGCTCTTTCCTCTATACTTAATTATAGAGTTCAACTGGTTCTATACCTTCAGTGACATCTAGATCTCTTCTCCTGACCTCCAGTCAACAGGAAAAATGTCATAAAACATATTAGATTTATCTAATGAATACAAAAAGAAAAAACTATGCTGTAGCAAAGACCTGATCTCCAACTTAAGAATGCTATGCTGTCAAAATATACCATTGGTCAAAAGCGGCCTCAACAATGAGTGTGGACAGATAGGCTTATCTTGCCTTTTCCCAAATAAATATAAGGCATAGTTTGCTCTTCTTTTCCAAAATCATTACTCATAAAAAACTATTACTTACAAAATCTCTCTTGTTTACTATTCTCCCAAAAACCAAATACTGTTTGGGTTAAAAAAAAAAAAAAAAAGATTTAAACTGCTTCAGGCAATGCTAATTTGAAATGATTACAGGAATCACCTGACAAAATTTAAAGAAAAGGGGAAGGCAGAGAAATTTAAAACAGATTTAGTAAATATCCCTGGGGTTCTGAATATCTGAATATCCCTGAAAGTACTGAATGATATTAATGTAAATGACCCCATCTAGATAACTCTCATAAAGCAATACTATAATATGATGTGGAGATGATTATTAATATCCACCTTTAGGACAAATGGAATTTTAAAAAACGAATTCTCCTAATGTTGTTAAATGAATGTGACATGGAATTCAATTTCAGTGAAATCATCAAGCTTGAATATTTTAAATGCTAGATCTAAAATAATTTATTGTTAAAGATAATATGCTACAGGAAACTACTATGTCTCAAAAAGACATCTAGTGATGATGAAGATGCCATTATTGAAGATTCATGTGAAGAATTTGAAAAAATAATGACTCACGAAATGAGAATAGGAAAGGAAGTATTTCTGAATCAACAATATTTAATTTAAAGTAGACATAACTATGGGGTGCCTGGGTGGCTCAGTCCATTAAAAATCTGACTCTTGATTTCAGCTCAGGTCATGATCTCAGGGTCCTGAGATGGAGCCCTGTGTGGGGCTTAGCAGGGAATCTACTTGAGATTCTCTCTCTGTCTCTTCCTCTCTCTCCCCCCTGCCCCTCCCCACTCATGTACTCATATGCTCTCTCTCTCTCTAAATAAATCTTTAAAAATTAATAAAAAATAATGTATATGTAAATAAATTTATACATTAAATATTTTAGGTAGATATTTAATCAATACCATTAGAAATTTACATATTCAAGTCAACTAAAAACACTTTTTTATCTTTTTACTGGGAAAATGGGAGATCACCTAAACCAGCTAATGAAGCAGATGAAGTCTACCAAAGCATGGCTTATCTTTTTCTGTTGTCTTGTATTGATGTCTATGGTAAACATGTGTGCTTTTGACATACTGCCCAAAGTATATTGTTAGCTCCTTGAAGGCAAAAATTGTGGCCAAATCACAGGCAGTGTGTTTTACATACAGGAGAACTTCAATAAACATTTGTTGATTTTAACCTCACACAATAAAAGCTGGCAGATAAACCTTCAAAAAATTATTTCCTTTGATGGAGCTAGAACTCTCTAATGCTAAGTGAAGTAAGTCAATCAGAGAAAGACAAATACCATATGATTTCACCCATGTGTAGAATTTAAGAAACAACAACAAATAAAATGAGCAAAAGGAAAAAAGAGAGAGAGAAACTAAGAAACAGACTCTTTTTTTTTTTTTTTTTTAAAGATTTTATTTATTTATTTGAGAGAGAGAGAATGGGAGAGAACACATGAGAGGGGGGAGGGTCAGAGGGAGAAGCAGACTCCCTGCCGAGCAGGGAGCCCGATGCGGGACTCGATCCAGGGACTCCAGGATCATGACCTGAGCCGAAGGCAGTCGCTTAACCAACTGAGCCACCCAGGCGCCCCTAAGAAACAGACTCTTAGAGAACAAACTGATGGTTACCTGAGAGGAGGTGGTAGGGTGACGGGTGAAACAGATAAAGGGGATCAAGAATACACTTATCACAATGGGCACAGAGTAATGTATAGAATTGCTGAGTCACTACATTGTATACCTAAAACTAATACCACACTGGAATTAAAATTAAAAACTTAAAAAAATTATTTCCTTTGGACTTCTCAGTTGCTCAATATTTAAACACAACCCTCTAAAGATAGATATTCACTTCTTAACGCTTGTCAACTAGTGAATTTTTTTTACCTAAATTTCCAGCTAATGGGAGTAGAATAAAAACATACAAAAAGAAGGACCATTCTTAGGGCTAGCTGGAGGATTTAGGAGATGATAATAAGCTGAATGGACACCAGAAGTGAAAATCAAGAAGGACCAAGGTAAAACAGATCTGAAATACACATTGGGCTGGGTCAATAATGAAGTTCACAAAACATAGACAACCTCTATCCAAAAGCTTACCTAGGAGAGAAAATAACATTAATTAAATTAAATTAAAATGCCAAAAAGAAAATGTAACTTACAGTGCTTTTATCATTTCTTCTTGCATCTTTTGTAAGGAGTCCAGAAGCAAAGGAAGTGTGGTGTCATAATACTGATTCTGATGAAGTTGTGCCCCTTTCAATGCCAATACATACTGATTATGCAACATATGAAGTTTCATTGTCGCTTTGTCATATCGTTCCTTGGCCTTTTCGGTTTCTTTCCCTGAAGAAAACATTGAAGAACGTTAACAAAGAGATATAGAAACCTTATCTTCTCTATATGCAAACTGAGCGACCACCATTTTATATCTCACACATTTTATGAATACTCAACAAAATTTTATTGAATATAATATGCTCAGCTCTATGCAAAGTACTACTTACTTGCCAGTACTGTGCACACAGGCTGCTATGAAGGAAGCATAAATTACAGTAAATGTTTGGTGAATGTAAGTTAATGTATAATACTTTATAAAATTATACAGAAAAATAATCCTCATTTTCAAGAAGCTCACACCAAATTGGAACAACAATGCACATAGACTGTATAACAAAAGAAACAAGAAAGTTTATAAATAATGTTAAATTTTGAGGTCTGTAGTTGCGGTATCAATAAAGACAAGGGGAGTCAGAGGAGGCTTTGTAGAAAAACCAAACATGGGTCATGTCCAGGCAGGTATAAGAAAGGCAGAACGGACAATAATTCCTCCCTTTCTGCCTTTCTTCCTTTCATTCACTGAATTTTATTAGCTGATCACCACCAGAACTGTGCTAAACATTAGGAATTCAGTACCTAGCAAAACCGAGTCCTCAACATAGAGCCCCTGGTCTGGTGAATTGGAATAGTGAGGGGGAATACGGAGAGAATACGCAAAATTACATAGGCAAGCAAAGAAATAAGCTCAAAGAGAATAAGTTTTAAGGAAGTGAAGGCAGTATGTCTATAGAGGTAGGGCAATTTAGGTTGTGAATGATTTGAAAATCAAGCAGAGAAATTTAAACTTGATATGGGAGAAGTCTAGAAGATATTGATAATATTATGAACTAAAACTTTTGGGGGTGCCTTTACTAAAATCACTCAGAAAATATTTACAGATTGACAACATAAATGACTCTATAAATAAAATTTTTAAGCAGGTCTTCAATTTTTGGTGCAAACTGAACAAACATTTCTTGTCAATTATTTAGATTTAGGGATTAAACTTTTCAAAATATTTATTAATTTTTGTCCTTTTTCCAAGGAGAATCCTCCAAATGAATCTTTCCCCCAAAATAGATCTTTTTTGAGAATTTTTGACACCACAGGCTCTCCTCTGCTGCCACCCTGTTTCAGCTTGGCACCCATCTGAGTATTCCCTATAGGTAGGAGTTGGAAAAGCATTCCCTGTTGTAGGATGTCCCCAGCCCAGGGCCAAAAGGAGAAAAAGTCAGTGTTTTTGTGGAAAGGGGAGACTGCAGACCCTCAGATATGCACGGGCAGAGCAACAGAATAAGAACAGTTCCCTTGCCTTTCTCATCTCCCGTCCGACTCTCAGGCATAGGAACCACATGTAGCTCACCAGCTGGGCAATCTTTCCAGCACACTGGTAGATCTCTGCCACCTACAAATTCTAGTGGTTCCAAGTGCTAGAACCACCACTGACTTCTAGGGAGCTGCACGTAATTATTTTACAGAGCATAATTCTCTAGCCATAGTCCATGAGCTAGTTCCTGCACATGGGGATATTACTAATTACCCAAGTTATCTGCAAATTGCTGCCCTAGATACCTATTTTGCTTTATAACATAAGGAACTTCTCAAGGAGAAAATATTTTAATCACCAGAGTATCTATTCTAACCCTTCTCATTGCTGTCTGGAAACAGGTTCTAATACCAGACTGGAAGGATGGGAGTAAATATATTAATTCAGTTCTGATCTGAAGGGATCAGAAAAAAATAACATGAGCCACTACAGAAGTAGATTTTCTCATTTTTTGACTACAGCTCACAGGATAATATATTTTACGTCATGAGCCAATAATCATATCCATTTTTAAATATATATATAATTGAAATAAACTCACGAAAGGCATCCTTACTATCCTTACTATGAATGATGCCCTGTGATTTTAAAAAATTCTATTATATCTGATTTTCAATTTTTTTAAATCTTCATTGAAAAACCAATAAATTTTTTTGCCTCAGTTAATACAAATCCCTAGAGAAATTTTTACTCATCCTGTATGGTACTAGGGATAATCTTTTTAACTTCACAATTACAAATCACTTCAATAATACTAATCATGAATGATTTTTAAGATTCTCAGGAACACATTCTCCTACATGTTCAATCACTATAATAGTTTTTTACATAGAATACTATATTTATTTATTGATAAATATTGCTACTTGGCATCCTTCAAAATATGTCCCCGAGTGTCAATGCAGTTGACACATCTATGGCCAGCCTCAGAGCCTCCCTCTAAAATAACAACCCCTTTTTTTCCCTATCCACACAAGTCAGGACTATACTCCTATATGAAACTAATACCCAAGAGCCAAAGTGCATACCCAACCAAACTGAAATCAATGTTTTGGTTGGGAGCCAAATCACATTAATGTCTGAATGAGACAGAAAAGTTCACAAACACCTGCTTCAGAAGCCTCCAGAGCAGCCCTTTCCAGGCCTTTTTTGTTGTTGTTGTTCTTTTTTTAATTTCATTCATCATTTTTTTTTTTTTTTTTTTTTTTTTTGCGAGAGAGAGAATGAGAGACAGAGAGCATGAGAGGGAGGAGGGTCAGAGGGAGAAGCAGACTCCCTGCCGAGCAGGGAGCCCGATGCGGGACTCGATCCCGGGATCCAGGATCATGACCTGAGCTGAAGGCAGTCGCTTAACCAACTGAGCCACCCAGGCGTCCCTCATTCATCATTTTTAAGCTAGTTTAAGGATATGTTAGTAAAATTTGGCAAATTCTGACAAGAGTTCAAAAAGTCATATACAATTACACAGACAAATTGATCCCAAGTAATAAAGAAGTTTTCTAGAGTCTACATGTTGATAAGAAGAAAATAAGGCAAGCATTTACCAGGCAAGAATATTTAAGTACTGTGTTCTAATTTGTTAATTTTTATTATAAATTCAAAATTATAATTATGTAGTAAATTCAATTAATTCCATATTTTATGTCACTTTTTAAAAAATATTACTTTTTATATGAACTCTATTATTCCTAATTAATTACTTGGAATTTTTAGTGTAACTTCAGGAGTCAAGCTCTCCACACAAACATTTTCATGGAGACATTTAAACCACCCATCTGTCCTCCTATTTGCACAAATTTTTAAACTGCACACTATCCATCTGTCTTTCTAGCTGGTGAAAAATGATGCACTAAAATGCAACATTCAGCTAAGATTTTGTAATTTAAAATAACATTAGAAAAGTTAAGAATTCCACTTTTTTTCTTTATCATATCTAGTATATGACAACCTGAAAAAGACTATTACAACCAAAATTAATTATCAACAGCTTATCAGTGGTCATTAACACAATTTAGAAAAAATTAAATGCCTTTGAAAACATCCAAGTCAGAATTCATTACATTAAAATACTACTACTACCAATAATAAAGTCTTTAAAAAGAGCTTTGGGTTTAAAATTGAATTTGGGTTTATGTCTTAGTAGGTTTTTGGTTTGTTTGCTTTTGGACTCTATAGCTCACACACATTTATGCACTGGGTTATAAGGTGTACTTGTATATGCACATGACTGATCAACCTATCTATATTTCCCTCCCACCCTCCTTCCTCTGTAAAAATGAACAAAAAGTTTCAAAAACATGCTCACTTGCCATGATTTGGAAAGGGATTGTATTATATTTTTTCCTGATTTGCTTTAAAATAATTATTTAGGTCCCATAAAAACTATATAAGTAAATTCAAGAAATAGTAATACTCTGTGAAAACCAGTTACAAATAAATTTTTTTTCAATTCCATTCACTTCCTAAAATATGTTGCAAAAAACTACCTAACACGATTCTTGCCACATAGCTTCTTGGTGCAGAGTATTTCAAATCACTATTACCCTTTCTTAACTTTTAAATAACGATATTTGAGCTTAAAATTAATGTGAAGTATGCAGAGCAAGTAAATTTTTATTGACAGACACAGAATTATACCTCTGTTGCCATATGACTTTTTTTTAATGATGAGAGGCATCAAAGCAGGGCATGAAGTTGTCCTATGTGTCAATTAACAGGGAGGAAAACGTCCAATTTTTCCTCCTCCACATAATGAATTTCACAAAGAGATTGAATTATAGTTCTTTTGCCACCACTTGTTAACAAATCTGTTTAATGTTTGTAATAACAGAGTGTATATACAACATGTCATGCCATAAACAATATTATGAAGCTAGCAAAACTCAATTATGTAAGTTTGACATTTACAAGAGACAGGCAAGACTACTCATTAAGCTAGTCTAGAAAGTCAAGTATTTTTTATTATAAACTTCGGAAGTGTTTACCATTTGTTAAATATTATGGTAGAAAGCCTCCTGATAGTAAATGAGAAGTGATTATTTTCAAAAAGTAAAATGCCTGCAAGAAGACTCTGCTTACATTTGGGTAACTAAACATTCTACCATCTTACATTTTTCTTTCCTTTCAAAACATTCCTCCTCAACTATATAATTTCTACTTATTACTCTGAGCAAGAAGAAAATGAACAAGAATTCATCCTAATTTATGAGTTACTTGGGCCAAATGTCCACATATGATTTTTCACATGAAAGTTAAAATTCAAGTATGACGTGGGAACAATGAATGAGCTACCCATTTATTCAGTGCTATTCAGACAAAAGCAGAGTTAAGAAGTCGGTTTTTTCTCAGCTTCTCCTTTGATTACATGTGCAACACAAGCAAGTCTTATAACCTATATTTTAGCTTCTAATTTCCAATCCTGGGAGTTAAATTATCTGCCCTTATCAACTCACTGGTTTGTGGATGGAGACTGAATGGCAAAAAACTGTCAAAATGCAACAGCAAAGGCTAAGGAAGACACAGAATTTGGAGAGCTGGAAAAAACCTTTTGATCATATGCTCCTATAAAGCATTAAAAACTACACTAGGTATATCCATACTGTGCTATTTTTAATAAATTTCGTGGCATATGAAAAAATTGATATATCAATCAAGAAATATTTACTGGATGTGTTATGGGTTCTAAACTGTTCAAGGAACTAAAACAGTGACATTTTATTTAAAAATTGAGCAAAATACCTTTAAAGAGTAAGCTGTCTAACTCTGTGCAGTTATCATTTCCTTGCATATAGTGATTGCTAGATTCAACTGACCAACAATCTTTTAATAACCTATAAATTGAATGGTATACCATGCTCAAATCTATATTCTATAATGTAACAAAGCTGTGAAGGAGAGGGTTCTGGGTAGCTGTGATGAAACAACAGCATAATTCTGAGTTTCCCACATAGCATGTGAAAATTTAATAAAAAGCAAAAAGAAAAATAAATAAGCCCACATCCTCAGCATAACAGGGAGAGAATGTCCAAAGTTTAAATTGTCTATGAATAGAAAAATAAGCACCAAATCTCTGTAAAATCTCTCACCCTCCCACTGCAAGCCTCCATGGACAACAAGGGCTGTTCTGAAAAAAAAAAAAAAAAAACAAGAAGAAAAAGAGAGAAAGAAAAAGAGAAAAGCTAGCAGTGTACTTAAGACCGATCTAAAACCATCATCATCAGAAGAAGGTTCATTCCACACGTGAACAATACTGGAAAAGCATAATGGTAGATCACAGCACTGACTACAAGAAAGGGAACTAAAAGTGCGTGTGAAGGCAAGGGAAACAGTCTTAGAAAGGTAACACGCCAGGGGCAGAAATGGTTAAAATGAAGGAACTTTGGAAACTCTGAAGGAAAAAAGAAGCAAGAGAGGAAACAAATCCTGCAGGAAAAAAAATGAAAACAAAAATAGATAAATAAGGAGTGCCTAGGTGGTTTAGTCGGTTAAGCGTCTGCCTTCGGCTCCGGTCATGATCCCAGGGTACTGGGATCAGGCCCCGCATTGGCTCCCTGCTCAGAGGGGAGCCTGCTTCTCCCCCTCCCTCTGCCTGCCGCTCTGCCTACTTGTGATCTCTCTCTCTCTCTCTGTTAAATAAATAAATAAAATCTTTAAAAAATAGATAAAAGGACACATCAATCTTTGTCAAGAGCATGAAGGGTACAAGATTTTACTCTACGTGCAAGCTAACAATCTAGCCTGCCTCAACTTCATGGAGGTGGGCAGAAGACACAAGTCTCCTGGGACAGAGACAAAGAGCAGTTTATTTCTCATAATAATATCGGTAGCTAGAGTATCATCATTCGTCAGTGGGGAGAAACACATTAAACAAAGTCAAATGACAACCAACAAACTAATAGAAAATATATGTACCATGAATAACAGATAAAGGTATATTCACTGTAATGCACTTAAAAATTCTTAAAATTTAAGGGGAAAAAAAAAGACCAAAAACTAGAAAGAAAAAATGGGCAAAAGACAATCCATACACAAAAAAAAATACTTTAAAATGACTTTAAACATATAAAAATGGTCAACATCACTCTCTCACTCATAATAAAAGAAATGCCAAGTAAAATTATGAGACGTTATTTTTTACCTAGCAAATTGGCAAACACTCTGTTTTGGCAACTGTGTGAAGAAACAGATACGCTTATACATTTCTTTTTTTTTTTTAGATTTTATTTATTTTTTCAACAGAGAGAGACATAGCGAGAGAGGGAACACAAGCTGGGGGAGTGGGAGAGGGAGAAGCAGGCTTCCCGCAAAGCAGGGAGCCCGATGTGGGGCTCGATCCCAGGACCCTGGGATCATGACCTGAGCTGAAGGCAGACGCTTAACGACTGAGCCACCCAGGCGCCCCACGCTTATACATTTCTGATAGGAATGCAAATTGGTACAATCTTTATAGAAGGTATAAACTACACACACATTTATCTTTTACACATGCAATCACACACTTCTAGGAATTTACACTTAAGATACTCCTCTAATGATTAAAAAAAAAAAAACCCACTCAGGTTATTCATCGTAGTAGTAGTGTATATAACTGGAAAAATTAAAAAAAAACTGTATGTCCATATAGAAAGTACTTGAATGAACTTACAATGAAATGCGATTCAACAGTTAAAAAGAATGAGAAATAAGTCTAGAAACTGAAGTATTGTGATTTTTAGGATACAATATGAAGTAGAAAAGCAAAGTGAAAAGGAGTATCATAGTACGATAGTTTCTGTATAAGAAAGAAAGAGAAATAACTAAAGAAGATATAGTTATCTAAGTATATAGTTTTGGAACCATTAATTTTTAACCATTAATGAAACAGATAAAATCAATAAGAATAAGAGAGGAAAAAACAACTTAAAATGGGACAACAGAAACAAGTGAACCAACCTATATTTCCAGTGAATAACATAATCATACTGAAAGGAATGGGGAGGAAAAGAATTAATCTAAGTAACGTTGGAAAACAATATTTGATTACAATGAAAGACTAAAGACAAAAGAGCTCTAAAGAAATAATGAATCGTAGTTTCTTTCTTCAGAGGCATGAGTTAGTAATTCTGAAATTATTTTCTGTTATTTTAGGATTGAGCAAGTAAGTAAATAGATTGTAAATAACAGAAGCCAGATTTCTCACTGTCAGAGAAAGAAGTTGCAAATACATGAACAGGAAAATACAGAATGAACAATGGCATTGGACTAGAACCAGAAGTACCAATACAAACTCTTAAGTTTTAATACAGATAAACAGATTTAGAAATAAGGCACAGATATACTTGTGTGCATGTATGTATATACATTTGCTTATTTCTTAGCTCTGTCCATAGAGAGGACTTAGAACAAAAACACCCCAGTAGCAGTGAGCACACCCAGTGCCCAAATAATGGTTTCTAAATACTAATTGGAAAACCATTATAAGGAACTACAGTTCCTCAGAGAAATGGAGCAGGATCTAGAGCATGAAAAGTGTAAGATGAGCCAGAAAATAAGTGCTCAGTGGATGACAGGAACACATCAAAAGGACAGAGGAGCCACTTTCAGTTTCTCTCAGATACAGAGAAAGAAAAGATAAAGCAAATGTGGCAAAATATTAATATAAGTGAAGGGTATATGGGTATTCTTTGTATTATTTTTTCAACACTTCAGTAAGTCTGAAATAATGTCAAATAATGTCAAAATAAAGGTTAAAAATTGAAAGCTGCAGAAATCTGATCAGAATTCAAAAGTATCTGAATATTCATTAAATCTAAAAAATTGGAGTTATTTAGTCCACAGATGAAATGTCTCAATGATTTTTCTTTAAATATCAAAATACTTACTTCCCAAAATAAAAAAGAAAACTTGGTTTCAATATGTATGTTTCAAAGCAGGTAGTCCACTATGAGCAATATTAATACATAAAGCTAGCAAGAATGAAAAAAAAAATTATCATTTTATTTTATAAGACTAGTCAAGTATGTGGAATAACAATGTTTCCAGCAAATGAGGGGCTATAACCCTTTAAATTTTTAAAGTATGTTCTGTGAGGGACAGATAATCTTTTCTTAAAAGATGCCTGACAAGAAAATTAAAACAAAGGCTCACAAAACAGTCATAATAATGTTAGGATATAATTATAGAGGAATAAGTATAGAGATCACCATTTATTTAGCATGAATAACCAACCAGTAAGTGACCTCAAACTCTGAATAATGTATTATAAGACACAAGATTATCTAATAAGTTGGTGAATACCTTTAATTAAGTGGCTTAAAAGCTACAGGATATATATAAAATATATCTAGAAGAAACAAAGTTTTCATTGCCTCGGGAGAAAAAAAACTAGGTAATGGGTAGAAGACAAACTCTTCACTGTACACTTACTGGTTTATATCTTGTGATTTTGAATTTAGAATCATGTAACTGTGAAGAGGGAGCCCAGGAACCCTATTAAGAAAAGTAATCCCAAGAAAACTTCAACAAGTTCTAACCAGCATATCCACCTTCTTATCTGAATAAAGCTGTATACTTGTCCTTCTCTCTTAAGACTATTACTATAAATAAACTGCCCCTGCTCCTCACTAAAACCAATCCATTCACTTGGGGACTAGATTCATCACCTCTTTACCTACTCAAGGACATTGCTACAGCCATTCTTCCTTCATTCTGCTGCCTCATCAGCTTTTCCTTTTCTCCTAGAGCATTTTCATCAGCAAAGAAAGCTGTAGTTGCTCTTAATCTTTAAAAAAAAAAAATCCTCCCTTAACTACTTTCAGTTAGCTCCCTCTCTCTTCTTTCCTTTACTGCAGAACTACTGAAATGGTTTGTCTGTACCAGTGATCTCCAGTTTCTTTTCTCTCATTCTTTCTTGAACCCATCCCATTTAAGCTTTTTCCTTTACTGCAATATTGAAACTGCTCTTTTCAAAGTCACCAATTACCTACATTTTACGCAAGTCCAGTCTTGGCCCTCATCTTATGTTTTAGCACTACTTAACCTAACTAATCTCTTGTTCTTCCCTGAAATCCTTTCCTCCCCCATTTGACTTCCAGGATAACACATTCTTTTGGTTTTCCTTTTATCTTGGTGTTCTTTACAATTTCTTCCTCATTTCCCTGACTTCTTAATGTTGGGCTTTGTCTTAAGACTCTTCTCTTTCCTATCTTAATTAACACCTTTGGTAATGTCATCAAACAGCATGGCTTTAAATACCAACTAATATTCAAGTTTGTATTTTTACTCCAGACCTCTCCCACGAACTCTCCAAAGCTAGAGATTCAAGTACAAACTTGATGGCCCCACTTAGATATCCATTAAGAATCTAAAAACCAAACTCCTGATCTTCACCTCCAAATCTGCTACTCCTACGTTTTTCTCCATCTCAGTTAAAAATAATACCATCCTTCCAGTTGTTCAGGCCAAAAATCTTGAAATCATCCTTGACTTCTTTCTCTCACACATACTACATCCCATTCATCAGCAAGTCCTTTAGGCTCTATTTTCAATATGTACATTCAGGAATTCCATATTTCTGAATTCGCCTACCCCCTAAAATTATTTGTAACCCCACAATCAGTACACACAGCACTTTCCAGGCCCATCGCAGATACGGGCATGTGCAGAGCAGCAAAGGGGTCGTTTGATACACACGTTCCCAAGTGAGGTCCAACAAGGCTCCTTCTGCCTTTTTGTTTCAGCTCCCGTGCTGTAAGCTGTCCATTTTGCAGTCTATTTAGTTCCACATTGATTGCATTTTTGTGCTTTTAATTGATGATTTTGCTGTCTAAAATGGCTAAACGTAGTGCTCAAGCGCTGTCTACTACTCTTATGATCGAGAAGGCTATCACTTGTTTTATAGAGAAAATATGTGTCAGATAGCTTTGTTTAGTCATGAGTTGTAACACTGTTGGCTTTGAGTTCAATGTTAATGAATCAACGACAATAAATACTAAAGAAGGTGTATTTAAACAGATACATAAAACAGGATGATGTATTGGATCAGTCATCAAAAATGTTGTGACCTGGGGCTCCTGGGTGGCTTAGTCGGTTAAGCGTCTGCCTTTGGCTCAGGTCATGATATCCCAGTCCTGGGATCGAGCCCCGCATGGGGCTCCCTGCTCAGTAGGGAGTCTCCTTCTCCCTTTGCCCCTCATCTTCCTCATGCTCACTCTCTCTCAAACAAATAAATAAAATCTTAAAAAAAAATGTGCTTATAGGAACCTAATGCCCTGTGTTATGTCCAATAGGGGCAATGATTCAGTACTCAGCTAATACTAATTTAGTGTTCAGAGTGATTTCACAGAACATAACTACCGTAAATAACAAGAATCAACTGTATATCCAGAAACTGACCACTTCTCACCACCTCTGTTACTACCACCCCAGGTCCAGGCAAGCATGAGCCCTTGCCTGTATTACTTCAATAGCCTGTATTACTTCAATAGCCTGGAAGTAATCTTACTTCCATCCTCCTTCCACGCCTCATAGTCTCAACAAGGCTGCCAGAATTATCCTATTAAAATGTAAGTTAGTTCATGTCACTCTTCTGCTCAAAACCTACAATGGTGTCCCATTTTATAAGAGTAAAAGCCAAAGTGTTTTAAAAGAACGACCAAAACCCTACAAAATCTGGGCCTCCCTTACTCACCATCGCTCTCCCTGATTTCATCCCATACCTCCGTGTCTTTCCTTTATTAGTCCCCCAGTTCCAGCCACACAAGTGTTTGTACCACTCCTCAAATATGCCAGACATGATCCCATCTCAGTGACTTTGCTTTGGCTATTCCCTCTACCTGGAGTACTCGTCCCCTCCTCGCTTCCTTCACTCTTCATTGGTATGTCTCTTTCTCCATGAAGCCTGACTTGATCATCCTCCCAACATCCTATCCACCTACCGTGTTTCATTTTTCTCCATGGTACTTATCACCATCTAATATATTATACGTTTCACTTACTTGTTGTATTAATTAGCTCTCTTCTCTAAAATGTAAGCCTGATAGAGGCAGGAATTTTTGTATGGTTTGTTATCTACAATATTCCTAGTGCAAGTAACAGTGCCTGGCACAGAAAAAGAAAATACATAAATTGATATGGTTCTTACTATTAAAAAATAAATTTAAGCTTAAATAAAAATTTTACAAAGTTAAAACTTATAGAAAGATTACAATTTTACTTTCTGCATCTGTTTATATCATCTTTCTAGTAATCAAGTCCAAAACTAATATTGTTAAGGAGCTCACCTATAAAATATAGAGGAAAATCAGCAAAAGGATATCATTTCTCTTAATCTCTTTGTATGTGAAACTTAGGTTTGTTTATTCAATAAAACTAAGAAAAATAGGGACAAATCAAATTATTGTGCTTTAATTTTATTTTAATTTTAGGAAGTTCTCTGCAGAAAATAAATGAATCATGTAGCATATCCCATCCCACATAATATTTCAGCATCTAATGAGAATATTATAACCGTCACTCCAATTTCTGCAACTTTAACCCAATGCAAATCAGATTAACAATGAAGAATGTCATTACTCTTTATGACCTTGTAAAGTTCCTATCATATTAAGCTCCAGGCAGTAAAAAACATTCACGCCATAAGTTAGCTGCTGATACATCATGTATTAATAAGTAGGTCCAAAAAAAAAAAAGAAAACTTCTCACTTTCAAGCCACATCAATAGAAGTGATGATCAACAAACAGCTTGAACTTGGCTTTGGTCCTTAGCAAGTCCTGTATCCAAAATGGATTTCTTTCCTTAGGCTGAACTGAGAGGTAAATTTGAAGTTCAGACTGTTTGTCTAGAGGACCTCCATATACCATGCACACAAGATTCTAATTTTTAAAAGTCTCCAAGATTTAGAGATTATTGAACAGAAAGGCCAGGTGCCATTCTTGTTGAACTAAAAATGAGAAAATCAACTAAAAGAGCCTTTAAAAAGTTTTATTCATTTTTTTAAAATTTGGATTTATTTAAACATAAATTTAACCATCTGTCTCAAATCTGGACTCATTTCAAACTGGTTTTCATAATTAAAGTACTCTAAAGAGACAACTCAATGGATCTAATCAATTTTAATTGGCTATAAAATACCACAGAACTATTCCTAATGCATGAAGAGGCAATTTAAGAAAATCTACTTCCCAATTACAGAAAAATTTACTTTTGAATGAGACTTGTAGCTAACTCTCCACAGTTCTAGCAGTAAGTATCCTCTTATTCTGTCTGCATAGGATAAGTGAGGGCTTGTAAATAATCAGGGAGTTTACAAATCTCTTAGCACTCTGTTTTGTTTCCCATAAAGAAAGAAAATTTGAAGGAGAGTTTGTTTCCCTACTCTTGTTATAAAAGTGGGTGAAGAGAGCTCCTTTTAAACTTCACTAGACTGACTGCTATAGGCATGTGTAATGGGGAGTAGCTCATCTCATCTTCTTTTTTCTGAATATGATGTATGATAAAGCAAAAGCATTCAGACTTCTACTCATGTAAGAGAAACCCCTACAAATGTTTATTTTGAGTATTTTGAGGCTTGGTAAATATAAAACCCTACTATAATTCTAGCTGCATAGAATCAATTAAATAGGCTATATAAGAATATATAACTATGAGAATTATTTTGAACATCTTTTCTGATACTTCAGTATATCTTCAAGCAAACTATAAAACTTCAAAGCAAAATTGTATTTAAATTCACTTAATCCAAAACCATATGGTTCAATATGGTATTGCTTACATTTTATAAAATTACCATACATTACATTTACTCTTAAAAAAATATTTTTTAACTTTGGAAAAAAATGCTACATGGCATATGGACAAAGGGACTGCATGTAGGTATATAGGTAAAGATTATGTATATTTTTTACAACATAAATAAGTGGAAGATTATAGCGAAATAAAAAAATCTGGGAATGAATAAACTCATACAACTCTCAGAACAAATGAAAAAAGATGATGAAGTCCACTAAGACTCTAACCTTAGGTTAAAGTGTTAAGTAGATACCTTTTTTTTTTTTTTTTTTTTTTAAAGATTTTATTTATTTCTTTGACAGAGAGAGAGATAGCGAGAGCAGGAACACAAGCAGGGGGAGTGGGAGAGGGAGAAGCAGGCTTCCTGCCGAGCAGGAAGCCCGATGTGGGACTCGATCCCAGGACCCTGGGATCATGACCTGAGCCGAAGGCAGACGCTTAACGACTGAGCCACCCAGGCGCCCTAAGTAGATACCTTTTAAGAAAAGACCCAAATCACAATTATTCAGGCATAATGTGCAATGTCTAAAATGAAAACTATGTTGCATGGGATTAAAGGCAGATTAGACATTGTAGAAAGGAAGATTAGTAAACCTGTAAATACAGCCATAGACATTAATCAAAATGAAACAGAAAGAGGGATGCCTGGGTGGCTCAGTTGGCTAAACGTCTGACTCTTGATTTTGACTCAGGTCATGATCTCAGGATCCTGGGATCAAGCTCCACCTCCAGCGCCACACTCTGCAAGGAGTCTGCTTAAGATTCTCTCTCTCTCCCTCCCTCTCCCATTGCCCCTCCCCCTGCACTCATACACTCTCTCTTTTTCTAAAATAAATAAATGTTTAAAAAAAAGAGAAAGAGAAAATAAGATGGGGGGAATAATGAGAAATATCAATTGGCTGTGAGACAACTACAAGCAACCCAGTATATATGTAACAGGAGTCTCTAACAGAGAGAACAGAGATGGGGAGACAGAAAATATATGTGAAGAAATAATGGACAAAAGTTTTCCAAATTTGATGAAAACTATAAGGTCTCAGATACAAGTGGCTCCAAAACCACAAACACAAGGAAAAAAAAAAAACTACAGCAAATATACATCATGATCAAATTGCTTAAAACCAATGATAAAAAGAAAATCCTAAAAGCTACCAAAAGAAAATAAAATACACAGAGCACAAAGATAAAGATTAGAGCAGATTTCTCCATGACATGATACTAGAACAACATCTTTAAAGATCTGAAGATGAAAAAAATGCCAAAATAGAATTCTATACCCAATAAAGATATAATTCAAAAACAAAGGTGAAATAAAAACTTTTTCAAGCATGCCAAAACTCAAAGAATTTATTACCTACAGACTTACAAGAAACAAAGTAAATCATTCAGGCAAAAGTAAAATGATACCAGATGGAATACAAAATGCTAGAAAAGATAGCTACATAGATGAATATATGAGATGTTCTATTGTAATTTTAAAAATAACTGACTAAACAAACACAAAAATATTAACAAGGTAGGGTGGACTTTACAAACATATGCAAAAGTAAAATATATTTCAATAATAGCACACAGACCAGAAGACTGTACCATTATAAGAGTCTCATGTTAAAAGCTAAGCATTATAATAGCACCTGAAGATATACTATGGTAAATTAAAGATAACATAACAAAACAAAAAGTTATAGGTAGTAAGACAACAAAAGGGATAAAAAGGAATCTTAAGAAAATGTTTCAATTCATCCAAAAGAAGGCAGATAAAATGAAAAGGAGAATAAAGAATATGTGGAACAAAGAGAAAACAAACTGCAAGATGACAGATTTAAGCCTAACATTATCAAAAGTCACATTAAATATAGTCTATTAAAAGGTAGAGATTAACAAGATAAAAAAGCACGACCTAACTATATGGTGATTACAAAAAATGTAATTCAAAAATAAAGACTAAAACATTAAAGAATGAAAAAAAAGATATACCATGTAAACACTAATCAAAGTAATGCTGGAATGGCTATATTAATATCAGGTAGAATAGATAACACAACAAAGAATACTACCAGGGATAATAAAGATCATTTTATAATGATAAAGTGGTCAAGTCATCAAGGGATATAATAACCATAACTGTTTATTCACCTATTAACAGATTTTCAAAATACATGAAGAAAAATATTGACAACTACAAAAAGAAATAGACTAATCCACAATTACAGTGGGAGATTTCATTTGCCCTCACTCAATCATTAATATAACAAGTAGACAGAAAATCAGTAAGAACATAAAAAAATCAAAAAACACAATTAGCCTACTGGACCAAAAGCTGACAATATAGACCACTCCAACCAACAGCAGGAGAACACACATTCTTATCAAGTGCATATGAAGCATTTATCAAAACAGACCATACTGTGGGCCAAATAACACATACACATAAATTTAAAGAAATGAAGTCATAAATATCCTCAGATCAAAATGGAATTAAATTATAAATAAAAAATATAAACATCTCTAGAAAAATGCCAGTTTAGAAAAGTAACCCACACACTTTTAAATAACCTATAGATCAAAGAAAAAACAAAAGGGAAATTAGAAAGTATTTTTAATTGAATGAAAATGAAGATTGTGTATGAAAATTTTTGGAATGTTGCTAAAACAGTACTTAGGGAAATCTATAGCACAAAATGCCTGTAGAAAAATAACAGTTCTCAAATCAATGATTTTAGCTTCCATATTAAGAACATTTAAAATTTTTTTAAATGGTGCAAACTAAGCCTAAAACAAGCAGAAGGGAAGAAATAATAAAGATTAGAGCATAAGCCAATTAAATAGAAAGCAGAAAAATAGAAAAAAAAAAAAATAAATAAAGCCAAAAGCTGATCCTTGAGAAAATTAATAAAATTGATAAACCTCTAGCCAGAATGATTAGGAACAAAGAGAAAAGACATAAAACACCACTGTCAAGAATGGGAAAGAGAAAGTCACCACAGATTCTACAAATTAAAAAGGTATTGAATAAGGAAATATTATGAACAATTTAATAGCAATAAATTCAACAACTTAGGTGAAATGGACATTTCCTTGAAGGATACAACCCATTAAAACTCAAAAAGAAACAGATAAACTAAAGAGTCTACATCAATTCAAAAACTTGAGTTTATAGTTTAAAAATCTTTGCCAAAAAGAAAAAAATAAAAACAAACAGACCCAGATGCCTCACAAGTGAATTCTACCAATATTTAAGAAATATTACCAATTGAACAAAAATCTTTCTTGTTGAACAGGAAGTAACTATCCACAGAATAGCATTACCTTTATAATAAAATGAGATAAAAATACAAGAAACAAAGATATAGATAAAAATTATGGAAAAAAAAAACTTAGCCAACCACATCCAACAATATAAAAAAATAATAGTGCATCACAACCAAGGAGTTTATCCCAAGAATGTGAGATGGTGTAATACTTGAAACGTGAAAATCAAAGAAATTCATACAAACAAAAAGAAGAAAAAATATTTATCTCAATAGATATAAAGAAAGAATTTGACAAAATCCAACATCTACTCTAAAACAGGAATAGAAAGGAACTTCAACCTGATAAAAACTTTGAAACTATAGCTAACTTAATACTTAATTTTTACTTTTCCCCTAAGTTCAGGAACAAGACAATTATCTTTGCTCTTTCTACCTCTATTCAACATTATACTGGAGGTTCTAGCTAGGGCAATTAGGCAAGAAAAAGCTATCCAGATTGGAAAGGGAAAGTTAAACTTTCTTTATTCATAGACAACATGATCATGCAGGAGTTCCTTTGTGAAGTCATTTACTTTTTATATGGATAAATGTGATGGAAAATTTTGCCAACATTTATAGGCATTACGTCAAAACCTTAGTTCAGATACAAGCTTTATAGATTCACAAAATTGTTTTATGGCTAAACCTAAACAGGTGTTCAACCAACTTAAAGTATTCAGAACTTAATCTGCAATAGAAAAGTAAAACCTGTGTATTTTGTATTCAAGAACTCATTTTTCTATGCTGCTATCAAGAAACACTCTGAATTATTAACTTCAGTTCAATAGGGTTAACTAAAATTATTTTGGTTGTTCTCAGTTTACATGTTATAAATAATAATCAATAGACTAATGTTCAAATTAGTCCAAGTCAATTTAAGACAAATATTTGCTTTCTCAGCTCAGCACAGAGCAAAACATGTTTAATACTTAAGATATATTACAAAAAAATTAATTAAAATGCTACATTCATGTTGCAAATTACTTATATTTTACATTAGACAACATAAACTAATGTTCCTTTGGATAAAAACTTTAATATTCAAAATTTCAAGTATTTTGTGTAATCCACACAGCAGGGGTCAGGAATTTGGAATTTAAGCATTAACCCAGCCTTCCTCCTGATCGACTGTAAGTGCTAAACCTCCAGTTGCAGTAACTGAGTCCTTAACTCCCAACCCATTCTCAAATCCAGAATTTAACCCTTGCTACAGGAATTATTTTCAGGCCTTGTTTCCCCCCAAAGCCTTGTGTCCCCTAAAGCCTCATCTTCTCTAACTGGAAGCTATATGTCAGACTTGGGTCTTAAGACCTCCTAATATCTATGGTTGCTAGAACCACAGCCAGGGTATTCACTGTCAGTGCCCAGCAGTCCCTAGAAACCATTCCAGAACTACCCTGGTCTGGCCTATACAGATGAACTAAGGTTCTGACATAAAGTCTGCAAATGTTGGAAATTTTGCTATCCTTATAGAGTAAATAACTTCACAATAGAAACCCTATTTCCACATTAAACACAAAAAGTAGTTTGATAACAGAAACAAAGTGTTCAAAAATATAATTTTATACTTTTTCACAAAACATGATAGTTTTGATTATAAAAAGATAAATTTACATATGTGTCAAGTATCGAACACAATCATATAAGAACTTATTTTAAAAATATGTATTCTATAGGTTATAAATTGACTTAATGGCAGCAATCAAATTTTTGAAAACAGGAAAATATTATCACTAATTCTCCTTTCAGAAGGAGAAATGTAAATAAATTCATGAGATTCAGCCAAATAATAACACTTCTTGGGACCAATTAAAACTATAATCTTCAGGGGCACCTGGGTGGCTCGGTCGTTAAGCATCTGCCTTCGGCTCGGGTCATGATCCCAGGGTCCTGGGATCGAGCCCCACATCGAGCCCCACATCGGGCTCCCTGCTCGGCAGGAAGCCTGCTTCTCCCTCTCCCACTCCCCCTGCTGTGTTCCCTCTCTCGCTGTGTCTCTCTCTGTCAAATAAATAAATAAAATCTTAAAAAAAAAAAAACTAGAATCTTCAAATTTTCTCATTGCCTTCCTACTATTAATACAACACTAAATGGTATTTTATCTAGATCAAAAGTAATAAAAAAACAATAAAGGACAACTGTTATCTGTGAAAAATATTTGATAATATAAGCACTATGTACAAGGACTATTTAAAATTTTATTATGACATCAGAAATAGATTTCATTTATTAAAGCAAAATAAACTATATCATTAAAAAATGGATATCAAAGACTAGGGAGTAAATATCTATTTCTTTTTTTAACTAATCATTCTCCAACAGATACAGACCTAGAGTGAAATACTTAGCATACCTGAATTACAGTACAGTTAGATTAAGTCATCACTTGCTCTGGGTGGATATTTTTAATATAGGGCACTAATTTGAGAATGCTACCCATGCATTAAGTAACAGACTCTATAAAATTAACTATTTTGACAGATTAAGTAGTAATGCTTAACATGCAAAACTACTTCTAAACTACTCTTGATTAAGCAAGGGATCTCTTGACATAAACTGAATTTTGAAAGAGGATAAGACTTGTAGTTCATAAATTAGAATATCAACTAGAAATGGGTAAGCTTCTTGAATGCCTAGGAAATACTGCTTGAATTTCAATAACTTAAAGACAGCAAATGCTCAGTAAATATTTCTAGATTATCTAAAGCTCTCTTTAAAATAATAAAGGAATTAAAATTAGATAAATGAAATTTGAAAATCTATGAAATAATCATACAGTGTTGGAACTTACATCCAATACTATCTGACTCCAAAGCATGTATATGTATATGATCTTTACACAATGCCATTCTTTGGTTTTATCACTTAAATAATTTAAGATAATTGAATTACAAAAGTATTTTAAAAGATATGTTTATATTAATAAAGAGATCATGATCTCAAAATACTGGTTGAGGTACATGAAAAATAAGCAGAAATAAGAAAACTTTAAACACAGCTTCATCTCCCCTAAAAAAGTAGTAGAAACACTGCAAAAAGCAGAAACATGAGGTAAATGTGTGAGGGGTGGGGACAGGAACAGAGAGAAACAAAGTGTTGGCAGGAAAATGGGGAGCAGAGAGAAAGCAAGAGAAAGGGGAAGGACAGAGAGAAGGAAAGGGAGGAAGCAAGCAGAGAGCAGCCAGAGGAGGAAGAGGGGGTAGACAAAGGAAAGAAGTAAGAAAGGGAAGGAGGAAGAAATGCATCCAAATCAGGATCTCTTTTAGTCTACTGGGATTAACAACAAAAACAGTATTTTCATTGTGCAAGATATATTCAAATGTAGAGCTATTTATTTAATTTACCTCAGGAAAATAAGAATATATACACAACAAGTAAAAGACCAAGAGAAAATATGTTGAGAAAAAGAAGACAGAGCTGCTAATAAAGCTTATATTTAGACAGGAAGAATTTTTTTTTAAAACCTCCAACTTTTATAATTAAAAAAATTTAAATATGAAGACTGTTTACTCACATTTAAAAACTCATAACCATAAACACTTGTTTAAAATATAAATAATGTTTCTCTTTCTATTTACTTCCATTTATGAAAATGTTAGGACAATATAGGCACATAAAATTAAGCTATGAAAGCAAAATAATGCTATAAAATAATCTTGTCTATTAGTGGCTTTTAAATACCACAGGTAAAAAGAGGACTAAAAAAGGTATCTAAACAAACACAGCTTTATTTTTCTTATTCAGTATTCAGTAATTAAATAATAAATCTGATGCTGGAGAGAAAATTTTAAACATTCTTTGCATTCTATTACCAGTGCTATGTAATTCCATGTAGTATGAACTACTCAAAAATATTTTACATCATTTTAAAAAAACAAAAAATAAAAAGACTTATTAAATAATTTGACAATTAGTCTATTTTGGCATATTCTGATATTTTTAAAATGTGAATTGGTCTAAGTGGAATCATTCTGCTACTCATAAAGACAACCTTCAAATGATGAGAATAAAAATCACTAAAATAAACAATTTTTCATAACTTTTCCATACCTTTAGCTAAAGCTTCTTTATATTTCTCTTTGGCAGAATTCATTTCTTTTATTAACTGTCTATAGCTGGATTTTAATTTCTCTAATTCTGTCTTTGTAACCTGTCAAAAAAAAAAATAAAGAACAAATTTTAAATTACTCCCTTAACCCCTGGCAACCACTGATCTTTCTATTGTCTCCATAGTTTGTGTTATCCAGAATATCATATAGTTAGAATCACATAGTATGTAACTTTTTAGATGGGCTCCTTTCACTTAGTAATATGCATGTAAGTTTCCTCTGGGTCTTTTTGTGGCTTGATAGCTCCTTTCTTTGAGCATTAAATAATATTCCATATTCAATATTCTGTTGACAAGTCTGGGGCTTTTGCCTCTTCATATAAACTTTAGAATCAGTTTTTCAATATCCACAAAATAACTTACTGGGGACTTTGATTGGGATTGTGTTAAATCTAAAGAGCAAGCTGGGAACAACTGACATCTTGACAATATTGAGTCTTCTCATCGACAACCATGGGATATGTCTCCCAATTATTTCTTCTATGAATTCTCTCATTGGAATTCAGTTGTTCTCCTATAGATCTTGTATATATGTTGTTAGATTTATACCTAAGTATTTCATTTTTGGAGGTGCTAATGAAAACAGTATTGTGCTTTTAATTTCATATTCCACTTGCTTATTGTTGATGCATAGGAAAGTCACTGACTTTTGTATGGTAACATTGTATCCTGTAACCTTGCTATAATCACTTACTAATTCCAAGTTTTTTTGTTGATTTTCTTGGATTTTCTACATAGACAGTCATGTCATCTGTGAACAAAGACAGATTTATTTCATTGTTCCTAGTCTGTATATATTTCTTTTTCTTGTCTTACTGCATTGGCTAAGGCTTCCAGCATGATGTTAACAAGCAACGGTAAGAGGAAACATCTTTGACTTGCTTCTGATCTTAGTGGGAAAGTTTCAAGTTTCTTACCATTACTTATATGTTAGCTGTACCTTTTCTGTAGATATTCTTTATCAAGTTGAGGAAGGTTTCCTCTTTTCCTAGATTACTGAGAGTTTTTATCATGAATGTGTACTGGTTTTGTAAAATTTTGTCAAGTGATTTTTCTGCATGTCAAGTGATTTTTCTGCATCTATTTGCATGCTTATGTGATTTTTCTTTTTTAATGTGTTCATGTGATGGACTGCATTAATGGATTTTCAAATGTTGTACCAGCGGATTTTTGCATCTATGCTCATGAGAGATACTGTAGTTTTCTTTTCTTCTAATATCTTTGTCTGGTTTGGTAATGGTGGTCTCTTGGATTAGTTAGGAAGTATCCCTCAGTTTCTTTTTCTGAAAGTTCGTAGAGAATTGGTATGATTCCTTCCTTAAATGTTTGATAAAATTCACTATCTGAGCCTGGTGCTTTCTGTTTTGGAAGGTTATTAGTTATTGATTCAATGACTTTAATAGATATATGCCTATTCAGATCGTCTATCTCTTCTTGTGTGAGTTTTTAGCAGACTGTGTCTTCCATAGAATTGCCAAATTTCTTGTATGAAATCAAATTTGTGGGCATAGAGTTGTTCACAGTATTCCTTCATTACCCTTTTAATATGGACTATGTAGTTGATGTCCCCTCTTTCACTCCTGATATTAGTAATTTGTGCCCACATTGTTTTCATTAGTTAACCTGGCTACAAACTTAATGATTTTATTGATCTTTTCAAAGAACCAACTTTTGGTTTTGTTGATTTTCCTATTGGTTTTAGGTTTTCACTTTAACTAATTCCACTCTAATTTGTATCATTTCTTTTCTTCTGCTTACTTTGGATTCAATTTGCTCTTTCTTTTTTTTCTAATGCCCTAAGGTAGAAGTTTAGAGGATTGATTTTAGATCTTTTTTCTTTCCTAACATACATTCATGCTATAAATTTTCATCTAAGCACTGCTTTTGCAACCTACAAATTTTGATGGGTTTTATTTTCATTTTCATTTAGTTCAAAATATTTTTTAATTTCTCTTGAGATTTCTTCTTTGATCCATGTGCCACTTAGAAGTATTTTGTTTAATCTTTTCCAAAGAAGACATCTAGATGGCCAACAGACATATGAAAAGATGCTCAACATCACTCATCATCAGGGAAATGAAAACCGAAACTACAATGAAATATCACCTCCACCAGTCACAATCGCTAAAATTAACACAGGAAACAACAGGTGCTGGCAAGGATGCAGAGAAAGAGGAACCCTCTTACACTGTTGGTTGGAATGCAAATTGCTGCCCCTACTCTGGAAAACAGTATGGAGGTTTCTCAAACAGTTGAAAACAGAAGTACACTATGATCCAGCTATCTTTCTATTACTGATTTCTAGTTTAATTCCATTGTGGTCTCAGAGCAGACACTGGATGATTTTTATTCTTCTAAATTTATTAAGGTATGATTTATGGTCTAGAATGTGGTCTATCTGTTGAATCTTCCATGTAAGCTTCAGAAGAATATGATTCTGCTGTTATTCAATGAAACAGTCTGTAAATGTTCACTGTATCTAATTGATTAATGGTACTATTAAGTTCACCTATGTCCTTACTGATTTTCTGCCTGCTGGGTTTGTTCATTTCTGATGGGGGGGTGTTAAGTCTCCAACTGTAATGGAGTATTCATCTATTTCTTCTTGCAATTCTATCAGTTTTTACAGCTCCTTCAGTATTTTGACATTATGTTTTTGGGCATATACAAGTTAAGGATTGTTATGTCTTCTTGGAGAACTAACCCCTTTATCATTATGTAATTCCCCTCTTTATCCCCAGTAAGTTTCCTTGCTTTGAAGACTGCTCTGTCTGAAATTAATATAGCCACTCCTACTTTCCTTTGATTAGGGTTAGTATAACATATCTTTCTCCATCCATTTACTATCAATCCATATGTGTCTTAATATTTAAAATGGGTTTCTTGTAGACAAAATATAGTTGGGTCTTGTTTGTAAATCTACTCTGACAATCTCTGTCCTTTAATTGGCTCATTTAGACCACTGACTTTCAAAGAACTTATCTAAATACCTGGGTTAATGGCAATCATATTTGTTAGTTTCCTATTTGTTACCTTTGTTATTTGTTCCTATTTTTGTCTTCCACTATTCTTCTATGGTTTTGATATTTTATACAATTCCATTCTCTCTCATTTCTTATATATCAGTTATTATTTCTTTTTTAACTTTTTTTAGTAGGTGCCCTGCAGTTCGCAATATGTATTTATAACTAATGCAAGCCTATTTTCAAAGAACACTATACCACTTCACAGGTAGTATGAGTACTTTACAATAACAATATAATCCTAATACCTCCTTTCTATCCCGTATATCATTGCTCTCATTCATTTCACTTATATATAAGCATACATAAACTTATATATGTATGTATACACACATACACACCCAAGATACATGACTGTACATAACTGAATTTTATTGTTGCTATTATTATTTTCAATAAACTGTTACCTGTTAGATCAAGAATGAGAAAAATAAGTTTTTATTTTATCTTCACATTCTTTCCCTAATGGTCTTTTATTTTTTTAAGATTTTATTTATTTACTTGTCAGAGAGAGAGAAAGCACAAGAAGGGGGAGCAGCAGGCAGAGGGAGAGGGAGAAGCAGGCTCCCCACTGAGCAGGAAGCCCAATGTGGGGCTTGATCCCAGGACCCTGGGATCATGACCTGAGCCAAAGGCAGCTGCTTAACTGACTGAGCCACGCAGGTGCCCCTCCCTAATGCTCTTTCTTTCTTTATGTAGATCTGAGTTTCTGACCTACATTATTTTCCTTCTCAATCCACTGGCTACAAGTTTCCTCAATTTTTGTTTGTCTAAGAAAGTCTTTATTTCACTTTTGAAGGATAATCTCACAAGGTATAGAATTCTAGGATTGTGGGTTTTTTCTCTCAACACTTAAATATTTCATTCGACTTCCTTCTTGCCTACTTAATTCTGAGGAGAAGTCAGATGTAATTCTTATATTTGTTCTTCTATAGGTAAGGTGCTTTTTTACTCAGGCTTCTTTCAGGATTTTTTCTTTATTTTTGATTATCTGTAGTGTGAAATTGATATGCCTTTTGGTCATTTATTCTGCTTGATGTTCTCTGAACTTCCTGGATCTGCTGTTTGGTGTCTGACATTAATTTAGGGAAATTCACAGTCATTATCATTTCAAATATCTCTTCTGTTCCTTTCTCTCTTTCTTCTCCTTCAGGTATTTCCATTATACATACATTACACCTTTTGTAGTTACCCCACAGTTCTTGGTTAATTCTGTTCCATTTTTTTTTCAGTCCTTATTCTCTGCTTTTCAAGTTTTGTAGATTTCTATTGATATATTCTCAATTTCAGAGATTCTTTCTTTAATTGTGCCCATTCTCTTATTAAGCCCATCAAAGTCATTCTTCACTTCTGTTACAGTATTTTTGCTCTCTAGAATGCTAGAATGCCTTTTGTTTCTTTCTTAGGATTTCCATCTTTATGCTTACATTACCCATCTGTTCTTTCATGCTTTTTACTTTACCCATTGGAGCCCTTAGCATATTATACATAGTTGTTATAAATTCCTGGTCTGATAATTCCAACACCCCTACTGTGTCTGGGTCTGATGCTTGTTCTGTCTCTTCCAATTGTGTTTTTTTGCCTTTTGCTATCCCTTATTACTTTTTTCTTGATTGCTAGGCAGGATGTACCAGGTAAAAGAAACTGATTAAATAGGCCTCTACTAATGTGGTGATAAGCTGTCAGAAAAGGGGAAGCATTTTATACCCTATGTTTAGGTCTCAGTCTTCTACTAAATCTGTGCCTCTGGCTATGAACTTCACATGTGCTATTCAGCTGAGTAGCCCACTCCCCACTCAGAGAAAGCAGGAGTTATGAATTTTCCTTTCCCCAGATTACTTAGGTTAAGGATAAACAGTTTCTCCTGAGAGCACACTTTATTAAGGACAGAATGCTTTGGCATATATCAAAATGGTTCCTTTTCCCCTCCCCCTGCTGGAGCATGAGATTTTTTTCCAATATTCACTGTGAGAACCTGGTAGAGGTCTGGGAGGTAAAACTCACAAAAGTGCGGAGGCCCCTCAATAAGTGGCTCCTCCTGGAGTTTTTAACAGTCAAAATTGTCCACACTGAGCATCCAGAACTTGTCAGTTACAGTTCAGGTGTTCCTATACACAGCACTGCTTCCCAAAGAGGTTTTTGCTCTGGTAAATTGTGATTCTCTGTATTCACTTGTATGTCTCTCCAATTTTAGGGGGAGCCGATGGCTCTGTCACCTCACTTCTCTTAAGGATCTAAGAAGAGCTGTTGATTTTTCAATGTATTCAAATTTTAACTCTTTGTTAGGATGGTGTGACAACATCCAAACTTCTTACATGCCAGACTGGAAACTGGAAGTCTTAACTTTTGAAGTTGCTAAAGAACCAATTCATTGTTCTCCAAACTGGTTAATTAATTGTAAAAAGCAAGCATTTATCCTGTTTGTTGTTTATGAACTATACCTCAGGGTAGCCAAATAGTTGATGTAAGAAAACTTTTTATTGAAAAATTACAGTTAACAATCACATTAGGAATGATAGAAGTAAAATGCTGCCATTTTATAACCCCTACTAAAATAATGGATCTAAGCAGCAAACATCAATTGTTTCTAAAACTATTGGTGAATGGCTGAAGGGAAACTTTATCAATAGGTTGATCAGTCTGGCAGCACTAGAACCTATTAGTCAAGTTTAACAGCACAAAAGATAAACAAGAAGACATTAGATAGCTCAGATATGAAAAAAATAGGAAGTCTATACCAGTACCTATGATATATTCTTGCCCCCCAAAAATAGCAAGAATTTTATCAAGCAGTTTACAGGAAAATTAAAGGATAAAGGAATATGTGAAATCACATCAAAAGATGCTAACAATAAAATCAAAAATTAAAGAAATTCAATTCCATAGAGTAAATTACCCAGTTTCTTCCACAAATAAATGGCATTTTAAAAAGGTTGGGGGGAGGTACCTACAGATTAAAAGAAAATTATTCAAATATAATGTGTGAGCCATGTTTGGGTCATGATTCAAATGATCCAACTGTAAAAAACATTTAAACAACAATCATTTGAGCACAATCAGGATATTTAATAACCCTAAGGAATTACTGTTATTTTTAGGTGGGTTAATGATAATATGGTTAAGTTTTTTCAAAAGAGTGTTTATTTCAGCAATATATACTAAAATATTTATGGATAAAATGATACCTGGAATTTTCTTTAAAATGATCCAGTGTATTAGAAAAGGTAGGTGAGTATAGATTAAAAAAAAAAAAAAAAAAAAAAGGGGGGCGCCTGGGTGGCTCAGTCGTTAAGCGTCTGCCTTCACCTCAGGTCATGATCCCAGCGTCGTGGGATCGAGCCCCGCATCGGGCTCCCTGCTCCGCGGGAAGCCTGCTTCTCCCTCTCCCACCCCCCCTGCTTGTGTTTCCTCTCTCACTGTGTCTCTCTCTGTCAAATAAATAAATAAAATCTTAAAAAAAAAAAAAAAAAACCTTGACTATGTGGGTGGATCAGTCAATAGGAGTTTGTTTTATTATTCTCTCTTCTTTTGTACATTTGAAATTTTCATAATGAAAAACATTGTAAAAAGTTATCCAGAAGGGACAAACTCTCACTGTAAAGAAAATTTAAAAATATCTTCATTTACTTTGTCTATATTTTTTTACATGCATACTAAAAATAAAAATAATAAAACCTAAAAGAGCTATTTTAGTAAGTAAAAAATAAAAATTCTAAGTGATAAGAAAGCACTGTATCATAGTTTGATTGGCAGCAATCTTTTTCTTTCAGAGGCGTACATAAAGTAACAGTACATCTTATAATCAATTGTGTTTTATATTCAATAAGAATAAAATATTACTTACTGGAGACACCAAAACCTATTTCTCATTATAAAATGATGAATAATTTTTAAAGTCAAACAAGATAAAATATTTCAGTGAATTTAAAAATCACATTAACAAAAGAATTCCAGAGTAGAAAGACTGACCTTGATCATCTCTGCTTCTATCTGCTGATGAACACCTATAAAACTCTTCTTCACCTGCTGCTTGTCTTTGATCATCATAGTGAGCCTGTGTAAGGGTCCAGAATTTAGGTCCTCTGCATGTGTCTTCATTATTCTACTAAGCTGTTCCGTCTGCTGAATCATAAGTAGCCAAGACTATTTAAAAGATAAAAAAATAAAATTAGCATCTGTATTAAAGTTGCCATTTTACTGTGCTTTAAGTATTCAGGAACATTAAGTATTTAGTTTTATACAAATTATGACATTAATATAAAAATGCCAAGTTTCTGGCAATTGTACAATGAGCTATGAGTGGTTCATATTTAATATCTTCAAGTACAAATACTTCAAAATTTAGTAATCAGAGATTATGCAGTATTCTATGAAAGGGATTAAGCTCTTTGAGAGTCCACACTTCCTCCTCCCAGAAAGGCACATCTCATCCTGCCTAAGAGCCCTGTTTACTGTAGTCACTGTGGGAAGTCCAACCCTTCCAAGGTATATATCATGAGCCCAATTATCAATCCTATAATGCCCTCAGTATTTCCTAATCTGACCCAGGGTACTCTCTAGAGAATCTCGTACCCTCAAAAACTCCTGCTCTATTATTAGAAAACTCCTTATACTTCTTATCAGGACTTTCCATTTATCTTCTAGCTTTTACAAAAACCTGGCTTTATCCCACTCCCAACATCCTAATACCACTAATAAATATTCCCTCTCTTCCTAAAAAGGTCTCTGCTCCTTTGAAGCTCAGGTCACCCTTCCCCAACAATCCATCAGGAAGTCTTTCTGATTCTCCCTCCAAAGTCTACCACAAATCCACCCACTTCTTTCCATCTCCACTGCCACCCCTTTTGGAGGTTATGACTATCTCTTATTTAGACTATTAGAACACCTGCAAATTGGTGTCCTCTCTTCTAATTGTGCTCCTCTCCAACCCACTGCCCTTAAAGTAGCAAAAAAAAGTACAATTCTCTTGCATAAAACCCTACAGTGCCTTTCCTTTTCATTTGAAGAAAAATCCAAATTTCTTTCTAAGACCTATTTGTCTCAGATCATCTATCCTCTATCTATCCTTACAACTTCATGCTTTGCCATTCTCTACCCAGCTAAATAAATTCCAGAACCACTGTTGTTCTTTCAGTTTCCTGAATATTCACTCTTCCTGAAAGCTCATCTTCTCCTTCACATGGCAAGATCCATCTCTTCCTTTAGGAAGCAGCAAAATCTCATGTGGATCTAATCCTAGCTATTCTCTCTCAGCTCTTAAAACAACTATTAATCTGTATGTATACTTGTAGGGTTTTTTTTCCTGTCTCGCCAACTAGAATGGAAGCTCCATGAGGGCAGTGCCATGTCTCTTTCCTCACTAATTTAGGTATTTACTGTGATGCCTTAAACAGCAGCTACTAAATATTCTTTGAAAGAAGAAAGGAAGGAAGGAAGGGAGGGAGGCATAAATGCAAAATAAAACCATGAATTAAATATATGCCATTAAAAGATTTTTAATTGTTTAAAACTGGAATTAGATAGCATGGTAGCATTGCCAATTATGACAGGGAAGGAAAAATTAACAGGCCTATCTTCAACTGATAAAACAACAGAGGGATTAGAGCAGACATAATGCAATATGAAACACTGCCTAGAAGGAATGTGTGAGTAGGCAAGAAAATGTTTGGGTGGTATATAACTTGAATTAGATGGGTGGCTAGAATATTTGTTATAAAGAGAGAAGAGTAAAATGTTAACAGCTGCTTGATAAAGAAACACAAAAGTTAAAATGTACTTCAACATTTGCAATAAAACTAGTATAGCACTTTGCAGATACGACTCTTTGGTTATGGCACAGGAATGGTCAGGGCATAGATGAATTATCTGTTGATCAGAATAATTTGTGGAAGATAGTTCTTTGTAACCTAATAAACAAAATACTGTAGGCCATTGGCAGGCATTTGAATTGCTTTATTATACAGAATTCTGCTTAATGGTAATAATTCTGTTAATAATATTCCTCATAAGGGGATTTTACCAGTAGTCAGTCACTGATGCTAAAAAACAGATAAGAATTATTAAAAAATAGGGGCGCCTGGGTGGCTCAGTCGTTAAGCGTCTGCCTTCGGCTCAGGTCACTATCCCAGGGCCCTGGGATCGAGCCCCGCATCGGGCTCCCTGCTCGGCGGGAAGCCTGCTTCTCCCTCTCCCACTCCCCCTGCTTGTGTTCCCTCTCTCGCGGTGTCTATCTCTGTCAAATAAATAAATAAAATCTTTAAAAAAAAAAAAGAATTATTAAAAAATAAAAATATCTAAATTTAACTTTAGAAAAAATTAATCATAGGGAAAAAACAATAATACAATATGAAAACAAAACCACTGTGGTTAAGTTTATAAAACAACATAAATATCATAACTATTAAGACATGAGCTACAAAATGTGAATGCAATAATAATGTAATTATAATTATATATTATATATTATATATTATATTATATAATTATATATAATATATATATTATACATATTATATAATTATATATAATATATATTATACATATTATATAATTATATATATATATATAATTATAATAATAATAATGTAATTATAAAAAACTAGACAAAAATCCTAAAGGAAACTAACAAAAATCAGGAATGAGAATTTGGTAAGAAAAGTGTAATTGTGTCCATTTCCTAACTTTTCAAATAGAAGAGTCAATAGACAGCTTTATTTCTAAAGTTTGTAAATAAAGAAATATAGACTTAAGTATAAAATTCTTAAGTTTCAAAACTTAAACAGTTAAGTGAATGTTTAGAAAAAAACATATAATACAGACCTTCTAAATTATCAAAAGTAATTTTTGAGAAAAGTTAACACTGTCCATTAAAAAAAGGAAAACAAACGAAAAAAATTACTAACAATTAAAAATAAGTTGCAGAATAAAAATTATACTAAACACATCTGTTAAACATCTATGAAAAGGAAAACATTATCAAATCAGAGGTGGGAAATTTCACTATAGGCAATAAATAAGTAACATCAGTAAAATAAAATAACATACAACAAAAAGACAAGTAAAAATCCCCCAGAAAAATGTGAACAATAAGATTCAGTAGTCATTATGTTCAAATGATTTAAAATTGAATTCTAGACACAAAATACAAAACAAATAAGGGCACATTATGATGTAAAAGAATATCATTACGATGAGTATATAACTATCATGAATCTTTTCATTCCAGAAAACAGTACATCAAAACACACAAAGCAAAACAGTGGAAAATGAAATGAGAAAGCAAAAGTAGTTGGCAGAATTAAATCATCTCTACCTGTGGCAGATAAATTTAAAAAATAAGTAATACAGAATATCTGATTAAGTAATTTAATAATGAATATGTTTTATTTGTTGTTATATATAAAAATCTATATACTATAGGTATAGGAAATTCCTATTTTTAAAGAATCTATGGAATATTTTTAAAATTAAGGTAATACTGGGCTACAAAAAATTTTATAAATTTCTTCAAAAACAGAAAATAGTTCATACTAACTATACTGTCTAGCTTGCCTCTTACAAGGAAAAAATTGAGGAAAAAAATAATCGACAGAATTATTTAAGAAAAAAGTTAAATCATTCCTAAAAACAGCATAGGCTAAACAGTAACATTTTTAAAACTAATCTAAGACCTAGAAAATAACAGTAAGTAATATACTATCAAAATCTATGATATAGAGCTCAATTTGCTGCAAGATTCACAGTCTTTACACTTCCATTTCTAAGTAAGAAAAAATAAAAATAAATTTATTAAACATTCAATTTTAGAAGTTGGGAAAGGAAGAACAATGTAAAATCTAAGGAAACTACAAAGAGGGAATTGAAAAGAAAAAATAAAAGTATTTATTAATTAGTCAAAAATAAAAACAATCAGAGGAAAAAAATGTTAATAACATTAAAAGGGAGAGCTGACAATAATGGGAAAAAAGAAAATAAAGTATCTAAAATTAAGTCTAAGAAATGAGAAACACCAAAGATTAAGACAAAATTCTAAAATTTTTGAGAAAAAAATGTTTTTCTCCTATTAATCTGTCTTTCGTTAGTTTATTTTTTAAATAGTTGTTATGTTTAATTGACATATAGTTGACATATAAGTTTCAGATATATAACATAGATATATAATACATTAAGACATGCTCCCACAAGTGTAGTTTCCATCTGTCACCATACAAGGTTATCAGTTACATTATTGACTATATTCCCTATGCTGTATTTTAAATCCCCATGACTTATATATTTTATAACTAGAAGTTTGTACCTCTTAATTTCCTTCACGTATTTTGCCCATCCTCCCTACCCCAAAACTTTTAAACATATTTCTCTAAACCAAATCCTCTCTATTGAAAGAAAGAAATGAAGAAAAGAAATAAAGCAACCTACCTGGTGTAGGTTCTATTTCCCTAACTGAATCCTCACATTAACAGACAGCAAATTGAAAGAGACCAATAACCATGAACTACATGATTATCATGAACCAATTATCAAAATATCTCTAATAAGATACAAAGCTCAAAATGTTTTGCTAATGAATAATTCCAAACATTTATGAATTAAATACCTTTGATACTACCTAAAATGTTTCTAAGAAATGACAATGAAAAAAGTTCCTAAAATCACCATAACACAGACATCAAAAAGTGGCAAAGATACTACAAAAATAAATTCTCTTATAAATGCCAATGCAAAATCTTAAACAAAATATTAATAGGACAAAACAGTCCATTGAAAGAAAAAGATCTCATAGCCAGTTTTGGGACATTTCAAAAATGCATACCTAATAGTCATATAGAGAAGTATTCCCATAAGAGTCAAAGACAAATAAGGCCACTTAATGTCAACAATGTTATTTAATATTGTTTCCAAAATGCCTCTAACTGAGAGATTCTGAGTAAAAATATTTTAATAATAAAAAAACACAAATTAAGCCATTGGAATTATTATTTTTCATGTATCAGGTTGACAAAATTAAATAAAACAATACATTCTATAGGTAAGAGTTTGGGGAAACAAGTTCTCTAACACACTGTTAGTGGAAAGGTGAATTATTGAAATATTAAGTGGGCAAACTTTATACCCAGAAATTTTACTTTTTGGAACTTATCTCACACATAAGATTTGTACAAGTATACAGATTATATTTACAAGGACATTTATCACAGTTTTAATAGCAAAAAGAGTCCATCAATAAGAAATCAAAGAAATGAATTATAATGAAATGCAGCCATTAAAAATTAAGATAGCTTCATGTGAAATATATAGAGAAAGCCCAAGGCATATAATGAGACTAAAATGTCAAACTGCAAAATAATTTATAGAGTACAATGATATTTCTATAAGATGAACAAACATCTTGTGTGGGCATGTGCATCAAAAAAAATACAGAGCATAAAAATAAAGATACATGTGAAACGTAGGAAAGATAACAATATTTTTTTTGTCTTCAAACCTGAATTGCCTTGTAAAAATTTAAATATTAGAACTAATCAAAACCAAAATGATTTATGTTCCATTTCAAATTCCATCCACAAGCTGTTCAAAATACACACACACTGTGACCTAACACTACAATAGCACTTCCAAATATAGAGCCCACTAAAATATGAAATACCAGCATTGAATGTATCACTCCAAATTTAGTACAGATGCTTCCATGAAATTAAATCGCAGCTCTCATGCATAACAGGAAACCATTCATCACACTAGAGGCCAAAATAATATCTAAAGTAAAATAATATAGGGGCACCTGGCTGGCTCAGTCAAAAGAGCGTATGACACTTGGATCTCAGGGTCGTGAGTTCGGGCCCCACATGAGGTGTAGAGATTACTTAAATAAAAAACTTTTTTAAAAAAAGTAAAATAATATAGCACAAGATGAGTTACTTTGTTAATCATTACTTGGTAGTGTGAGAAAATACAAAACAATAACAGTTAAAGATAAAAGAAAATACTAGCAGCTCTTCCATAAAGAAAGTAAAAACTCACTAGTCTAACTTACTTTGGGGAAATAAAGTCTAAGTTAATTTTTTAAATTAAATGTTAGACTGTTTCCACAGAAAGAACTTTATTCCACTGAGGCATCCACAGTAGCAAACAGATATGAAATGCGAAGTACAGATCCTGCCAGGACTGCTTATATTTCTATGTATTAGTAATTTATAATTAACAAATTAATCATGCATATTAGAAGATACTCAGAAATGAGCTGAAGGAAACCAGAAATCATTGACCATGACTCCTTTGTGCTAAGAAGAAGGAGGAAAAGAGTAATTAAACACACTTCTTCTAGCCTTGACATAGTAACTGGAATCAAGTTCATCTTCCCACTGAAACAATTAGAAAACTGAGCATAATGTATGAAACTGTTTTCAGATACAGGACCACAGGCAGCACAGGACTGGAATCCCAAAGAGAAGTGAAAGACCTGAAGTTGCCCCAGTTTTCTGTCTGGAAGTCTTTCCTAAGGGAGATGCAAAGAGAAAATCGGAGTATAAGTCCAGAACAAGCATGAACTTAAAACATGAGAGTGAAAAGTTTGACTTTACACTAATTACAACATCCAACTAGAGAATCTTAGGCAGGGGAGTGACACGGCCATTACAAGTGGTAAATTAAAAGGTCAAAGAGAAAACTCTCTGGGCCTCACACTGCTTGTATGTTTATTTTCTTTTCTTTTAATAATAATGCAAAGCCTCACCTGATCTGAATTATCTTTAATTCTAAACAAATAGTCTGATTTCATAAATGCTAATTATGCCTTACCAGATGAAAAATAAAATGCCATTAGGAAAATATTTTAAAATAAAATCAGTCAAGATGGAGTAACAGGAACCAAATTTATGCTTCTACCAGAAAAAAAAAAAAATGGACAAAATATAAGAAATAACAGTTTTCAAGATACTGGATATCAGGCTATGAAGGACATGAAGTGATCACTGAAAGAAAACAAACAAGCTGAGCCCTACAATTGCCCTGACTTACTGACCTGAGAGGCTGCAGCACAGGGAGGAGAAACCAAAGGGGATATGAGTAGAATACCTGAGTTGAGGAGGCGGAGCTGAGAGTCTGCGAAGAACAAGGCAGCTAGAGTTCATGGCACAGACTAATGGAGAGGATGGAGGCCCAGTGAGAAGCCTGGAGATTTGCAGTGAGCCCTACTCTGGTATTCAGCAGAATACTGATCAGTGCATGCCCGGGAAGAAGCTACATGAACTGGAGAAAAAACTGGCTGAAAAGATGACAGGGAACAGTCCCTGCTGTTTGTATATGGTCAGGAATAGTGTCTGTTCCCACGAGCCACCCCAGAAAAACTCATAATTCATGGGGCACTGGGTAGAGCCCTGTTAGTGGGGAGTCATTAGCCCCAGAGTTCACACTGTTCTGACCCCGCCTAACAAATTTTAAAATCAAGATCCAAAGGATCAAGCTCTTTCCACATAACTTAACTGTGCTCACTAACAAAACTCAACAAAACATAGCAATATAAACTATCAAAAATGAAACTGAGAGAAAAAAAGAATGTAGAAATAAATAAATGGAATCTCACTGAGCTGCAGAACACCTTCTAGACATCTAATATATGTGTAATTAGAAAACCCCAAGGAGACAGAGGAGGGATAGGAAAAGTATTTGAAGAAATAATGGCTAAAAACATTCAAAACTCAATGAAAACCAAAAAACCCACAGATTCAAGAAGCTCAATGAATCCAAGCACAAGAAGCATGAAAAACAACTACACTATCAGTACTATATTTGAGGCAAATAGCTTTGGAACATTCAAACATTTCATAATGATAGTATAATAATTTTCATAAAATAAGCTGATTATATATACAAAACACCATCAATTTTATAATTCATTTGATGAATTGATGGATATCTTATTTTTTCTTATATTTACAGTTTCTTCGCCTATAAATGGAGTAGGAATATGCTAGCCTCCTTCCCTGCATAGTGTATGTCATAGCATCTAGAACAGCAGGTATAATTTTCACCTGGTGGGAGTTTTTAAAGAGCCAAAGAACTGAAGTTATTTGGTGACTCAGGGAGGGATGGATCACCTGCATTAAATATGTCCTTCAATGTCCGGGGAATTTCGGCCTCTCTATTTAATTGGCCTTTCTAACAATGGAAGGATTCAAACTTTTAAGCCCTTGTAGTAGTACTTTGTAAGTAGTACAAATTCTTAGATTATCAAACACTAATGCAATAACCAAAACAAATACTGAATAAAAAATACTAAGTAAACAAAAAATAAATATTTTTAAGATAAAATCAAATCAAATCAAAATAATCAATTAATTGAAGTCATTAGTTGGGTTCCAAAGACTGGTACCATATATGCTGAGCCACATTAGCTCACTCATCGCCCAATCTCAGATGGCCATTTCCAGAAACTACATGACTACCAAAATATTACTATTGCTATTAAAAAGAGTAAATCTAGATATCTAAACACAGATCATACCCAGAAGGAAACTACATTATCTTTTCTTTCCCACTACTTTTTCTTCCAGCTTCCTAGACTCAGTGTCCCTCACAATTCTTGTTCTTCTGAGGAAGAGCAATATCCAGAAAGCTAACAGGTCAGAGCAACCTTTGCCCTTCAGAAGCAAATCACATCACCTCAGCAATTTCTCCTACCAAAAGTTAGGTGCTGAGTTAAAGACCCCTGCAGTCTCCTCCAGCTCTTGCACCCTGTGATTTTTCTCTACTTAGCTACTTCCCTCTATACTGTCATCCTCATAAACTCCTTGAGTTTTACTGCTCATGTGCACAGAAGATTACTTTGTTGATCCAGTTCTAGTGGTTTTGTGTTAATACAGGGCTGACCTATTTGGCTGTTTTAAAGAGAAAACAATAAATTACAGTAGGGCTTCTGGAGATGTTTGCCTACTCCCCTCTAGCTTCAGTGGGATAGACCTGTTCTCCACCCTAGTTCATCCCATTCTCTTCCCACCCATGTCCTAAGGCCGTTGTTTTGTTATTCCTTATTTCCTATATCCCCCCAAATCTCCTTGATTGGCTCTTTCAGCTTAACATTTCTTTAAAAGCAGACTTCCCTTTCCTCCCGGAATCCAACCAATCCTTCCAGTTACTGCTCAGTCTAATCTTTTTAAACCCCCCCCCCCCCCCACATAAACCTCTGGGGAAAAGAGTTAAAACTCTGTATTTGCTCCCAGAAGTTATAAACCAGACATTATACCTAGGACCCTCTCTTTTTCTGAAGCTCTGTCAAATAAATGATGTTTTCTTCCCTCACATCCTATGTAACACAGAGCCAAGAGGAGGGGTTAATGGTGTCCATTCCTTCTCCCAACTTCACCCCTATTAAGTCTAACCTTGCTTGTCTAGATGACCCTCTGCTCCTCCTCTTTAACATCTGCTTCTTCTACGTTCACAGGCTTTCTCTTATATACTCATATCAACACTCTGAGGCAAATATCTTCATCTTATAAACGGTGGCAGAGAAATTAAATAATCTGCCAAGGTCACACAGCTAATAAATCTACCTCTTAATGTGCTACCTAAGATGCTGGAGGATACAGAAGTATGGGGACCTAAAGACCCCTGCATCAAAAGATGACCTTCATCTCTTCCTACATACCCAAAACACATGCATCTCAAGAATAACTATTAAGCTAAACTAATGAGAGTACTGTATAAACTGGTTACAAATTACACAGTAATCTTTAATTAATCCCTGTTTAGTACTTTATCATTAAATTAGAGGCCAACAACCACAAGGAAAATCTATCTACTCCTTCAGGCTACCTACTTTGTGGCATGAGTAACATCTAAAGTGAGTAAGTCCTTCTAGGCCAAGATTAGTGAGTCATTCTTGATATGAAAGTAAAAATAAAAATGGCCTGCACTTTATTTGCATTTCTAACTAGAATAATGACCTACACTTCAAATCTAAGCGTCTGCCTTCAGCTCGGGTCATGGTCCCAGGGTCCTGGGATCGAGCCCCACATCAGGCTCTCTGCTAGGCGGGAAGCCTGCTTCTCCCTCGCCACTCCCCCTGCTTGTGTTCCCTCTCTCGCTGTGTCACCCTCTGTCAAATAAATAAATTAAAAATCTTAGGAAGAAAGAAAGAAAGAAAGAGAAAGAAAGAAAGAAAGAAAGAAAGAAAGAAAGAAAGAAAGAAAGAAAGAAAGAAAGAAAGAAAAAGAAAGAAAGAAAAGAAAGAAAAAGAAAGAAAGAAAGAAAAGAAAAGAAAGAAAGAAAAAGCAGGAAAGAAAGAAAGAAAAAGAAATCAGCATCTTCTTCTATCTAACCAAAACCAGCACCACACTGGATAATTAGAAATAGCACCACTATATGCTGCCTAACTGAACATAAAAAAAAAAAAAAGAAAGAAAAAGAAATAGCACCACTTTAAGATAAATATACATATAATACATATTCACCTACCCCCAAGGAAACAAAATTACTGGTTTGAGACTTTTAAGTTTTAGAACATTTTTCAGAATCCTGAGTTGTAAACTGAATATTAATATTATATTATAAAATACTGTTTCTACCTGAAATGTATTTTTCAAAAGATTTTCTACATTCCTAAATGTGACTTTTATGTTGTTGTTTCGTGACCAAAAGTAATTCCTAGAAATAAATGCATCTCTTATTTCACAGTGAAAAAGAGGAATAATGATTCCATTTATAGAAATTTTATTCTCCCCTATCGCTCCACCCCCTAAAAAAAGAGACCATTTACTACACTGCATACACTACAGAGCATCACAGATTTCCAAAATAATTAGCATGAATCCTAAAATGCCTATTTCACTCTTAAGAAACCAATAAAGGTAAATAGTACCAGTTATATTAGGATGAATACACAATATTAAAAAAAGTAAACACTTCACTCAAATTTTGGAAAGTGAAAATTACATATAGGGAAAAAATTTATATCTTTTAGAAAAGCAAATCATCCTTCCACCTCTGAACTAGCAGATGTGTGGTGAGGTAAATCAGTATTCCATAAACAGGTAGTAATTTAAAGTTCTGAGTTCATTATACCAAAAAGTATTTATCCTGGACAATGAGTCAAAGAACACACAACTACTGTAGCTATAATTACAGTAAAGCATTGAAAATAATCAACAAAATGACTCAAACCTGAAAAACACCTAAATAATAGTTGTTATAAATAGGTTTTCTCTACAGACTATATCTTCCAACTACTTGCTTTCTTTCCTGCTTGAATATTTTTAAAACACAACAATAAAATTCCAAGAAGAATGCATAGTTTCTGTGCCACACAATAATTCAAAATAAATGGTTCTCTGAAACAACAGTTTTTATTCAGAGTTTGTCTGAATTCATAAGAATGTTTTTGGAGTTTCTGCATCTTTATGAGATATAGAAATCCAGAAGACAAGTCATTAAATTTCCCTAAAACTGAGGATTTCAAAGACTGAATTTCAAGTGCAAAGTACTTTCTATTCACAAGAACCTGTCTTTGCATTTTCTTCAAAGCTTCCTGGTTTCCAGAGGCTAGTGGTTCCCAATTCTGCCTGCAATAAGAATTACCTGGCAGCCTTTTTAAAATACCAAATCTTGAATCCCATGACCAGAGATTCTGACCTAATAAGTTTTGGATGGGGTGCAGGCATCCGTATTTCAAAGCTCCCCAAGTAATTCTAATGTATAAAACATTTGTGTCCCTAATAATCACAGGGTTATACAAAATCACACTAAAAACCACAGAGCTTAGGGCGCCTGGGTGGCTCAGTTGGTTGGGCGACTGCCTTCAGCTCAGGTCATGATCCTGGAGTCCCGGGATGGAGTCCCGCATCAGGCTCCCTGCTCAGCGGGGAGTCTGCTTCTCCCTCTGACCCTCCCCCCTCTCATGCTCTATCTCATTCCCTCTCTGAAATAAATAAATAAAATCTTTAAAAAAAAAACAAAAAACCACAGAGCTTATTAAAAAAAAAGGTGTGGGGCACCTGGGTGGCTCAGTCGGTTAAGCGGCTGCCTTTGGCTCAAGTCATGATCCCAGGGTCCTAGGATCGAGCCCCGCATTGGGCTCCCTGCTCGGTGGGAAGCCTGCTTCTCCCTCTCCCACTCCCCCTGCTCGTGTTCCCTCTCTCGCTCTCTGTCAAATAAATAAATAAAATCTTTAAAAAAAAAAAAAAGGTGTTAGATGCACAACAGTCAAAAAATTTATCAGGGACACATTTTAAAAAAGAGAAACCTAAGAAAAACTTTGCATGGTTTTACATAGATTAAGTGGTTAAGAAACACATAAGTACTACAAAAACATGGCACTTTACCTTGAAAAGACCTGAGGTTTGCTTATCAAAAGTAGGTGTCAGAAGGTTTGCAGCTGGTGAGGTTTATAAAGTAGTAGAAAGAGTTATCTGAATTTGGACAGAAAGTAGCAAGACCACATGTGGATGGGTGTGGCTCATAACACAACAGATGAACAGAGGTAGCCAATAAATGATGAAAGTGTGTGCCTGTGTGAGTTTTATGCATTCCTAAGCAGCTCAATTCATCTAGGTTGTTTTTGGCATTCACCTAGCACTTCTTCCAGATTTGTACATGAACAAATACAAAATCACATTATGTTCAAACTGTTCCCCAGTATATCAATTGCACTGGAACAAATTCACGTTTTTTAATCAAGCTTTATAGCAGAACCGACTCCACAGTCAGACTTAAGAATTACTGTCTCAAAATACATATAGTTGAAAATCTAGTTATACAGGTTCTAGTTACAATATATACTTATTATGTGACTACTAAATAATAAGGCTGGTTCATCAAAAAGCAGTTTTCATTACTTTTGATTCCCATGCAGTATATGGAATATAGCCAATATTTCAGTCTACTTCGTGTTCAAAAGATAAACCAATATTTCCCTTCAAATAGGTTGTGTTGAGAATTATCTGTATCACTACACTATATCAGAAGAGAGTTGACTGTATTCTGACAGGTGCAATTATATATTTACTAATTTTTGTTTAGCTTTATTGAGATATTAGTTAACATATAACATATGCACGTTTAAACTGTACAACATAATGATTTGATACATGTATATATTGCAAAGTGATTACTACAATAAGGGCAGTTAATACCTCCATCCCCTCACATGATTGTCCTTTTTATCTTGTGATGATACACTTTAAGATATACTCTCTTAACAACTTTCAAGTATATAATACAGTACTGTTAAATATAGTCACATGCTGTACATTACATCCCCAGTGATTATTCATCTTATAGCTGGATTTGTACCCTCTGATCAACATCTCCTCATTTCTCTCCCACCTCCACCACCTCCCAGTTTCTGACAACCACCATTCTAATCTATTTCTATGAGTTGGCTCATATAAATGAGAACATATAGTATCCTTTTTTCTTTGTCTGACTTATTTCACTTAGCATAATGCCCTTAAGTCCACCCATATTGTCACAAAAGGGAGGATTTCCTTCTTTTTTTTATGACCAAATAATATTCCACTGTGTATATATACCACATCTTCTTTATCCATTCATCCATTGATGGATGTTTGGGTTATTTCCATATCTTGACTATTGTAAATAATGCTGCAATGAACACAACAGTGCAAGTATCTCTTCAAGATAATTATTTCATTTCCTTCAGATATATATCCAGAAGTAGAATTGCTGGATCATCTGGTAGTTCTATTTTTAATTTTTTGAGGAACCTCCACATTGTTTTTTAAAGTAGCTGTACCAATGTACATTTCCAGCAACAGTATACAAGAACTCTCTTTTCTCCACAGCTTTGCCAACACTTCTTATCTCTTGTCTCTTTGATAATAGCCATTCTAATAGTTATGAAGTAACATCTCATTGTGGTTTTGATTTGCATTTCCTTTATGATTAGTGATATCTTTTCATGTGTATGTTAGCCATTTGTTATGCATTCTCTGGAAAACTGTACTCAGATTCTCCACCCATTTTTTTCTATTGGATTTTTTTTTTTTTTTTGCTATTGAGTTGTAGGAGTTCCTTATATTTTGAATATTAACTCCTTATCAGATAGATGGTTGGCAAATATTCTCTCCCATTCCTAAGGTTATCTATTCATTTTGCTGAATGCTTCCTGCTGTGCAGAATCTTTTTATTTTTGCTTTTGCTGCTTCCACTTTGGGTACAATATCCAAAACACCGTTGCCAAGACCAATGTAAAGGAGTTCTTTTCCCCTATATTTTCTTCTAGTGTTTTACAGGTGAGGGTCTTATTTTATGTTTTTAAGCCATTTTGAGTTCATTTTTGTGAGTGGTGTAGGAGAGAGGCTCAATTTCATTCTTTTGTATATGACTATCCAGTTTTCCCACCACCATCTATTAAAGAGACTATTCTTGGCTCTCTTGTCAAATATTAGTTGACTATATATGCATGGATTTATTTCTGAGCTCTCAATTCTGTTTTATTGGTCAACATGCCTGTTTTTATGCCATATCATACTGTTCTGATTGTTAAACCTTTATAATAAGTTTGAAATCAGTGATTTGATACATTCAGCTTGGTTCTTTCTCAAGATAACTTTGGTTATCAGGGCCTTTGTGGTTCCATCCAAATTTAGTATTGTTTTCTCTATTTCTGTGGAAAATCCCATTGGAATTTTGATAGGGATTGCACTGATTCTATAGATGGTTTAGGGGAGTAAGGACATTTTAACAATATTAACTCTTCCAATCCATGAGCACAGAATATCTTTCCATTTATTTGTGTCTTCTTCAATTTCTTTCATCAATGTCTTAATTTTTCAGTGTCCAGATCTTTCACCTCCTTGGTGAAATTATTCCTAAGTATTTTTTTCATGCTACTGTAAATTGGGTTGTTGTCTTTATTTCTTTTTCAGATAGTTCATTATTAGTGTATAGAAACAACTGATTTTTGTATCCTGTATGCTTTTTTTTTTTTTTAAAGATTTTATTTATTTATCTGAGAGAGAGAGAATGGGAGACAGAGAGCATGAGAGGGGAAGGGTCAGAGGGAGAAGCAGACCCCCCGCTGAGCAGGGAGCCCGATGTGGGACTCGATCCCAGGACTCCAGAATCATGACCTGAGCCGAAGGCAGTTGCTTAACCAACTGAGCCACCCAGGCGCCCCTGTATCCTGTATGCTTTTATTTTTCCCTTTTTGTTGTCTGTATTACTTTCGGTGAAATATTGGGCAATCCTGGATTTTTACTTAACTTACAGCTGAACAATACAAGTTCTGGTTTTAACTCTTATTTATTCTTAATTTATTTTGATCTTGTTTCTTTACTTTTCATGTGTACAGCAATGCAGTAACAAGTATGTTTTCTCTCATCTCCAGATATTTTAAGGTTAGATACCAATTTTTCAAAGTATCTCCCAATATTTCACCGAAAGCAATACAAACAACAAAAAGGGAAAAATAAAAGCATACAAAAACCATGCCCTCAGGATTAAAGACAGAATGTACATACTTCAAAATAACTTTAAGTTAAAAAAAAAAAAGAAAGAAAGAAAGAAATTACCAAAGCACAAAGTATGATTTCTTAGACTCATGTTCTAGATTAATGGAACTTAAGAGACAAAAAAGCTAAATGAAATGAATGATTCTGGATTAGATCTTGAATCAGGAGGGTAAAAGAAAATTGCCAAAAAAGGTCATTATTGGGGCAACTGACAAAAGTTGAGTATGGAACGTATTTTTGATAATAGCATGGTAACAATGCTAAATTTCCCAAATTTGATTATACTGCAGGTATGCTCTTAGAAAATACTTAAATAAATATTTAAGAATGAAAGGACATGATGTCTTCAACTAACTCACAAATTGTTCAGGGAAAAAAAGTAATATATAATTATATTGAGAGAGAAAGCAAACTGTAGAGTATATAAAACAAAATGTTAACAACGCATAGAGTAGAGGGCACAGGGATATCTTTGTTTTATCCTTGAAACTCAGCTGTACATTTTAATTTTCTTAAATAAAGACATAAAAGCCACTAGTTGCAAGACTTTTGCTTCCAGTCAAGATGGTGAAACAGGCATTTCTTTATCCAGCTGCATAAAAGTACTAAAAACTGGACAAGATATATGAAACAACAACATACAACCACTGGACATCAGGCAATGAAGGACAGTAAACCCTGAGGGAGAGACTACAGATCAGCAAATTGACCCCTAAGGTTATCTCAGCTTACTGAATGGAGAAAAAGTCCAAAGAGGAAGAGCCACACAGAACTCAGTAAGATCTGTTAAGTTAAAGAGACTGAGTTCAAAGCACAGAGACAACAAGATAGTCACATTACTAGAGAAGAGACAAGAACAGAGTACTACAGAGGAGAGAGAGCAGCATTAAAAGAAAACTCAGGAGATCTGCAAAGATTCCCCTTTGATTGTTTAGCTAAGTACTGATCAGCCCAAGGGTGTGAGGAAATTACCCTATGCCAAGGGGACAACCCATTCACAGTGATTATAAGGGAACACTGTCTACAGCTCACACAAGACCACGGAATTGTGCCAGGTCCCAACAACCAAAATATAAAACCTCATATCAGGAGCCTCTTTTAAGTACTGAGAATGATCCTGCTTCAGTAGAGGAGATAAACTCACCCTAGGCTACAAGTACTTAACAAATGTAAAGTAAGAGCCACGGGCACCTGGGTGGCTCTGTCCAAGGCAGGATTATTGCTAATTGAAAAGTAAAAGCCGAAAAGGTCAAACTTTCTCCAAGTAACCAACTGTCACCAATCCCAAAACAAAGCTCGAGAATATTTTTTAAAATACGAAAATATTCAGTACCTATAAAGGTAAAATTCACAATGCCTGGCCTCAAATCAAAGACTACTAAGCATAAAGATGCAGAAGAAAAATGAGAAAAATCAGCCAATCAAAACTGACCCAGAAGTAACAGAGATTATAAATGACAAAAAGAATAAAACAGTTATTGTAACTACATTCTAAGAAACTAAAGGAAAGAATAGGTATATTAAGCAGACACATGGAAGATACAAAAAAATATTCAAATTAGACTATTAAAGATAATTCATTTATTTATGACTTGTTCATTTTCAACATGGAAATGGCTGAGCTACTCAGTTTCTCTTTCCTTCTCTCCAATTCCTCCACTCTAAAGCACAGGTGTGGGGCAAAAGGAAGAGCTGGGTTTGGGCAGGTATGAGAAGATAAAGGAATAGCACACACAGGCATTTTTTTAAAAAAACAGATTTATGTATTTGCGTGAGAGAGAGAGAGTGCACACACACCTGTGAGTAGGGGGAGAGGTGAGAATCTTCAAGTAGACTCCTCACCGACCTGAAAAAATAAATTACCTGCAGACTTCCAATATAAGAAATGTTAAGGGAAGTCCAAGCAGAAAAAAAAAAATACCAGAGAGAAACCTGGATCTACACAAAGAAATGAAGAGTACAGTGAGTTGTAACTCAATGGGTAAATATGAAGACATATTCTTATTATTTAAATTATTCAAAAGATAATAATTTACAGCAATAATAATAATAATATATTGTGGGATTTATAATACAAGTAGAATTAAAAAGCATAACAATAATAGCATAAAGTATAGGCAGGAGAAATGAAAGTATACTACTGCAAGTATATTATTATAGATGAGGTTCTATATATGACTAAAATATAAATGTGTAGTAAGTTAAAGATGTATACTATGAACCCTAAAGCAACCACTAAAATAACACAATGAACAATTATAGGTGATAACCCAACAAAGTAGGTAAAAACAGAATCATAAAAAGAAACTCAATCCAAAAGAAGAGAAAAAAGGAAAATAAGAAAAAGAAAAAGCAGACAGGACAAAGAGAAAACAAATAGCAAACTGATAGATTAAAACCTGACCATATTAAAAAATCACATTAAATGAAAACACTCTAAACACACCAATTAAATGGCAGTGACTGCCATATTAGGAAACAAAGCAAGACCCAACTACATGCTACCTACAAGAAACCCACTCTAAATATAACAACCAAATGGGATAAAAAACACAAAATATGCTAATATTAACCAAAAGAAAGCCAAAATGGTCTTATTAATATCTGACAGAGTAGATTTCATAGCAAAGAATATTATGAGGGATAAAGAAGGTAACGTCATAAATGAAAAATGAGTCAGTTCATAAGAATTTTAAAATCCTCAAAAATCAGTCACCTAATACACAAGTTAATTCATTTGTCAAAAAAAAAAAACCACATAACAATTCTAAGCATTTATGTAACTAATAACAGATTCACAATACGTGAAATAAAAACTGATGAAACTGCAAGGAGAAATAGACAAATTCACAATTATAATCAGAGATTTCAATACTCATCTTTCAATAATTGAGAGAATAGGTGGACAAAAATGAGTAAAGAAATAAAAGACTTGAATACCACTATATACCGTCTTGACCTAACTGTCACTTACAGAACACTCCACCCAACAACAGAAGGATATCACGTGTACATGAAACAGTTCCTTAACAGACCATATTCTGGGCCATGAAACAAGTATTCATAAATTTAAAAGTACAAAATAGGCTCTTATAAAGTAATGGAACTAAGTTCAAAATCAATAACAAAAATGTCTCTGGAAGAAAAAAAACCCAAATATTTGGAAATTAAATAACAGACTTTGAAAGAACACATGGGTCAAAAAAGAAATCAAAACAAAAGTTAAAATGTATGCTGAACTGAAAGAAAATGAAAATAAGCTTATAAAAAGTTCTAGGATTCAGCTAAAACAGTACTCAGAAAATTAAAAAAACTATAAGCTTATATTACAAAAGAAGATAGATCTTAAATCAATAATCTGTTTCCACTTACCAAATGAGGGTAAGTAAGAGCAAATAAAACCCAAATTAAGTGGGAAAAAATTAATAGATTTCAGAGGAGAAATGCAATAGAAAATAGAAAATCAATGAAATCAAAAGGGTAGTTCTCAGATAGTATCAGTAAAGTTGATAAACCTCTAGCCTGTCTGATCAGGAAAAAAAGAGAGAAGACAAAAATTGCCAATATCAGGAATGAGAAAGGCATTAAAAGGACAATAATGTAAAATAATAAACAACATAAAAAATTTGACATCTTAGACAAAAGTGAACAAATTCCTTGAAGAGCATAACCTACCAAAGTTCACTCAAGAAGAAAAAGACTATCTGAAGTGCCCACTATATTAAACGTTAAATGTATAATTAAAAACCTTCTCTGAAAGAAAACTTTAGGCCCTGATGATTTCATTGGTGAATTCTATCAAACATCTAAGTAAGAAATAAAAACAATTCTACACAAACCTCACAAGAAAACTAAAGAGAAAATACTTCCCAACTTGTCCTATGAGGCCAGCATTACCCTGATACCAAAACCACACATTACAAGAAAAGACAACTGCAAACCAATATCCCTCAGTAAAACTGAGATAATTTCAAAAAAAAAAAAAGTTTTAGCAAATTGAATACAAAGATTAAAAAAAAAAAAAAAGGACAATATATAAAACTAGGTGGGGTTTAATCCAGAAATACAAGATTGTTTTAACATTTGAAACATCTGAAAATCAATGAGTACATTTGAATATATTATCAAGCTGAAAAGAAAAAAACAACACAATCATCTAAGCAGAAAAAGATAAACCCCTTGACAAAACCCCAACATCAGTGCATGAAAACAACTCTCAGCTAAGTAGGAGTAGAAGCTTCCACAAGCTTATAAAAGATATCTACAAAAAACTCACAGCTAACAGCATACTTAATGGTGAAAGACTAAATGTGTTTCCCCTAAGATTAGCAACAAGACATGGATATCTGTTGTCTATACTTCTATTCAGGTTTGTGCTAGAGGTTCTAGCCAGTGCAAAAATGAAAGAAAAGCAAATAAAAGACATCCAAATGAAAAAGAAGGAAAATTGTCTTTGTTTGCAGAAGACATAATCATCTGTGTAGAAAATCCAAAGCAATCTACAAAAAAGCTACAAATAAGCAAGTTTCATGAAGTTTAGGTTACGAGATTAGTATACATAATAATTATGAACAGTGGGAAACTAAAATTTTGAAAAAATACTATTTATAAGAGTATCAAAAAATACGAAATACACATAAATCTGAAAGTCCTGTACACTGAAAACTGGAAGACTACTCAGAAAAATTAAAGAAAATATATACCATGTTTATGAACTGGAAGATCCAATACTGTTAAGATACACGTTTTCCCCAAATTTATCTATATAGTCAGTGCATTCCAATCATAATCCAGTAACCTTTTTAAAATAGAAATTGACGAGCTAATTCTATAATTCATATGGGGATGCCTGGGTGGCTCAGTCAGTTAAGCGTCTGCCTTCAGCTCAGGTCATGATCCCAGGGTCCTGGGATCGGGTCCCGAATTGGTCTCCTTGCTCAGTGGGGAGCCTGCTTCTCCCTCTGCCTCTGCCTCTCTGTCTCTCATGAATAAATAAAATCTTAAATAAATAAATAAATAAAATTCATACGGAAGTGCAAAGGAACTAAAATAGCCAAAAGTATTTTGAAAGAAAAAAAAAGAACAGAAAAATTACACTACTGACTTTGTGATTATTATAAAACAGCAAAATAAAAAGTGTGTTATTGGTGTCAGGGCAGACAAAAACACAAGTGGAACAAAATAAAGTGTGTAGAAATAGGCTTACAAATGATGGTCAACTGATTTTCAACAAAAATGCAAAGGAGAAAGCTTAATCTTTTCAACAAATGTTGCTAGAACAAATGGATATCTGTTTGCAAAAAAACTTTGATCATACCTTGCCCCCATATAAAAATTAACTACAAATGGATCATAAACCTAAATATAAAGCAAAACTATAAAACTTCCAGGTGCAAACAAAGGAGAAACTCAGCAAATTTAGGTCAGGCAACAGTGGGGTTTTTTTTAGATGCAACACCAAAAACACAATACCCTAAAGAAAAAAATTGATATACTGGACTTTTTTTAGGTAGAATAAATGATGACTTTTCAGTGTTAAGAGGAAAGGCTGACACATTCCTTGTTTTTCTTCGGGTTTCCAACCATTGTTCACTGTTACCTCTCAACATTTCCTCTTTGAAAGGCAATCCTGCCCATTTAAACCATCCCTCCCAATCTTTATCACTTTCCCTAAACCCCTTTGCAATCCAAAAACTCTCCTGACTTCCTTAATTATTTTAGCATTTGTCTCCATCTATCCCTTACCAAAATACTTGACACCTTAGTGTGTACACTGATGATTCCTCCACTGGCCTGACCTCACAAGTCTTCAATCTTCTATACCTACTAATCCTATTTCTTGTTACTTTCACTATCTTACTTTTCTCAAGAGTTTAATTCCAGGGGCGCCTGGGTGGCCCAGTCGGTTAGGCGGCTGCCTTCGGCTCAGGTCATGATCCCAGGGTCCTGGGATTGAGTCCCACATCGGGCTCCCTGCTCGGCAGGAGGCCTGCTTCTCTCTCTGCCGGCCGCTCTCCCTGCTTGTGCTCTCTCTCTAATAAATAAATAAAATCTTAAAAAAAAAAAAAAGTATAATTCCACTTAAACATGGTAAATAGAACACATGGCTATTTCTCCACTTCTTCCCAAAATCCCACTAAAATATAATGTAGTTACTTAAAGTATAAATTCACAATAACAAAGAAAATAGAAAAGGGGACAACCACAGATAAGACATGTCAACAAAACATAAGAAAATGAAAAGTAGGTAAATGGTAATTGATTAGCATATCAAGAAATGTTGAAACATAAGTGTTCTGCAAAGGGTAGGTCAAGAAGAAAAGGCCATGTAGGGGAAGATGGTGGTCAAAAGGTACAAATTTCTACTTAAAAGATCAATAAGTACTAGGTGTGTAACGTACAACATGATGGTTATAATTAACATTGCTGTATGATATATAGAAAACTTAAGAGGGTAGATCCTAAGAGTTCTCATCACAAAAAGGATTTTTTTCTTTTCTTTTTATTTTATCTACATGAGATGATAGATGTTAACTAAACCTACTGTAGTAATAATTTCACAATATGTGTGAATCAAACCATCATGCTGTGTAACTTAAACTTATACAGGAATGCATGTATGTCAATTATTTCTCAATAAAAAAAGAAGAAAAGGCCAATTTATAGGGTCAGACCTATAACTCCAGTAAAGCTCAGAAACTGGAGAAACCTGTATGAAAGAAGCTGAGACGATACTGAAACAGAGGAATCGATTCAAAGTCTATATAAGGAGCAGACAGAACTCTCATTTCTATTGCTCAGCCCACACAAACACGCAACTGTTCTTCCCCCAATTCAGAAGAAAACAAGAGGAAAAAATAAACCAGAGAGCCTTTGGACTAAGAGACATTAGGCAGCTTACCAAAAACAGGAAGATTAACTAAAGTATAACTCTTAGAACACTCAACCTACTTTCCCTATCAATTCTCGTAACATAACAGAGTAGTCAACCAAACACAGGACAAGTTAAATCTGAATTTCAGATAAAAAATAATTTTTAGTGTATGTGTGTCCCAAATATCACATGCAAAATTTAACTGGTGTCCTACATTTTTATTTGCTATGTCTGGCAACCCCATCTTCAGACTAGAGACTAGAGAATTCCTTTTTGGGGAACCTGACTAGCCTAAGGAAGGAAGTTAAAGATATTAACATTAAGGAGTTCTCAATGAAATCACAGATCCTTAGCTGATCATACACACCACACACACATTCCATCGGAAACAATTTCCTCTACAATTTACTCAAATCCTAAGAAATATTAGTAAAAGAAACACACTAATTTTTTTTAACTTTCCAAAGTAAAACAAGGAAGATTTTCCCTTACTTTGAATAAGTAGAGTGAAATATGATAGTTAAGTAATACAATGGAAATAAATAGAGCAGAAATCTAAGAACGATTAAGGTGTGTAATATTTCATCTTTAATGCCTTCCAACAGCAATTAACAGTGCAATTTGGCCTTTATTTTTAATGGCGCTTAATTTTAAAGTTTATATTATATTTTTATAATCTTATAAAATATAATCTTATAAAAATCTTATAAACATATTGTTTATCCAAAGAATTTTTTAGTGTGATTAACTCAGCAGTATATTATTATTTTAGTAAGATGAATGACAGCAAAGAACACTATGTGTTAGAATACTCCATGTGATTCACTACACAAATGATTCACAGAAGAATTCAGGGAAGGTGGGTTATGATGAAAGTTTGTGTCAAAAGAAAATAGCAGGTCTCAAGACACCCAAGGAAATAGGGTAATGAAGAAAACAAAATTTGTAAAAATGGCTCTCAAACCAAAATCATTACAATAATCTAGACATCAATTTTTAATTTCAAAATTCAAAAATTTCAGACCTACTAACTCAGATTCAGGAGGTAGGGCACAAAATGTGTAATTTTTGAAACTTTCCCCCATGAGATTCTGCTAATCAGCAAGATTTTGGAACCACTGCTTTAGAATGCTAATTTGGGGATGCTCCCTCAACAGCATGATCTATTTGCCCTATGCACAATTATGATGCTATACACAATAAATAATGAAATTATTCTCCTTACCTTGGATACATTGCTGACATAATTCATTTGAACAGTACTTTCCTTATCAACTTGATTACAAAGGTTCTGTAAAGTAGATGCATATTCTTTATCACTTTTTATTCTCAGGGCCATAAATTTCTTCACTGTTTCCAGTAACCGTAATTCCCAGTCTTGCAATTTTAGCACAGCTTCATGTGAATTCTTCAGGTCACTCCCAAACCCCATTTTGTAAGGCACTGTCTTATCCTCCACACTGCGCTGTGAGCCTTCTAATCAGCACATATCTGTGTATGTAAACAGAAGGGAAAAAAAAGTCAAAAGGAAATTTGTGTTCAAAGGAAAGTTACGGCCTATTCTTTATAGGGTAAAAAAAAAAAATCACTACAACTGAATGCTTTCACTGAAATATCAGGAACAAGATGAGGATGTCCACTCTCTCCACTTCTACTGAACATTGTACAGGAGGTTTTAGCCATTACAATGAGATAAATGAAATAATTTCCATGGTAATTGAAAAAGAAAGAAGTGAAACTATATTTATTTGCAGAGGACATGAGATTGTATATACAAAATCCTAAGGAATGTAATAAAAAAGAAGTATTAGCATTAATAAGATCAATATACAAAAATCAATTATATTTCTATACACTAGCAATGATCAATCTGAAAATGAAATTAAAAAACAATTCCTATATATGACTGCATCGAAAAGACTAAAATATTTAGGGATAAGTTTTATAAAATAAGTTAAAAACCTGTGCTCTTGAAACTATAAAATATTGTTGAAAGAAATTAAGGAAGACCCAAATAAATGGAAAGACTCATGTTAATGGATCCAAAAGGCTTAATATTGTTAAGAAAGCAATCCTCAGCAATATCAGAGCTAAAACTATAAAACTCTCAGAGGAAAACACAGTAGTAAATCTTTGTGACCATGGCTCAGGAAACAGTTTCTTAGATAAGACACCATAAGCAAAAGCAACAAAATGAAAATACATAAATTGAATTTAATCAAAATTTAAAACTTCTATACTTCAAAGGTCATCATTAAGAAAGTGAAAAGAGCACAGAATGGGAGAAAATATTTGCAAATACTTATTTGATAAGGAACTTCCTTCTGGAATATATAAAGAATTCTTACAACTCAATAATAAAAAGACAAATAAACCAATTAAAATGGGCAATAGACACTTCTCCAAACAAAAGCTACAAATGTCCAATAAGCACATGAAAAGATGTTCAATAGCATTAGCCATTAGGAAAATACCAATCAAAACCACAATGAGATACTGTATCACACCACTAGAATGTCTTTAATCAAAAGACAGAATATCAAGTGTTGGAGATGGTGAAGAAATTAGAACCCTCATAGACTGCTGGTGGAAATGTAACATGCGGCTGTTTCTCAAAGTTAAACATAGAGCTATGATATGACCCAGAAATTCCACTCTTGGGTATATATCCAAGAGGAATGAAAACATATGCCCACACAAAACTTGTACATCAATGTTCCAGCAGAATTATTCGTAATAGTTACAGTGTGCAAATAATCCAAATATCCATCAACTATTGAATGGATAAATAAAACATGATATCTACATACAACATAATATTAGCAATGAAAAGGAAAAAAGTACTGATAGAAGTTACAATATGGATGAACCTTGCAAACATTATGCTAAGTAAAAGAAACCTAGACACAATGATCTCTTTATATGATCTCTTTATATGAAATACCCAAATTGTACAGATATAAAGTAGATTAGTAGTTGCCTGTGGCTGCAAATTTGGGAAGAAATGAGGAGTAATTGCCAGTGGATATTGAATTTCATTTTGGGGCAATGAAACTGTTCTAAAATTGATTGTGGTGGTGGTTGTACAACTCTGTGAACAAAATAAAAACCAGTGAACTATACAGTTTAAGTGGGTGAATTCTTCAGTATATGAGTTATATCTCAATAAAGTTGCTTAAAAAAATCACTACAGTATAACTTATGATCACCTAAAGGTCAGTTCTCAGAAATTTCCCCAAAATATCCTGCTTGTTTGCTATAAATCCTGAACACTATGATAGCATTTATTTTGCTCTCCAGACTCCTAAAATTTCAGGCAATGAATCTTTCAGGGCCCATTAGAAGAAATGAAGAAACACACCTCTTATTTTTAGTTCTGGCTTATCCATACCAGAAGTCACTTTCTTGTTAATTCATCTGAGATCCTCTAAGCTATAGAGAAAAATGAGAAGAGGTTTACATTTCTAACCTCAGGGGTAACATCTAAAGAGATGGTAAAAATGTGAGTTTTCCAAATAGAGAACAAATTACAATTTTTCAGAACAGAAAACTGGCCAGTTTTATGATCTATCAAATAAGTAGAGAAGAGAAAAAAGGTTGTGGAAAACTGCACTTCATCAAAGTTCCCAAAGTAGCAACCAGGACACCAAATGGACCTTAACATAATTAAGTCAATAAAAAGTAATTGACTTATTCACTTTAATATGGAGTAGGATAATTCCAGTTTTTTCACTTTGGATGTAGTACCCTTAAAATTTTTACTTTGATACACTGTATCTTTATAGGATACAAAAATTTACAATGAACATTTTTCTGTTATTTTACCTACAGTTCATCTAAGTCTCAGTGAAGATACATTCTATCTCATCCCATGTTTTCAATGGAAAAATAAAGAATAATTTTTGAGGCCAAAGAAATGTGAAACATTTTCCTTTCTTTAAAAACTATATCTGAGATTGTGGTTCATTTTATTCCATAACTTGGGATAAATATCACTTCTGCTTCTAAATATACCTATTTATACCTGATCTAAACTTTGATAATATTTTTTTCTTCCATTACCAGGAACTTCAAAAGGATTATGAAGAGCTCAAAAGGATAAAAAAGGAAATAGAATCTGGCAGCTGTAAGAGAAACCCTCCAGCCCATCCTAAAGGTGTACTTATACACACCAGTATTCTAGGTCTAGAAATAGAAAATAATTTCATTTATGGTACCACTCCTTAAGGAATGTCAAATGATAAAAATTTTAAAAACAACCCCATAATAAATTAAGACCTTGTCTAATTGTTATATTGGTAGAGATTATAAATACTTTAGGAATTAAGGGAATGATATCCTACAGACAAATGACATAAATAAGACTATTTGTTTCAGTAGTGTTTGAGATAACAATACAAAAGAAACCAGAAATATCCATCAAAAGGAACTGACTAGGTAAATTACAATCAAGGCTGCTGCATCTGATTGTAACTGAATAATTCTAGGGAGTGCCATTCAAATCACAGTCTATGTGAATGTGTTTAGTGTCCAACCTTCACAATCATACGTGGTAGATCTGATCGCAGTACATTCATTCAGTGGAATATCACTCAGTCCTAATAAAAAATGAGAAAATCTTTTGTGTATTGATCAGGAACTATCATTAAAAACTTCTAACTGAAAAAAGTGAGACACAGAACTTGGTATGCTTACATTGTATAAAAAAGAGGAGGAATGATAGAAATTAATTTTCCTTATAAGTACAAAAAATATTTCCTGAAGAACACATAGTGGCTGGGACACTGGAGTGGGAGACGGACTTTTCATTATATACCCTTTTGTACATTTAAATTTTGTGCTAAGTGAATGCATTGATACTACCTAGTCAAAAAATAAATTAAAGAATTTTTGAAGAGAAAAAAAAAAATAATGAAAGCTAGACCAGCCCAGAAAAGTCTTCTAGAAATGGCAAGATTTGAGATTAGGGGTGGAAAATGACCATGATTTAGATTATAAAAAGTCAAAGAGGAAATGTATTCTAGGAAGTAGGAGCAGTATGGTACCAAAAAAAAATTAGAGGTAATACGAGGTAAAGCAAAGAAAAAAATGTCTCCAAAATCAAGCTATATGTGGCAAGCAGTGGGAGATACCATACGAGTTTATCTGCTATTCCACTGTTCAGGAAACTAATAAGGATCAAACTCCTTGAATTAATTGGTTTTTAAGGCAAAATAACATGATCATAAACATGATTTTTTTAGTGACTAATTTACTGGTGCTAGTTACGTAAGTATGTTCAATTTGTGAAATTTCATCAAGCTGAGCACCTGTGATTCATGTACTTTTCTATCTGTATGTTACAGCAATAAAAAGAGAAAGAGGGACATAGAGATAGATTTTAATCTGAAAGCTAGGGATAAAATAGCTTGAAGAGAGAAAAAAATGAGACATAAGACAAATGAATAAGTCATAGCAATATATAACTTGAAAAATGAGAATCTATAATTGACAGTATCAGTGAGAATTAAGAAGAAAGATCTTTGATGTGGTGTATAAATTTAGGGAACAAAAGAGAGACAGATGATCCAAAGACAACTTCAAGGCTTTAATAAGAAATGCTGACAGTACCAACAGAATTGGAAGAATGAGAATATGGAGCTCCTTTAAAGAAAAAATAAAAGAGGTTTGGTAGAGTTATAGATGCCAGGATGAAAAAGAAGATATTCACAATACCAAATGTCAGAGGAAGATGTGAAAATTGTAAAAAAAAAAAAAAAAAGTCATTGGGGCGCCTGGGTGGCTCAGTCGTTAAGCGTCTGCCTTCGGCTCAGGTCGTGATCCCAGGGTCCTGGGATCGAGCCCCGCTTCGGGCTCCCTGCTCGGCGGGAAGCCTGCTTCTCCCTCTCCCACTCCCCCTGCTTGTGTTCCCTCTCTCTCGCTGTGTCTCTCTCTCTCAAATAAATAAATAAAATCTTTAAAAAAAAAAAAAAAAAAAAAAAAGTCATTATTGGAATTTGGGGATAAATTTGGTATAGTGAAGCAGTATCTCAGAAGCTCCTACCACCAATAACTAATAAAAAGAACAAAAAACTGTTTTTAAGAAAAAGCAAAAATTTAAATATATCATCAATAAGTAGAGTGAATACCAACTTTACGCTACAACTTTCACAGCATGCTTTCAAAGAAAAGAAAGAGAAAATTCTGGAGCTCTAGGTACTATGGCAATGTGCCCAACACTACCCAACTTCCAGAAGACTTTCTGAGGAATCAAAGTTAACAAAATCCTGAGAATTCACACTGGATGCTTCAATATGAAAAGAAGCAGGCAGAGTGAATAGGCCAACCTAGGGACAGTCAAGAAAATATCTAAAGAGAGAAGCCTCTCAGCACCAGGACAGGAAGTTACAACATGCAGAGAGGGCAGGCTTGGCTTGCCATATTCCAGGCTCTGTGAATAACTGGTGGACGAAATTAAATCCAGGATTACAAGATGTTTAATGGAATTTCATAAGAGAAAGTAAATCTCAGGGCCCCCAACAAGGTCAAACTCAGCCCCAGCCACCTCCATGTTCATACAACAAAGAAACCAAAATTAAAAAGTAAAACCCAGGGCGCCTGGGTGGCTCAGTTGGTTAAGCGACTGCCTTCGGCTCAGGTCATGATCCTGGAGTCCCGGGATCGAGTCCCACATCGGGCTCCCTGCTCAGCAGGGGGTCTGCTTCTCCCTCTGCCCTCTTCCCTCTCGTGCTCTCTGTCTCTCATTCCCTCTCTCTCAAATAAATAAATAAAATCTTTAAAAAAAAAAAAGTAAAACCCAGCTTCTGGTCCAGATAAGATGACACAAGACCATTTTTCCCAGCTCCATCGCACAAAACACAACTATAAACACGAGAAAGAGACTACCAAAGAAGAACTCTGAAAAGTGGATGGAAGGCAACCTCCCCTGGCCCTAGGATTAGAAGAACAGCACAGAGGCTAAGTGTCTCAGGTTCTCCTCACCCAACAGGAGGTCACCGAGACCTGACTTTTCCCAACTCCCGTCTAGTAACAAAAGGCAGCCCATATATGTAGGCTAACTCCCTCAGGATCCAATAGGAGTCCCTCTGACAACAACTGGAGAGCCAGACACCACCAAAAGAGAAATTATTTGTGAGCCCCACCAAAAATAAACAGCCAGGAGAAGCACTCTCCTTACCTGCTAGGCCTGAGAATCCCCTTTTCCACAAAGAGAAACTGAATGAGGTAAGAAGAACCAGCAACAGAGACTCAGCTATCAGGTCAGGAAACCTCTTTGTTCTCACAGGTCTGAGGACCTCCTTCCCCACCAGAGATACCAGAGCAGGCAGGCAGAACCAACAAAACAAACCCAGCTGAAGCTGCTGCTCTCCAAGACATTCCTCTCCTGCCCAGAGACATCAGGACAGCTAGGGGGCACAGTAAGGAAATTCTACCTTAGCCCTTTTCTACCAATAGATATCTAGTAGCTCAGCCTAAGAAAAACATCTTCTACTCTGCAGCACCAGCAGGAACCAGTGGGAGCCCTAGTTATATCAGACAAACAAAGCAAACCAAAATAACAGCACAAAGACTCTGACAATTAACTGTCATTGAAACCACAGCCCATAAAAATAGGCCAAAAGGCCTGCATGCTAAACCTAAACAGAGGGACTTCCTGTGAATGTAAAACATTGAAATATACCCTAGGGTCTCCGACATTAATAGATAAAATATCTAAGATTCAATTGAAAAATCACCTCTCATACCAAGAACCAAGAAAAACCACAGCTTGAATGAGAAAAGACAATCAACTAATGCCAACACTGAGATGAATTAGATGTTGGAATTATCTGAAAAGGATTTTAAATCAGCTATCTTAAAAATGCTTCATCAGTTATAAATTCTCTTAAAAACAAATGTAAAAATGGAAAATCTAAGCAAAGAAATAGAAGCTATAAAAATAACGAGATGGAACTTACAGAACTAAAATACGCAATAACAGGAATAAAAAACTCACTAGATAAGCTCAATAGAAGAGTGGAGATGAAAGAGGATACAATCAGTGCATGTAAGGACAGAGTAAAAGAATTCAACCAATCCAAACAACAGAGAGAAAATAGACTGACAAAAAAGAATAAAGCCTTGGAGACCTGTGTGACAGTAACAAAAGATCCAACATTTATATCATCTGAGTTCTGGAAAGAGAGGAGAAAAAGAGTGGGCTGAAAAATTATTCAAAGAAGTATGTCCATCTTGGGGAATAAGCTAATATAAAGTCACAGAAATCAAGACAGTGTGAACTTGGTAGAGTGTAAACAACAGATCAATGGAACAGAATAGAGAACCCAGAAATAAATCCACACAAATATGCTCAACTGCTTCTTGACAAAGGTCCAAAAGCAATTCAGTGGTACTGGAGCAGCTGGATAGCTATAGGCCAAGAAAAAAAGAGAGAGAGAGCAAGAGAGAGAGAGACAATCTTGACCTAACACCTTACACAAAAATTAACTCAAAAGGATCATGAACTGGGGCACCTGGATGGCTCAGTTAGTTAAGTGTCTGACTCTTGATTTCGGCTCAGGTCATGATCTCAGGGTCGTGAGATCGAGCTTGTGCTGGGTATGCAGCCTGCTTCTGATTCTCTCTCTCCCTTTCCTTCTGCCCCTCCACCCCCCACTCGTGTGTGTGTGTGTGTGTGTGTGTGTGTGTGTGTGTGTGTGTGTGCGTGCGCGCGCGCGCGCACATGCTCTCAAAAAAAAAAAAAAAGGATGGTGAACTTAAATATAAACATAAAACTTCTAGGAAAAAGAAATATCTTCTGGATCTAAAGCTAGGCAAAGTTCTTAGATTTGACACAAAAACACAATCCATAAAAAAGAAAAATCAATAAATTGGGCCTCACCAGAAGTAAAAACTTTTGCCTGTGAAAGCCCATGTGAACAGGATAAAAGACAAGTGAGAGACTTTGAAAAAATATTTGCAAATGATGTATCTGACAGAAGTCTAGTATCTAGAATAAAGAAAAATCTCTCAAATTCAACAGATAACAACAACAATCTAACTAGAAAATGAGCAAAAGACATGAACAGACATTGCACAGAAAAGGATACAAAAATGGCAAATAAGCACATGAAAAGATATTCAACATAATTAGGCATCAGGGAAATGCAATTAAAACTACAATGAGAGGGGTGCTTGGCTGGCTCAATGGTGGAGCATGTGACTCTTGACCTCAGGGTCATGAGTTCAAGCCTCGTGTTGGGCATGAAACCTACTTAAAAATAAATAAAAATAAGGGACGCCTGGGTGGCTCAGTCGGTTAAGCATCTACCTTCGGCTCAGGTCATGATCCCAGGGTCCTGGAGTCGAGTCCCACAACAGGCTCCTTGCTAAGCGGGGAGCCTGCTTCTCCCTCTGCCTGCCACTCCCCCTGCTTGTGCTCTCTCTCTCTCTCTGACAAATAAATAAAATCTTAAATAAATAAAATTATTAAAAAGCTACAATGAGATATCATTACATACTTACCAGAATGGCTAAAATAAAATATAATGACAAAACCAAATGGTTGCGGGAATATGAGAAAAACTGGATCACTCATTTGTTGCTGGTCAGAAGACAAAATGGTACATCCACTCTGGTTTCTGATAAAACTAAACATTCAACTACATTATGACCCAGCAATGGCACTCTTGGACATTTATGCCAGAGAAATGAAAACATATCTTCATACAAAAACTCATACAAAAATGTTCATAGCAGATTTATTCATAATAGCCAAAAACTGGAATCAGCCCAGAGATCCTTCAATGAGTGAATACATACCACGGAATACTAACTATAGTAAAAAGGAACAAACTATACAATATAGGCAACCACTTGGATGAATCTCCAAGAATCCTGCTTTATGAAAAAAGCCAATCCCTAAAAGTTACGTACTGTATGATTCCATTTATATAACATTCTTGAAATGACAAAATTTTGGAAAAAGGACAGAATAAGGGTTGCCAGGGTTTAGGGCTTGCAGAACAGGGGAGGGAAGCGAGTGTAGTTATAATAAGGGAACATATGGGATTCTATTAATATTGGAACTGTTTGATACTTTGATGATGGTAGTGGATACATGAGTCTAGACTGGTACTAAAATTTTATAGGACTTAATATACACACAACAAATGAATACAATTAAAACTGAGTACAATTAAAATTCATATTTCTATAACATTGGTGGAATGTGTCAATGTTAATATACTGATTGTCATTTTATATATAGTTTTGCAAAATGTTACAACTGGGGAAACTGAACAAAATGTACCAGGGATTATTATTTCATACAACTGCATGTTAGTCTACAATTACCTCAAGAGAAATTCCAATTTGAAAAAAAGTTATGCCCAGATCTCAAACTATAGCTCAGAAGAACAAGATGTGGAGAGGGCATCACAAATTCAGCTACATTCTTCCAGAAATAATAGGTAAGAACTGCCTATGTTAACCCCATGGAAGATGAAAAAAATGGCAAGGAAAGCATACAGTTATGCTGTAGCCAAAAATTACAGAGAGAGACAGAGACACAGAACGGGTCAGAGGGGCTGTTATATCACAGACAGATTTGTAATGTAAGTTCCAATCAGTCAGGGAAGTACTCTGCTCTGTTGCCCCAGTATATCTCCAGTGCTTAAAACTGTGCCTTGGTACAGCTGCAATAAATATCTGTTAAATGAATTAGCTACCCAGCCACGCAGCACTCTATATGCATTCTCTCATGCCCCACAGTCCCTACTTCAGAGTCTTCATTCTTTAGGATACTCAATAATACTAGGTATTAATTTTACAACCCTAACCTACAGGTTCAAATTTCAACTCCTTTGCCTGATAATCAAAGCTGGCCCCAGCCAACCTTCCCCTCTAAGCAACAGTACCACACCTTACTACTTAATGGTTCCTTAAATGTCTCAATGTCTTTGCAGATGTTCCTTCAGTCTAAATGCTTTTCCTCCCTTGTCTGCCTGAAGAATTATCAACAGCTAAACTTTAAAGTAGTATTCTCTGTGAAGGCTTCTCTGACTATCCCCACAATCATAACCACTGAGTTCGACTTAGGTGTTCCCTTCTCTCAGATCTCAGGGATCATGTATCTGTGATTAATAGAACACTTCTCATGGTATGTGTTAGCTATTTGTTGAAATATATTTCTCCCATTAAACTCTGAAATATCACATATTTTTCATCTTGACATTACTGGGGCTTAAGTTACTACCCAGGATACAGTAGGCATTCAATTTACTGCAAATAATTGCGAGCGTGAACTCATTTTTTAAAAGATTTGTAAATGAAATTTTAAAATAAAAATATCCATAATTTAGCAGATAGTAAGTACAAATCAGGCAGGAACAGTATTATACAAAAATGCATGCATGTTATTAGCAAAGATGTCTACTTTTAAATAGCATCTTTTAAAAAGTAAAAATAACAAAACTAATGAACTATTGAGGTTTATTTAAATTTGTTTTATTCAGCTTGTTATTAAGAATCAAGTGAGTTATGGGCGCCTGGGTGGCTCAGTCGTTAAGCGTCTGCCTTCAGCTCAGGTCATGATCCCAGGGTCCTGGGATCGAGTCCCACATCGGGCTCCCTCCTCGGGGGGAAGCCTGCTTCTCCCTCTCCCACTCCCGCTGCTTGTGTTCCTGCTCTCGCTATCTCTGTCTCTGTCAAATAAATAAATAAAATCTTAAAAAAAAAAAAAGAATCAAGTGAGTTATGCTGAGTTTTCAATTTACCAGAGTTATTAAAAACTTTAAAATAACCATTAAAAATTGTTATATTTTCAAAAATTAGAAGTTCATGTTGTATAAAAGAAATCTACACATACTTTTAAATAAAAATGGAATTTATTAAATAGCAAAATATAAAACAAATAACTAGTTTCCTTAGTAGGATAATAGAATTCCCATGGTATTTCTTGTAAGAATAAGGGTATATGCAGGTATTTATTCTAAAATGTCTCCTGTTTTTCAACTTTTGGCTCCACAACTGGCAACTTTTACATTCTCTGAGAATACAGATGGAAATGTTGTTTTTATATAGCATAAAGGAAGTTTAATCTGTATTGAATATTCTCTTTCAAGTAAGGGATTTATTTTAACATAGATGATGTCTTGTGGTCAAAAATATCTATTTAGTTATTTCCTTTAACATTGACAAAGAGATTCAAATATACCACGAAGGTATGCTAATTTTAAAAAATCTGCAAATAAGTGAATAAAAACTGTGTAATAGAAATAGGAAATATTTCATTCTTCCCCCAAGAGATATTTTCACAAGCTGGCAAGAAATTCAATGAGTTTGAATTTATAGTCCTTGACTAATAGAACCCATCAAAATCAGTTTATGGTTCAACTTACTCTATTAGTATATGTTTGTTCATTGATAAAGACTATAAAATCATTAATCAGTTAAAGTACAAATATAATTATCTAATGGTATTTCTTACCTTTCATATGCTTCAGTACTGACAGAAATCAGAAACAGTGACTCTATTTGAACAAAATACTAAGCTGCCTGCAGCAAGACAGAAACAGTCACAAAAAGCCAAGTACGCAAGTAATAACCAAGATTACAAACCAAAAAGCTGACGTCATAGGAATACAAAGTGAGGTGTTTTTTTCATAAGCAGTTAAACAGGCAGGAATGAACAGTCACCAAAGTTTAACTATAAAGACAACATCATTCATTACCAGTTAATATATGCTGACCTTGGCCACCCTACAGATTCAGTATTTAAAGCTCCTCTCATGCTTTATTTGAAAGTGCTGCTTTTAGTTTAATTTAAAAGTTAATTCAAATGAAACGGCACTGGATTGTCCAGCCAGCCTACTAATGGATGATAATATTCCACTGAAAAGGAACACTATACAAGCTATATACAAATGAACAACATGTTTGTTTTTGAATGAACTGTTTTTTAATTTTAAAAATGTATTTGAAGTACTGACATTTAAAATTATTTGCCAAGAGCAGAATTATTAGCAGAATTTTTTTTCTTTGTTTTAAAATAATAATATACATCAACAAGTATGTATTGAGTAACCATGGGAGAGACACTGTTAGGGGTACAAAGATAAGTAAAATTTGCATTACTACCTTCAAATACTTACAGTATATTAAGAATAAATAGACAACTTCATATGTAACAATGATACAATTCATTCAAAATTCATTCAGCCACACGTATTGAACATCTATGTGTCAGACGTATTTCTCAGTGCCAGGAATATCAAGACCCATAAGATTACAGTCCCTATTCTCAAAAGCCCACAATTTACTAAGGGTGACAAACATGGAAACAAACAAATGCCATATAATTCAACAGGTTCACAAGTATAAATGTGTTATAAACTTGGTGGGGATACACAAGTAGCATGCATATTTCTAGAGGCCATCAAGGAGGGCTTCACAGAATATAAAAGCATAAGGTATAAAGTGCTACAAAGACATAGAGAAAAGGAAAGAGCACAGCTGATTAGGGGAGCTCAAAAACTCTTTATTAAGAAGAGAACATCACATCACAATATATACATGTATCACACAGTACACCTGAAACACACACAGTGTTATATGTCAATTATACCTCAAGAAAGCTGGAAAGCATTTTTTAATTAAAAAAAAAAGAAAGAACATCTCCAACAAGCCCGGAGGGATACCTATGAAAAGGAAAAGAGCACATGCACATGGGTCTATCTGCAAATGTGCACGCAGGAGGTGGCTTTGGGAACAGACAGTCCTGGGTTGAAATGCTAACTCTACCACCTAATAGCTGTAAAACTGCATTTTAATTAACCTTCTGGAAGCCCAGTTTTCTGATCTTTAAAATTGGGATAGTAATACCTACTTTGCAGGGTTGTTATGAAGGTTAGATGAGATAAAGTATATAATGTGCCTGGCTTTGGAGAGACTTATTAAAAAAGTAATCATTACTAATAAAGCATGAGAGAGAGAGACAGCATCTCCACACAAGACAGGACATAGGGGCGCCTGGGTGGCTCAGTCGTTAAGCGTCTGCCTTCAGCTCAGGTCATGATCTCAGGGTCCTGGGATCGAGCCCCGCATCGGGCTCCCTGCTCCGCAGGAGGCCTGCTTCTCCCTCTCCCACTCCCCCTGCTTGTGTTCCCTCTCTCGCTGTGTCTCTCTCTGTCAAATAAATAAATAAAATCTTTTAAAAAAAAAAAAGACAGGACATAGAAGAGCAAGTGATGAAGGAGGGTTACTTTCCAAGTAGAAGTTTAAACATAAGCAAGGTTACACAGGTGGGAAAATGCGGGACATGTTGGTGAAACACTGTTAATCTGAAGGAAAACAGGGTAACAAAGATTAAAAATATTAAGTATGGCTACAATGCATACTACCCTGTATGGTCTAAATTCTAGAAATATAACCATAATCTAGATATCTCTTAACCTTTTACTCTTCCTAAGTGATTAATTATTATAAAAGAGCTCAGTGTTCCAATTAAGGTCAAACAATTTTTTTCCCTTCAAAGAGAGTAGCAATACAGGAAGAAGTCAAAATAATTTCAAATTCCATATATGTACTTCAGGTTCATTAAAGACATACAGTAGCAGAATGGCAACCAAGAAGGTTTCATAAATTATAATCCAAATGAACTAAGCCAAAGCCAGTTTCTACCTGCAATGACACAGCCTCTCAGAGAACCTGAATTAGACAAACCTCATGCCACTGTTGAGAACATGGAGGAAATTCAGTTCCATTCTTGACTTCTTTTTATAATTCAGTCTTTTCCGAAAAGGCAAGGCCTAATCCCCACTCCTGCTCCATCCTTTCTCTAAAGTCATATCTTTCCAAATTGTTCTTCTAGAATTCCATTCAGTCTGTAAACAAATTTCCCTAAATCTCTACCCTTCAACTGCTTACTCTATCTGAAACCTGGATCCCCAAAAACATAGTGCTCACAGGTGGAGGCCACACCCTCCCTACATGGTACCAACCATAGCCATGGGGCTGAGGGGGTGGAAGGACGGGTAACATTATCCTTATTCCTTAGTGCCATGTCCAAATCACTGCTCTTCCAATCTCATTCAAAATCTCTTCTTATTCAGCTTTACAAGTCCTACCCCACCCAGTTTTGTTGTCTCCAAATCTTCCTTTCAGTCTCCATTTGCCCCCAGATCTTATTCTCTAACCCAATTCTTATCTTCATCCATGGAGATTTTAACCTCTATAGTCTTTCTCTTCTCCAAAGATCCAGTCAATCCAACTTCATTTCAACCATCCACTGCTATCGCCCATAGCCTAAATCCTAAACTGTTTCATCTCTCCAACAGTAAATTTTAATATTCTAGCTTTAGGCCATAACTTACTATGTGCCATCTCTCTGGTACTATTAACTGTTACTATACGTACTCTTCAACCTCAAAAAGATCTCCAGCCATCCACTGACTGAACTATATTCCCTAAAATTTATCAGGACCCCCATATTCTCTCCCTTTTAGGCTGATGCCACTGATCATCCAGAACTGGGATATTTTTAAGTAAAATGGGGTGCTACTCTTTATTAGTCCAGGACAAGAGATATAAACCTGGACTGTCCCAGGCAAACTGGGGCATGTAACCCCCCTACTTCTTTCCCTACACTTACTAAATTAACTGACTTCTCCTGACCTTCTGTCTTTCTATTGCATTTGTCCTAACAACCTTCAGCTCCCAGTCAATCCTTCTTCATTTCCTCTAGCCATTTTTTTAAAAAAGCTTAGCTAATCAGTACTTCAGGATTGTGTTCATATCGCCTCCTCCAGGCAGGCTTCTTGGCCTCTACTCTTTGTTATCATAGCATTCAGTAATGACAGTGTGTCCTATTCATGACTGTATCTTCACGTACTCAATAAATCTTAAAGTTTTACTCTATCTCTTGTGTGTTTATTCTATAATGCATCATATGAAAAATGACTACTTTTATAATTTCATATAGGTTAAACAAGTCAAAAAGAAGTACTTCTAAATTAACAGCAATTATACTAATAAAAACTAGCAGATATTTTTCTTACTCTGAGCTCCTTAAATTTTATCTTCCCTATACATTTAATTACTCTGGTTTTAGGCTATTAGTCTCTGCTGGTGTTTCTGTCCTTCTATATAGCCAATAAATTTTGGAATTATATGGAGCATAGGTAAAACTCAAAGGATAAGTAGGGAAAGCAAATTTCAGAACGTGTACATCAAGGATCCTATTTTTAAAATTACACAAACATAAACATGTGTTTTTAAATATATATATATATTTTGGAAGTCCAAATTCATAAAAATCAAACTGTTAACATTAGCTACTTTTGAAGACTGAGACCTGGAATAGTGAGAAGAATGTCACTTTCTATTTTATGTATTCCTAGTTTGTATTTTTATCATAAGTATGTATTTGTTTTATAATGCAAAAAAAAAGGAAAAGAAAAGACTTCCTAACAAACTTTTTTTTAAAGACTTATTTATTTACTAGAGAGAGAGAGTGCACGAGCATGTGAGGGGAGGGACAGAGGGAGAGAATCTTCAAGCAGACTCCCCACTGAACACAGTCTGATGCTGGGCTCAATCCCACCACCCATGAGATCATGACCCAAGTCAAAACCAAGAGTCAGACACTTAACTGACTGAGCCACCCAGGCACCCCCCAACAAACATCTTAAAACTGAATATTACTTAAAATCAAATTTCACAGATGGAATGCTTAATAATAAAAATTTTTGCTCTTTCAAATATATTTATTTAGAAAATGACAAAGGTGCTTACATCATGATAGTTACTTCTCTGAAAAATCTCCCAATTATATTCCCACTCATAGAGTGCTCTGGTTTCATTTCTGTCCCTCTCCTAGGCTCCTGAACAAATTCCAGCTCTAAATGAGCACCTCAACAATGAATTGATCAAATCAGATCCAACCATTACTTGTGGTTGCCCAGCAAAGGAATCTGTCTTTTTGCACTAGGTCTTAGTAAAAGTCTTCCATTCATTCATTCATTTATTCATCCAATAAGTATTTATTCAATGTCTACAATATGCCAGGCACTGAGTGAGGTCCTGGGTACACAGAGAGAAAAAAAAAAATACTGATCACAGGGAGGGAGCTTATTAAGGAAAAGCAGTTCTAACACACAGCAATAATTGCTATAAGGAATCCCCGTACAAAGTATAGTAGAAGCACAAGTATAATCTAAGCCTGGCTGGAACAAAAAGAAGTAAAAGACTTCACAGACCTCCCTAAACCACCATGAGTAGTCCCTTCCTCACTGACACTTTCTTCTATCCTCTCAACCAAAATATGAACCTCCCCTCTCTAAAAATGCTGCTTAAAAGTTACCTCCTACTGCTTCTCCCCAAACTACCACTTGTTCCTAAATGCCATAAAATGCTTAAAGAAAAACCAACCAAATCTTGAAACTCAAAAGCAAGCAAGGAAAGAAGGAGAACACTCACTGAATGCCAGCTCTACTCAAGTACCACAGCGAGCAGGTACTTAAATCTTTCCTCATCGTGCCTAGCTCTGGTTGTCTCTACTACTGTGCTTGTTTATCATTTGCATTTTAATCTGCTTCCTGCTTGAAACTGTGCATTTTTCAAAGACAAAACCTTAGACTGCTGCTGCTTTATAATGTCCATGGTGACTAGATATACATTCCTAGGTATAACCAACTGGTTAGAAGGTGGGGGTGGGTAACGGTGGGTAGTAGAGGAACTCCTTCAGACTTCTGTCATCTTAAATGAATTTCAATCGCTGACTAGTGTCAGTGGATCAAATACAACATAGATCTCCTGGTTTTCTTGTCCTTAATTTAATGCAACCAAATGTAAAAACCTCAGTGAATGTCTACTTAATGATGGGATGATGGTCTTTTAAAAAAAAAAAAAAGCTTGGAATAAACAATTTTATCTCCAGCAACCTCAGAGAAATGGAAGGAAAGAAGCAAATTGTAAATAAGTTTTGGATGAATAATGTTCTAAGAAACCAGGCAATTCCCAAGAGAGATAATAAGTATACACAAACTATATCTCTTAAATAAAATATAAATCATGAAAAACAAAAAAGAGGGACTGTTCAAAATTAAAAGAAAATAAAGAGACATAAGAATCAAATGCAATGCATGAAACCTGATTGAATCCTGGATCCAGAAATCTCAGGAAAAATTTTAGGGACAGTTGGGGAGATCTGAATAAGGACCATTAACTAAAGATATTCTTAAATTAATGTTAATTTTCCTATATGTGATATTGATATTATGACCATGCAGGAAATTGTCCATGTTCTTAGGATACGCATGATAAAAACTTTATATTATCATAATCTCTTTAATATAGTTTCAAATAATTTTAAAAATATATAAATAGGGGCACCTGGTGGCTCAGTGGGTTAAGCAGCTGGCTCTTGATTTTGACTCAGGTCATGATCTCAAGGTCCTGGGATCCAGCCCCGAGCTGGACTCTGCCTCAGTGCAAAGTCTGCTTGAGATCCTCCCCCTTTGCCCCTCCCCCCCACTTGCGCACATGTGCTCGCTCTCTCTAAAATAAATAAATAAATCTTCAAAAAATATATATATATAATATATATAAATCTTTAAAATATGTATATATATAAAGAGAAAATGTGGCAAAATGTGAACAATGAGTGAATATAGGTGAAAGGTAATATGGGTGTTCACTGTCCTATATTTTCCATTGTTCTGTAGCACTGAACTTTATCATAATGAGATGTTGAAGGGATGGGAAGATAGAAAGCATGAGAGGAGGCCAGCTGGAATGAAACATAAGGAGTGCAAGCAGCATTAGTCTCAGCAAAAGTGAAAATTAGCTGTGTGATTCTGGGTAGGTCACAGAACCTCTCTAGGTCTCAGCTGAAAGAGGAGGAAATAGATGACTTCCAAGTCCTTCCATCTACAAATTTCCATTATTCTAATTCTACTACTACTTCTTAGCTCTAGAACCCAAAAGATAACTATACACAAAGTGGAAAAATACATTGGACTATTCTAAGGATAAAATGAAGTATTTAAAACAGCTAGCCAAATGCCTGTCACATGTAACACAAACAATAAATAGTAATTCCTCTCTTTTGAGAAAATATCTTTAAAATTCTTCATCAAAAAAAAAAAAGAAAGAAAGATAGGACTACTAATTAACTTAAAAGAAATAAGCAACACAGGGGGCGCCTGGGTGGCTCAGTCCTTAAGCGTCTGCCTTCGGCTAGGGTCATGATCCCAGGGTCTTGGGATGGAGCCCCGCATCGGGCTCCCTGCTCTGCGGGGAGCCTGCTTTCCCCTCCCCCATTCCCCCTGCTTGTGTTTCCTCTCACTCTCTCTCTCAAATAAATAAATAAAAATCTTAAAAAAAAAAAAAAAAAGAAAGAAAAGAAATAAGTAACACAGAATTGGAAAGATTTATTTTAATATCTATTCAATTTCAGTTTGCACCTAAAATATCTATCCCAAGAGGCAGAATATATACTCTGATGAAGCTACAAAAAGAAAAACCATAATAAATGAACCTCCTAAGAGTTTAGACAAGCTGCATGCTTTCAAGTGAACACAGTATGATATACATCTAATGATAGTATGCTCCAGAATTTGCAAAATAAAATAACAATAAAATTATATATCAGAATTTTGGGTAACAGTCTGAGAATATTTCAGGCTAGCTTATAATTTTTAAGACATCTCTTTTAAAAAGACAGCATAGGGGAGAAGGCTTAAAATTCAATAACAAAGTAGGGTCGCCTGGGTGGCTCAGTCAGTTCAACGTCGGACCCTTGGTTTCAGTTCAGGTTGTGATCTCAGGCTCGTGTGATGGAGCCCCACATCTGGCTGCACACTCATCTCCGAGACTCCTTGAGGTTTTTTCTGCCTCTCCCTCTGCCCCTCCCACTCTGCTCCGCCTCCTGCTTGCACATGCGCACACACAGCCTCTCTCTCTCAAAAATAAATAAAATCTTTTTTAAAAATTCAATACAAAGTATAGCCAGTTATTTTCACTTCCAAGAAGATTCTGAAGTCAAATGAAATCAAAGTCATAATTAATTAAAAGTCATATAAATTAAAAGGAACCGCACAAGGAGTACAGTCAATGATATTATAATAGCATTGTGTGGTGACAGATGGAGTAGCTACACTTGTGCTGGGTATAGCATAATGTATAAACTTGTCAAATCATTCTGTTGTACACCGGAAACTGATGTAATACTGTGTGTCAACTACGCTCAAAAAAAAATTTTTTTTAATAAAATAAAAATAAAAACAAAAAGTCATATAAATTAAATTTCAGGGGAAAAAGCAAAACAAAGTATTAACCAGAACATACGACAAACTTGCTAGATGGTTTTATTTCCAGCATAACATTATTTCTAACATTATAATTAATTTCCCTTTTGGTGAAATAACCAATCTTTAACATAATGGGAAAGATAGTTGTCTAAAAGGTTTCTGGGCATGACGCCAGCATCCACCCAGTTGCTCAAAACCCAAAAATCTTGGAGTCATCCTTGGGAATGTTCTGTTTCCATACCCAAACTATTCAAAGTCCCACAAATTCTGATTCAGATACATTTCAAATCCATCCATCTCTCAGGTTGCTAGCACCTTCTCAGGCCACCACTATCTCACCTCAGCTCCTGAAACTGCCAGCTTGCACTTTCACCCAGCAGTCCATTCCTTACACAGCAGCTCAAATGATGATATCATTTAGAATTAAAATACAAGCTTCCTACCAAACCCTTCAAAGCCCTGCATATTTCTTTTTTTTTTTTTAAGATTTTCTTTATTTATTTGATAGACAGAGACAGCGAGAGAGGGAACACAAGCAGGGGGAGTGGGAGAGGGAGAAGCAGGCTTCCCACTGAACAGGGAGCCTGATTCGGGGCTTGATCCTGGGATCGTGACCGGAGCTGAAGGCAGACACTTAATGACTGAGCCACCCAGGCAGCCCAAAGCCCTGCATATTTCTGTAACCTCTTCTTACCCATCTCTGCCTCTCTCACTAAGTCAGCCACACTGGGGTTTTTTCTGTTCCTCAAACTCACCAAACTTTCCTGCTCCAAAGTCTTTGTACCCACTATTCCTTCTTTCCCTCTACCGCCTCCAGCTTTATTAAGGTATTATTGACATATAACATGTGTAAGTTTTAAGGTATACAATGTGATGATTGGATCTATGCATATATTACAAAATGACTACCCCAATAAGGTTAGTTAATATCTCTATCTCTTCATGTAATTATAATTGTGTGCGTGTGAACGTGGTGATAACATTTAAGATCTATTCTCTTAACAAATTTTAAGTACATAATACAGTATTGTTAATTATAGTCACCAAGTTGTGCATCAGATCCCCAGATCTTATTTATCTTACAGCTGAAAGTTTGTACCATTTAACCAGCATCTCCCCATTTCCCCTACTCCTCAGCTTCCCCTACTCCTCAGCTGCACCATTCGACTCTATTTCTAGGAGTTGGGCTTTTTAAGATTTCACATATGAGTAAGAACATATAGTATTTGTCTTTCTCTGACTTATTTCACTCCACTATTCCTTCTAATGAGAATGCTTTCCCCACCAAAAATACCATACACAGACACACACACACACACCACCTACTCTTGAAATAGCTCCTTCTCATATATAGGTTCATCTTAAATATCAACTCCTTTTGTGACCACCCTATCTAAAGTAGCTCCTACCTCATTATCTCCAAATTATCTGCTTTTTTGCCTTCCTTCAAAAAAGTTTATTATAATTCATAATTATTTTGTCAGTTTATTTTTAAACCTGCCCCCCCACTTTAAAATACAGCTATAAGGATGGAATATCCAGTTCATTCATCATCATATCCCCAGAAGCAGCAAACTGTCTGATATGTAATAGAAGTCTATCACTGTACAGCAAACAACAAATGAATGAAATAGTAAATGAATATATGACTGTACTAAACAAATGCTATTAATGGAAATACAGAAACTAGAGGAGGAGTGACTGAGAAGAAAATAAGATATACTCAGTTTGGTGCCATGTGGTTGAAAATACAGGACTAGTGGACACACAGGCTGGAAAGGGTTATGGATTGGAATTCTGCTGAATGTAAATGCTAGTTGAGAAAAAACAATAATTACATTGCAAATGAGATAGAATTCAGCAGGATAAATGACAAGCAAAAATACATAAAACAAATATGAAATGACTGTGTAGGTAAAATAATCTAACATAAACACTACAAAATCAAGAGAAGTCAAAACTGTCTCACAGTTTCAGTTTTTAGTAATTCACTAAGAAGAGTAAAGTAATCCTACCTTACTACTATTCATTGCTGGTCATATCTCAGCTAAAGTAGCAGGTCCATGTTGAAGGATTACACATTGGGGATGAGGAAGACACTTGAGAAAATGTGCAGTAAAGTCTCACGGGAATGACCACAGGTCTGGCCAGAAAACATGAGCTGCAAGAAGAAATTCAAGGAGTCAGAAACGTTAACGGCAGAGAAAAAGTGAAAATGTGCACATGGAGTATAGTAGGCTACTACTGGAAATTAACTGTGACAGTGTCTCAGAGTCACCACATGAAGAATAAGAATGCTATATTTACCTAACTTTTCCACCCCCTGCTTACGCTCTCCCATTTCTTTCCACAACTTTCTCGATGTGTAACGCATCTTACCTTCTCCCCTAATCTATTCCGTTTTGAATAGGTAATTCATGTTTTTCTCCATTTTCATAGCATAAAAATCATTTTGAGTTTGAAGCATATCAAAAGAAGCAAGTGCATTTGTTAAAATATTATTACAGCCTAAAGAAGTAATTAACTATGTAAGAAAAACTCTCAAAGGCTGGTAAGGTTTGGGAAAGATTCTCCCAGCATATATGCATTTTCTTTAATACCAAAGAAAGTATTAAAGAAAGCATGCCAAAGCCTGACTCCTCTGTCAGCTGTTCTCTCAATTCTTGTCACTAGGAGAATTTCTAAGGTGCTTCTTGGTCACTGGCTCTCTTCTTAATCACTGATGTCAATATATGTCGTTTACAGCTCTGTCACCACGCCTCATTTTCTGCCTCAGGCCCTTGTATGTCTAATCCCGACTTCTTGGTTATAAGAATGTTTGCTTTTTCTGTTTCCTGTCATTTCCCCCACTTCACTGACTTTCACAATAATCAGAGGACATTTCATGGGGGTTACCAATAAGATTACTCCTTCCCTCTGGTCAGGAAATTGGCCAAAGTATGTAAGGAATATCTTCCAAGTCTCCCACTCTTCTAAGCTTTTTACTCATTTCCAAAAAGATTCCTTCTTGGCCCCCCAGATAAGTATATGCTCTCCTGTAGATTTGGCAAGGTTCCCAAAGCTAGAACTGGTTGGAAATCTAATCTACATATAATGAGAGTATTATTACATCCCTCTTCTTCCGTTAAACTGTGACATGATTGAGAACAGGGATTATCATCTTACTATAGCCAGCATCCTACACAATCCCTGGAACATTGTAGCCACCAAACAAGTGAGTACCAAATGAACGAATTTCCAAGGTAAATTATGGCTTTCCCTGACTTGTACACTTCGGTGTAAAGTAGGACTTTAACAAGAGTTTTTACATTAAATGGTAAAATTCATGACTTTAAATGATACTTAAATATGAAAATTTTAATCATGCTGCTGTCAATAGCTTATCTTCAGTTAAGCCCCTTAGATATAATACAGTAAACAGTGTTACTTATAAAGATTTCCAAAGAACTAAATGTATGAGTGTGTACAAAAATGTACATATTACATATGTTAGCGAATTCCACTCCAGGGACAGACCCCAAAATTACTGAACTATCCATTTAATTTGAAATGTTTTAGCCACTTCTCTATCAGCAAGGTCAGCTGAGAATACCTAGAATTTCACATTCTGGTCTTTCACTGTGATATAGAAACAGTTATTTTCAAAGACCTAAGAACAAGAAAGGTAACTATTCAACTAAGATTCCATGCCCAACACTGAGCAGTGCAGTGGCAAGTGTCTTGCTCAAGGAAGCTAGTCAAAGCACCCATCTGTTATTTATGTGTCACTCTCCAACACAACATGTTTCTATAATTTTTATTTTTCAATGAAAAAACCCTATCTTCCATATGATACTGAAATAGTTTGGGTTAAAAATAAGTAACAACTACCTTGGTGGCATTTCTAAACGGAACATTTCTTTCATTAAACTAATATAAACCATTGAATAAAAACTATATTCCTTATGTTACCTCAAAGATACAATCATCCTCATCAGAACTCAGCAAAGATTCCTAGAGACAAGTTGAAAATGCGTAGTAACTACTTTCTAGTGCACCTTAATCTTCCCCACCAACTTCCCCAACCACATAGGCTACCATCTTTAACTCACAATCATAGTAAAAATATAGTTCCTATTCCTTAACTATGCTTCTCTTCATGAGGTAAGAGGGGTGCCTAGGGTGCAAAATTTATGGAGACATTCACTCTCAGGGTCATACCCTGTAGTTGCATGACCCTGAAAGCCAGTCATGTGTGTTAGGCATCTCCCTTGCCTCTCATGCTCATGGTGCATACTTCTCTTTCTTACTTCTACCCCTCCTACTTCTCTAAATAACACCCAATTGTGATTAACCAAAACTTAATTCTGGTAAGCCAAATATCTAAAATGAAGCGATAAATTTAAATATAATTTTACATCCATTTAAAATCATGTTTTCACAAAAAATTTCTTGTTTGTGATGTGATTTTGGATGAAAAATAGATGAGGCAGTAATGCCTCACGGATTCAAAATAAGAATTCCTGAAATAGGTTCCTGAAATAAGCACAAAGTTCCTAGAATAGGTACATAACCCAGGCCTGGACAATCAGCATATTTCCCTCCCCAAGCAGTAGTTCAGGAATGGGTATGTGATCCAATTGGACAACTAAAACTCAATCCCAAAATTTTTGCCAGAACTCATTAGGAAGTTCTCTTTTGGCTGAGGTTGTTAAACTGAAAGAACATGGTAGATACCAACTTGTCAGAGAGCCAACCCAGAGAAAACAAAAGCCAAGAGATGGAAAGAGAAATGAAAACTCTGAAAATATTTTGTCCCCAGAGCTAATCACACCTGAGTTCAGGTGAATTCAGGTGTGAATAGATGTAGCTGCTAGAATTTTAGAATTGCTGTTGAGAAACAATTCTCTCTGGATTTCCCAGGTTCCTGCACATCAGAGGCTTCTGAGCAAAAGGTACTATAAGAATAATTGCATAATATCCAGCCTTGGAAGCTAGAGAGTGTGTCTCCCTAAAGATAGAGACCTCCAATGAGCTTTGGCAAAATAAAGCCCTCTCCCTACCTCCCCTGGAAGATATTTACCTATATTCCTTTTTTTCTCATATTTCTTATGTTACTTTATATATTTTTTCTGATATTTACTTGTATTCTAGGGCACTAAACCTAAAGACACTTCCCCATTCTCCTCTGGAGAGATTTGCTTAAAGAATAATCTCTTTCCCTCCGGAGGGTAATTTCAGTCCCACAACTGTTTCAGACTTAATAGTTACATGTGGCAATAAATTACTTTTTTAAATTAATTCATTCAACAAATATTTGCTGAGAGCCTACTAAGCTATGTACCCTGCACTTTCGTACAAAACATCTCAGACAAAAATTCCTCCCTCATGGAGATTGTATTCTACAGAGGAAACAAAACACAAAATAAATACATAAAATATATAGTATAAAGTCCTGATAAGTGTTACAAAGAAAAAGCAGGAAGAAGGCCTGGGTCCATTGGTTAAGTGTCCCACCCTTGGTTTTGGCTCAGATCATGATCTCAGAGTCCTGAGAGAGAGCCCCGCACGTCAGGCTCCATGCTCAGTGCAGAGTCTGCTTGAGACTCTCTCTCTCTCTGCCCCTACCCCCCACACTCTTTCTCTTTCTCTCTCTAAAATAAATGAATAAATCTGAAAAAAAAAGAAAATGGCATCCAAGATGGCAGAGGAGTAGGAGACCTTAGTTTTGTCTGGTCCCAGGAATTCAGCTAGATCTATCAAGTCATTCTGCAGTCAAATGCTCTACCACTGAGCTATATCCCCTATCAAGTCATTCTGAACATCTGCGAACTCAACCAGAGATAAAAGAATAGTTACAACTCTACAATTAGAAAAGCGACCACTTTCTGCAAAGTAGGAGGTGCAGAGAAGTGAATCTGAGGCGATATATGGGAAGATAAACGGGGGTGGGAGCCTCCTTAAGCTGGCTACCGGAAAGTGATACAGCAGCAGAGCACAAAATCAGAACTTTTAGAAGTCGGCTGCGGTGAGGGATGTCCCTGCCTGAAAGGTGCTCAGGTGGTGAAGTGGGGCAGAATCCTAAGTGGGACAGTGTGGTTTCAGGACCCTCAGGGTCACAGGGAGACCAGGAGTACATGAGTGCAGCAGAGCTCCCAGGCATCAGAGCAGGGAAGCTGGCTGCTATCACCGAGCCCAGGAGTGGGCTCTCAGCTCTGGGTTGCCATAAACCAGGAACCACAGTGGCACGGTCAGGTGACTGCTCTCCAAGCAGGGGCCCAGCAAGCAGCAGAACCATGGGGAGACCCCCTTCTCTCCCCCCACAGGAGTGACACAGATGCACGCTACAGGAGTCTGCAGGGTTTGAAGAATCAAAGTGGGGTCACGAGCCTGAGATAGAAATGCTGGGTCAGGGGCTGGGTGAGCATGGAGATAGGAATGATTGACTGCTTTCCCCTGAGGGCGTACTGAGCAGTGGGGCCCCGAGCTCTCAGCTCTGGGGCTGGAGATTGGGAGGCCGCCATTTTCATTCTCATCCTCTAAAGCTGCGCGGAAAGCCTTTAGGAAACAAAAGCCACTTAGGGCAATCCAGAGTCACTTACACTTAGCCTGGCCCCCTGGCAAGGGTGGTGCAATTCCGCCAGGGTCAAAGACACCTGAGAATCAGTGCAACAGGCCCCTCCCCCAGAAGACTGGCAAGAACATATGGCTAAGACCAAGTTTACCCATCACACACAACTGCAAAACTCCAGTGCTAGGGGAAAATAGTATTAGAATTCATGGGTTTTTTCTCATGGTTCTTTAGTCTTTCATTTTTAATTTTTTTTCGCTTTCTTTTTCAACCAATTTCTTATTTTATCAACTCTAAGTCTTTTTTAACTTTCATTTTTACAGTTATATTCTATCCTTTCATTGTATTTTCTTTTTTTTCTTTTTTTCTTTTTTTAAGATTTTATTTATTTACTTGACACAGAAAGAGAGAGGGAGAGAGCAAGCACAAGCAGGGGGAGCAGCAGAGGGAGAGGGAAACAGGCTCTCTGCTGAGCAGGGAGCCCTATGTGGGGCTCAATCCCAGGACCGCGGGATCATGACCCAAGCCGAAAGCAGCTGCTTAACCAACTGAGCCACCCAGGTGCCCCTAATTTTCTTTTTATATATATATGGGTTTTTTTCCTTTACAATTTTGTGATGTAGTTTCTTCTAACAAACTGACCAAAATACACCAAGAATCTAGTGTATTGCTTCTGTTCTCTTCGCCTATTTATATTCTTTTTTGTCTTTTAATTTTCATTTTTACAGTTACATTCTATCCTTTCATTGTATTTAATTTTATTTTTGTACATATATAAGTTTTTCTTTCTTTACAATTTTGGGATCTAGTCTTCTAACAAACAGACCAAAATACACACAGGATCCAGTGTATTGCTCTGTTCTGTTCACCTGATTATATTCTCTCTTTCTTTTTTTTTTTTTTAAATTTTATTTTTTTCAGTTTCAAGTCTCTTCTGATTTGTTTAGTGTCTATTTCTCTGGGGCCATTTTAGTATTTTGTTCTCTTGTTCATCTATTCTTCTCTGGACAGAATGACAAGATGGAAAAACTCCCCTCAAAAAAGAGAACAAGAGGAAGTACTGACTGGCCAGGGACCTAATCAGTATGGATATAAGTAAAATGTTGGAATTAGAATTCAGAATAACGATTATAAAGATACTAGCTGGGCAGGGGCACCTGGATGGCTCAGTCGGTTAAGTGTCTGCCTTTGGCTCAGGTCATGATCCCAGGGTCCTGGGATCGAGCCCCACATCAGGCTCCCTGCTCAGTGGGGAGCCTTCTTCTCCCTCTCCCTCTGTCCCTCCCCCTGCTTGCGCTCTCTCTCTCTCTTTCACTCACTCGCTCTCTATCTCAAATAAATAAAATCTTTTAAGAAAAAAAAGATACTAGCTGGGCTTGAAAAAAGCATAGAAGACACTAGAGAATCCTTTTCAGGGGAAATAAAAGAACTAAAATCTAATCAAGTTGAAATAAAAAAGGCTATCAATGAGATGCAATCAAAAATGGAGGCTCTAATTGCTAGGATAAATGAGGCAGAAGAGAGAATTAGTGATATAGAAGATAAAATGATGAAAAATAAGGAAGCTGAAAAAAAGAGAGATAAACAACTACTGGATCATGAGGAGAGAATCTGAGAGATTAAGTGATACCATAAAGCAAAATATTAGAATAACTGGGATCCCAGAAGAAGAGAAAAGAAAGGGGGAAGGGCAGAAGGTATAATGGAGCAGATTATAGCTGAGAACTTCCCTAATCTGGGAAAGGAAACAAGCATTCAAGTCCAGGAAGCACTGAGAACCCCCCTCAAAATCAATAAAAATAGGTCAATACCTCAAAATATAACAGGGAAAAATAAAACAAGACGAAATCAGAGAGGGAGACAAACCATAAGAGACTCTTAATCATAGGAAACAAACTGAGGGTTGCTGGAGGGAGGGAGGTAGGGGATGGGGTAACTGGGTGATGGACATTAAGGAGGGTGCATGATGTAATGAGTGTGATGTATTCTATGAGACTGATGAATCACTGAACTCTACCTCTGAAACTAATAATGCACTATATGTTAATTAATTGAACTTAAAGTTTAAAAAAATAATAAAATTAAATTTTAAAAAGAGAAAAGACAAAGCAGAAAAAGGTAACAAGAAGTATGAGAAAGGTAGGCAATTACAAACTGATGTTAATTGATCAAAGACTTAGAACATGGTATTTGAGCCAGGACCTAAGGGAGATAACAAAGGAAATCATATGGATATCTGGAGAAGAGCGCCAGGGTAACAGTAAGTGTGAAGCACTTATTTAAGGACAAGCAAGGAGGCCTGCATGGTAGAAACAATAGAAAACTCTGAGTTCAGAGAAAGATCTTACATGAGGGAAGAAGAGCAGGACCACAAAAACTAGTTCATTATGAGATCTTGAACTTCTACTCTAAGTTACATGGGAAGCCACTGCAAGATTCTGAGGAAAGAAATCATCTCTTACTTTTTAAAAGGATGACACTAATATTCTGAGGCTAATTTCCTGAGAGCCAAAGTAGTAGCAGGGAGCCTTGTTAGAAGTTAAACAGAAGAGAGGACAGATGGTGTGGAACCAGAGTGAACCCCAAACAGAGGTGGTGAGAACTTGGTCAGATTTCATATATATTTTGAAGCCAACAGAATATGCTGAATTATTGTGTGGTAGAAATAAAAGAAAAAGAGTCAAGGATAACTTCAAGGTTTGGGGTCTGATCAAAAACAAGAATGGAAGCCACTTACAGATACGGGAAGGATTAATTTTTTTAACTAGGTTTCTACCACTACAATCTAAAAGAAGCCTGATAAATATAAAATTTATGCCAGAAATCAGGCAATACAAGTAACAGCCCTAAAATGTGGAACTGAGTCAATAATAGAAAGTGGAGGGTATTTGGTATCCCTCTATTGGTAGGATGAGAAGTCAGCAATCCTTAATAAGCAAAGCAGCTGGTAAACCACCACCTCTTGTAAATTGGACTATGCACCTACCAAGGATGGAACTATAGGATACTCATTAAAAAATGTTAGGATGTTGGTATATTGTCAACTATGCAGCAGTCTTCAGTAAGTTCATTCAAAAAAGAAGCACACTTTGAGTGAAGTCCTTTTTTTTTTTTTTTTAGATTTTATTTATTTATTTGAGAGACAGAGAGAGTACAAGCAGGGGAAGCAGCAAAGGGAGAGGGAGAAGCAGGCTCTCTGCTGAGCAAGGAGCCCACCAGCCAAGGTGGAGCTTGATCCCAGGACATCAGGATCATGACCCGAGCTGAAGGCAGACGCTTAACCGACTGAGCCACTCAGGCCCCCCGAGTAAAGTCTTAATAAAAGAAAATCTTTTAAGTATTTCATTACAAATCCAAGATGGCTGATAATCTTGCAATTTATGGGGATGAAAAATATCCCTAAAGTAAAATTAGAACATTTGACCACACAAAAACAAAATATGAGAGAAGCCTAATGCTCCAGGCTCATCCCCAAGCATCCTAGCAAAGAAGATATTTACCCATGATAAAAAACTATCCACAGGGTGCCTGGGTGGCTCGGTAGTTGAGCGTCTGACTCCTGGTTTCAGCTCAGGTCATGAGATCAAGCCTCGTGTCTGGCTCAGCACTCAGCAGTGGGTCTGCTTGAGATTCCCTTTCTCCCTCTCCCCCCACTCCTGTTTTCTCTCTCTCTCTAAAATACATAAATCTTTAAAAAAAAAAAAAAAAAAAAAGAACTATCCACTGTGACACATCCTGGAAGTAGGGACAAATTAGCTCTGAGTTATTACCTAGAGAAGCTGCTCTCAATGGCTAGAAAGAGAAACCAACAAGAAAACTAGGATTTGCATGGTTTCTCAACCTCAGTACTACTGGCAATTCTCTGTTGTAGGAGGCTGTCCTGTCCATTGTAGGATGTTTAACAGTATTATTGGGTTCTACCTACACAATGCTAGCAACATCTACCTACTTCCCTATCCCAGCCTCTCATTATGACAACAAAACTATCTCCAGACACTACCAAATGTCCGCTGAGGTAAGAATTGCCCCATGATGTGGAACCACTGGGTTACAGTGATGGACAAATTGTTTAGAGGCATATCAGGCAATGATTTGATTCAAGAACTAGGATTCAGACTTCAGGTACTTGAGAGAAGTTGATCAAATGCAAATAAATAAAACATTAAATTTATAAAAAGTTGTATTGCCTAAGAAACTCCCAACCACTCCCAACAAAGATTTGTTACTGCTCAACCCCTAAGATAGCTCCTGGGACCCCAAAACCTCAAAACAGAAAGTGAGTTGTTGAGGCAATGCAGTCCCCAGTACAAGAATCTCTCAATGCTCATCTTGGCTGTAACTAGGAGAAAAGAAAACAAAAAAGACCTTCCCAGGTGGTAGAACCAAAGAAAGCCATATTGGCTAATCAAAAATCTTCTTCCACTGCCAGGGCAAAGAGTCCTTGCCACACCTGTCCAATGAAATATGCACATGTCATGGAATGGAAAATCTCTGTGCATTGTTTCTCCTTTTTCTCTTTTCTAATTGAGAGTTTTTATTATCTTTATGCTATTTTTCTTCTACCACTGAACACAGGCTTTATTACAATTAGTTATATTTATCATTTAAACTTAAGTTCCTAGACCCTAAGGTTATCTATTCAAACAGAACTGAGAGAAATTACCCAGAGACGTTAGACTTAAAGTTAGATGCAGTACTTAAATGAGTCTTTGAGTTGCTTTCCTTTGCTGGGGGGGCAGGTGGTAAATGCAAATTGGAAGTTGTAAGTGAAAAATTTGCATTAAGTCAGGTAAGGGCATTTTTTTCAAAGTTATATACATGTGGAAGGACATGTATGCACATTGGAATCTCTTGGTTATGCTTGTCCGGTATCCACTGGTCACACTGCAGTCTTTCTTTCAGTGACATCAGTCCACATGATTCAGACCATGTGACTGACCATACTTCCTCTTCCCAGTGCCAGCAGTTAGTACCTGGATCCAGATCTGGCCTACTATCAGACGCTATCCCTCCGACCACACACATCAAGGATGAAAACATGACCCCATTCATTCAATGAGATGTAATCCCAGGATTTATACTAAAACTATGGGTAAGAGAAATGTTTTTTATGTTGGGCCTGCTAAACTGGAAGACTGTAAGCCTAGAGCCATCAGAGGGCTCCACATGGAGAAAATCTACCTGAAAGTACCTGTAACACAAGAGAAAGCCACTGAGTATGTCATGAGACCATTGTTTGAACCTTTAAAACCATCTGCATTTGAAGAAGCACACTCCTGTTTGAGCCAGTGGCCTAAGCTAGTATGGGTTTGGATCTCATGCAACTGAAGGAACTGAAAATTTTCATACTTATCATCAGTTATCAGATAAACTGATAGCTGATTTTCAAATGAAAAAAACTAAAGCTATAAGAGTTAAATTATTTGCCTAAATTTATACAACAAATTACTGGTATTGTAGATTCAACCCTAGGTGGGTCTGGTTCTAATATGAATGCTCTTTCCACATATCAGACTCTCTTTCAGGAAAACAGTCTGAAATTCCTCTTTACTTTATAATTACCTGGAGCCATAAGGTAAGTCCTTACATGGAGTGAGTATTCTATTAACATTTGTGGCATGACCAAAAAAGGAAGAGTCGTATGTCCTCCTGCTCTCTCTGCCACTCCTGTACAAGCCACCTCTTACGTTACACGGAACATTTCTGAATTATTTTTATAATGTAGACCAACTTAAGGACATGTCTATTTCTTTACCACCTTCACCCTCCTCCAAAAACTATATTACTATATATAATAGCAAGTGTCTCTAAGCCAAGCCACTTCAGTCCTAGAATGCCAGTTCCAGCCATAGGGTAAATCAAACCATAGGCTCCAAAGCACAAAAGAGAAATCAGAACCTTAGAAAGAGCCCATCACCAAGGTCTAGCTACTCTTCTGTAATAATTGTGAAAGTCAGAAGAAGATACCTATACCTATAAGTGAGGATACCGCTATTCAAGTTAATATTTTAAGATATTTATAAGAACTACATCAACTTCCAAAAAGTAGCAGCTATTCACAAACAGTCAAATCTCTTTCAAATATTATTAAGGGGGCGCCTGGGTGGCTCAGTTGGTTAAGCGACTGCCTTCAGCTTAGGTCATGATCCTGGAGTCCCAGGATCGAGTCCCGCATCGGGCTCCCTGCTTGGCGGGGAGTCTGCTTCTCCCTCTGACCCTCCTCCTTCTCATGCTCTCTGTCTCTCATTCTCTCTCTCTCTCAAATAAATAAATAAAATCTTTAAAAAAAAAAAAAAATATTATTAAGGGTTACAGAGAAGGGAAGTGGGACAGGATTTATGAATATAAGATCCCTGACATTTTCAAGAAATCTGTCTAAAACCATGAGAATTTCTGACAGAGCTGGAACACTCAGTAACAATGCTTCACAAGTCAACTTTTGTTTTCCTAGGAGGTGTGGTGGATTGATTCACAATCAGGTCAAAGACTCACTGGATTCAACATTCCATTTTTACACTTACTCAAAAATATCTACTTTCTGGCTAATATCTACCACTTTCTTAGACTTCTTTACTTTTTCTTTATTTCTAGCAGCTGATTTTTTTTTTCAGGAAATTTTTTTTATAAAGAAAGAATGTTTCATCACTTGACAAAAGTTATAATATAGGACAACCTCAAACAGAAAATAAAGCCAAGACAAGACGTAAACATTGGGCAGTTAGCTAGAGTCATACATATACAAGGGTCTCACTTCCAATAACAATTCTTTGGAGCAAAACTGCAAATATTTCAACATGGACCTTTACAATCACTCCCAGATAGTTGAAACTGCTGTCAAATCCAGGACTGCTAATGGTTTATTATAGACATTTACCATTTGCATTCATTTCAGGTTTAGCATATAAAAAAACTAAGTTCAAACCCCAGTTAACACTTTATAGCTGGGTCTCCTTGGATACAGGTTGTGACCTGACATTGATTTCAGATCACAAAAAGAAAAAACAAGCTATCCAATTTACAGAGTTGTCAAGAAAATCAAAACAAATGCATAAAAAGTGTCTAACACTTTCAGCAGGCATCAAATATTAATGCCCCTTCCCCATAACAGTATCTGAATCCATATAATTTACTCAAAAATTTTACTGACAGAAATTGTTTCTACCTTGAAGTTTAAAATGTTCAAGAGGGGAGAAAAAAAAGTAATACGTATGAACAAATAATTATAACACAATATGTTATATTATTTATACATATATACGCATACTTGTATATATCAGTAAGAGAAAGAAATCAGTCTCCTGCTTTGTAAAAATTTTCTGTTATATATAAACCTGGATAACGATCCTATAAGGGTACCTGGGTGGCTCAATCGGTTAAGCATCTGCCTTCGGCTCAGGTCATGATCCTGGAGTCCTGGGATTGAGCCCCGCATCCGGCTCCCTACTCAGCTCGGGGTCTATTTCTCCCTCTCCCTCTGCTCCTTCCCCCTGCTCATGCAGTCTCTCTCTCTCAAAAATAAATAAGTAAAATTAAAAAAAAAAAAATCCTACACTTTGTCCAATGTAACTGTTTGTAAATAATTGGAATAGTAATCTAACAAGTTGCCATTAATAATTATCTGAGACAACTGCGTTGTTTAGATCCCTTTAATTACTTTACTATTGCCAATTTATTCAATACATAGAAAGCTAAAAGGCCTCACAAAGTGATGGTGCTTAACCAGAATATATACACTTAGAGTAAATTTAGAATGGATATGAAATGTGGCAGTGACTGGATCTGCATCGTTAGAAAGTCTACCATAAACCACAGATTCCACACTGAAAAAGAAAGGTGTTGCCTGAAAATGTTTCCTTTCCTCCTAGAAAATCTGAAAAACCTTAATGAAAGCTGAAATGATGGTTAACCTGTATAAGAAAGTATATAGAAAGCATGTGATTCTGAAGGAAATTTAGTTCAAGAGAAAGTGCGGACACTGTATAAACATTTTCATGAAGTAAGGGGTGGTACAGCGACTAGGGTAGATACTGATCCAGTTATTATCCAAACTGAATATTGGTAAGAGTGAAATGCATTTTGCTTTGTATAACATGAAATTAACAAAAGGGCCCCAGCCAACTAACGAGAAGCTGGCGAAGTCCTGCCAAGCTGGACACTCAAAGAGCAGAAAGGACACAAACTACAGAAGTGTTCAACTCCAAGGACAACATACCCAAGAAACAGCAGCAAGTGTTAGGCATTGCAGTGACCAAGAACTAACTCTTCATCTTTGTGACAATGCAGCAGCCTTTGTGATCAAATCAGAAATACTCTTGTTCTGCAAACCCCAGGACACAAGAGTCAAAAATAGGAACCTTTTCTGTAATATATACTAATGATGTAATGCAAAATTATCCAGACTTCATTTTAGAAGCAAAAAATTATTTAATAGAACTGTTAAGGGTCTGAAGGGATCACTTAAAATTTTTAATTAAATTTGACTGTATTTTATGGAGATAGTTGTATCGTAGATCCACAGAGCTTTGGAGAAAATACCACTTGTTAATAATGTTGAGAGTTCAATAAGCATAGGTTTTCTAAGTTTTCACCTTTATCTGTATATTATATATAAAACATCCATCCAGGATGTTTATTTAAAAGCACAGCAATGTAATTTCAAAGATACTTTTCTGAATGAACCAGTGTAAAGAGCATTTTTATACACTAAACACCTAGAATATAAATATTCTAGCATTAAGGGCTTCCCCTTCTCCTAAAACCATTGGTCCTGCGGCGCCTGGGTGGCTCAGTAGGTTAAGCATCTGCCTTTTACTCAGGTCATGATCTCAGAGTCCTGGGATTGAGACTCCTGTTGGGCTCCCTGCTCAGCAGGATGTCTGCTTCTCCCTCTCCCTCTGCTGCTCCCCCTACTTGTTCTGTCTCTCTCTCCCTCTCTTGCTCTGTCAAATAAATAAATAAATAAAATCTTTTAAAAAAATAAATAAAACCATTTGTCCCACTACAGAAATACTTTTTCTGCAAGTAAAATAATTTATACTGGAAAACTTCAATATTTCTAGAACAATTCATATTATTTTATTTACAATAAAGACCATGGAGTTATTGCTCACATATTTTTAAATGTTCATCATCAGTTACTCTGATTTTTAAATGTAAGACTCTTCATTATCAGTTACATAAAATTAATACAGGAATCTTTTCTTCTGTAGCATTACAAGATGGACAAGTGAAGAGGCCTTCGTTTCAGGAAAATGTAAGAGTAACTTGGGTCTCAACACTAGTACTGTAAGGTGTCTCAACGATTATCAACTACTAATAATAGTTATACACATTTTTAAATGACTTGCTTTCCCTGAGACATCAGAATAGATTCAGATTTATCCCCATAATGATGTCACTCTTAGTCATTTGCATTCTGATACGCTTTCTTGCGTGGGGATTGGGTGAGATGGAATTACACATAGCATGCTAGGAAACTGCACATTAGAATATGTCACCCATGTAAATATCTTGTACTTGAGTCAGACAAAAATTGAGAATCACTGACTTAGATACAAAATTTTGTTTTATTGCCAGATAAGACATAAAAACTATGTGGTCCAACTCCTAACTCTTTATACAGCTCAGTGCTTGTTTCATGATACCCTGGTCTGTGCATTTAAATTATAAGTGAGTGCTTTTTAGGAATTAGAATCCTACACTTATACAACACACATTTTGAAATGGGGATATTTATAAAATAATGGTCCCTAAAGAATAATCATACACATTAGTAGTAGCAGGAAAAGATTCATATAAGAGTTTTAAGTACTATTACCCCTGAAAATAAAGTTTAAGTTTTAAATAGGTTAAGTAAATGTGGTTTAAGGAAGGGAGGAATACTAGAGATTTAAGAAAGTAACATTTAGCTTTTCTGTACCACTTTTAAGCAAATATTTGTGGTTAAAATGAAAGGAATTTTGGGAAACCATCCACCAACAGATGATAATCTAAGGTGGAAGAAAAATAATTCAGGAATTCAGACAAACTAGACATATTTTGAGGTAAAAATCATTTAAAGTGAATTTCCAATTATCCCTACTGAGACGTGGCAATTGAAGAACTATAAAAGAACAGCTAGTAGGAGATAACACTAATTATTTCCTTTGTACAAATACAAATGTCATTTGATTTACTTAATGTACATTACTGAATATCCAAAGTCTAAAATTTGGGGACTTTTAGGATGGTAGAATAAACACAGAAATACTAGAAGAGATAAAATTAAAGCTACCACGTAGGGAACTGAATATGAAAGTTGAGGACTTCCTAAATTCAGACATTTTAGCTAGATTGTCTCATTCTTCTTCATGACAACCTTGTGAGGCAATCTTATTATCCTCATTTTACAGATGAGGAAACTATGATTTAAAGAGATTACATTAACTTGCCCAAGATCCCACAGAAGAAAATTCTGATTTGTGACTGAAACCCAATTAGCTTAGCTCCAAAAGAAATGAATCTTCTTTCACTACACCTTGCAACCTGGCAAAAAACACCTATATTAAAAATTTTAGCATTTTAATTAAAACCTTCAAAAGGAGGAAATGATATCAAGCTTATAGGAAGTGATGATATATAGACTAAATATTAGTCATTGTTTGATAAGTATATATAAATATTTAGGAAATAATTCCAAGTCATCCATGACATTTAATTTTATAAAACTAATTATCTAATATCCCCCAAAATGGAGAAATCTGAAAATTTTTGTAGAAAGGCACTAAGTAAACTTCATCTGACCTAGATATTTTGAACACAACGAAAAAACTTGAGAGGTCCCATATTTTGTCGGCCATACAGCAGTTTCACATGGGTAACTAGGATTATATTTATACTTATAATAATAAGAAGTGGTAAATTGCTTGTCAGATTTCTTTTGTTCTGACTCTAATCTGTCCTCTATTCATTCTTTTCCATTTTTCCTCCAGATCTTGGAGCTCTCTTCTAAATTACAGTAACCAAGTTTCAAGTTCAGGAACTGCAAGTTTAGGTGCAGGTGCAGATATACTACAATAAAGACCATAGTACTGCTATGATCGGTAGAGTGTTACAGAAGAAACAAAAGTTTCAATAATTTTCCAAAGTATTAACTATCATGGAATTATTGGTGACTTTTCTTCTCTATACTCTTTTGTTGTTCTTGTTATTGTTTTAATATAAGCTCTACACCCAATGTGGGGCTTGAACTCATGGCCCCGAGATCAAGAGTCCCATGCTCTACTGACTGAGCCAGCTAGGCACCCCATCTTCTCTATAGTCTATTTAGCTGATTTAACTTTTATAGAAAAGATAAAAATAGTAAAGAAAGAAGAAAAGAGGGAGGGAGGCAGGTAAAAAAAAAAAACTGGACCTTCAATTAAAAAATATTTAAACATTTTATTCTTTTTGAAGTTCTAAAACTATGACCTGCTTGTTCTTTTTAATCTCTCAGGTGGTGTGGTAAATTAACCATACATAAGCATGCCAAAGTCAAATGAGACATGGAGAAATAATATCAAGGCAATCTAAGATCTATAAATTCTGAGACATAGTTCCTAATTTCAATATTTAAGAAATTAGTTATATAAATGAGCTAAGAATGAAAAACAAATTTAGGGTATACTAAAACTGAAAAGCAGGATTCAAATACTTACAGAAGAATGCAGAAATTTCCTAAGTATGGAAAAATTACAAATATACACATACGTGAACTTATACCCATTTATTATTCTTTTATTATAAACTAAAGTTCTGTGTTAAAACATTCTTTTAGCAACACCATGAAACAACACCCAAGATAGTTGTGAGTCCTATCAAAATACTGAGTTAAATGTTTCTAGATAATTACTTCATTTTCCATGAAATAGTTCTACTAAAACTTCCCATTTATAGGCTTTCTTTTTCCATTACAAAAATATACTTATTCCAAAACAACATGCATAAGATTGATCCAACTTATTGTTTGTTACTGAAACACTGAATAATCGATAAATAACTAATAATCGAAACACTGAATAATCGAAAAAGACAGTCCTTTAGACCTGTCTTCAAAAGAAGATGCTCATTCAAAGATCAAGTATAAAACTATCATCTACTAATACAGGAGTCCAATTTTAAAACAAGCTTTTATTTGTATAACAAGTTCATTTGATTTCTTTTTTTTTTCTTATTACCAAAATGCAACTTACTCATCTGGGCCTTGATGTACAAACATGACTTCCTACTCACTCACAAGATTGCTTTGTAAGTCTCATGGAAATTAAATTACTATAGTTTTTATAAACACTATTTCCATCTGCAAATAGAAATTAAGCTCTTACGATATTTTGGTATGTTATATATTTATGCTGGTTTTCAAACTTGATCATTTCAGTTCCCCTTTTCCTTTATATTTACTATCTGTAACAGCTATCTGGGAAATGTTATTGCTGTGTAGACGGTTGGGTAGTTACTGTACAATTCAACCTTACTTCATTGTTTGAAAATTTTCATACATAGTAAAATAAAGGAGAAAATAAAATGGCAGCTTGAAAGTTCACAGACCAGAGTTATAACTATGTAATAGTTGAAGATGAAATGAAAGTGATTTGTCTACCAAGAGTGTGAATTCTTACTTCCAAACTACTGACATCAACCTTTAAAGTAGTGCAGAAGCTTCATTAACTGGACCCTAAATAATTTTACCTGTTACATATTTAATGCTGCCTACCATCAGTGCAGAAGAGAAACAGATCTTGACCAAAGGCCATTCAGGGGAAAAAAGAAAAAAAAAAAAAAAAAAAAAAAAAGACAGGTAAAAGGTTTCCAAGTATGCCTACATACTCTCTTAATATAGTCTCAGTACCTTTGGAAGTATAGTTCCCTTGGTTCAAGAGTACTAGCAAAAAAGATTCCTGGATTACAAAAGATTACATTCAGCCTTCCTTTGCATTCTGACAAATGTGTGGTTCTTGAATATTTCTTTCTAAAGACTACACAGGTATACCAAGACTACAACACTACACTCTTGAAATAATTACATTTTGCAAGGTTTTTTTTTAATCCTATTCCCATTCCATTGGTTAAAAAGTGTTTTCTAGTCTTTTATCACTAAAATAGTTTTGGTATTTTACTGGTTTTTCCGTAACTTTTATACATAGTGACTCCACTGGGGAAATTGTTTAACTTAAAATACCTGGAGAAAGAGGAAAATGGTACGACTGCACCTTTAGAGCAGTTAATGTCAAAGTGACAGACCACTATGAATGTATGCAGCTTTTTTTTTTTTTTAACCATTACGGCGAACGAAAATGAAAGACTAACAGCCTTAATAAATTATTAGATTTGGGACTGCACTGCACTAGAAATCAAGATCACAAATGTACAAAGTAAAAAACGACAACTTCACAGTTAATTTGTGCACAACGTACCCGGCCCGGCTCTACCAATACCAACACAATTTATCGTTTCAGAAAGTTGATACCGAGAAGACTCTGAGGCAGAAAACTAACCCAGAGGTGCCTCGAAACACCTCCTCAACCCTAAATGGCCAAGAGAGTACAGAGCAGTAACTGCCCCGGTTGCATGAGCTTCACACTTAACAGTTTTTCTCTTGACAATGTCTTGGGGGTCACCTCTGGCCAAGACAGGAGCAGGGATCGAAGGTGGGGGATAAAAGCGGGAGGTCGGGAGGCTGATGCATGGGAGATGGTCTGGGGACGGGCTGCGCGGGTCAAGGGGGACTTCAGGGCCCGAGAGGTAGGATGGGATTGAGGGAACACCTAGGGGTTGGGGGTGGCCGCCCCAGCCGAAGGGCTGCGCCAGGAGAGGAGCGCTAGAAGACAAGGGGGTACGGGCGTGATGGGTGGTGCCCAACAGCACCGCTTACCCCGCCCCACACCCCGCAGCCCACCGACCCGGCGACGGGGCGGGGCCGCCGCGCCCGCCTCAACCCTTTCGCGCCGGCACCCGCCCCCTCAGCCTCCAGTCCCGGGTTGGTGGGAGGGGCCTGCCTCGCCGGGCCGGGTCTGCAGCCCGGCCCGAGCCCCAACCAGGAATGCTCTGCCGCGGGTGGAGGACGGGCGGGAGACCCTGCAGCCTGGGGCGGGAGTGGGGGTGGCCGAGGGCGGAGGAAGAGCCTTCGGCGCAGCCGCCGCAGCCAGGGCTGAGTCCCAGGCGCCCCCCTGCGGGCAGGGAGTGTTGCCCCCGTTCTCCGCTTGCCTGCCCTCCTCTTCCCCCCTCCCTCGGCGTTGCCCCGGGCAACAGCGCCAGCCGCCGGCGGCGCGAAACTCACCTACCTAGAACCTGACAAGCAGGAGCCCCTCAGACCCGGGAGCCAGTCGCCACCCCGCGTCACGGGGGCTGCCACAGCCAATGGGCGCCGCTGTCACGAGCCTCTGCGGCCAATCAAACTGCACTCCGGTCTTCGGGCACCCTCGAGGCCCCAGCCAATGGGCACGAGCTAGAGGCGGGAGCTGCCGCCCGGCCCCCAGCCCCCTCCTCCCCCACCTCCCAGGAGGCGGGGCGCGGCCGATTGGCTCTGGACCCGGAGGGGTGGGATTCGGGCTCCAGGCCAGGTGGGCGCGCGCGGACCCGGGGCTGCGGGCGCGGCGAAAGGAGGCGTGGACCTGTGGCTGCTGCCCTCTGGGTCCGCTACCCAGCTCGGGTGGGGTCTCGAAGTCCTCCTGTTCGTACTGCCCTCCTGGTCCCTCTGACCCCGCTCCTCTCTACCCGGCGTCCAGGGCTGCGGGGGTGGGAGTGAGGGCGGGATGGGGCCGGAGGCGGACGGCGGCGTCACAGGAAACTTTGGGAGGCTCGCCTGGCCGCGACCGGGAAGTGGCCGGGCCGGGGGTGATAAGCTGGGGCCGTCTGGAAGGGACTACCCGGCCGGTCGGCAGCCGGAAAAGAATTCGGAGGGTGGGGGCGGAGTCGTGATTAAAATGTTAAGTGTGCCCGCGGGGTGCTGGGCGATCCCGGGTGCTGAAATCTCGAAGAACGGAAGCCGCTTTGGGGCCGCGACCCCGCACCCCTGAATACGCACTTTTCACCCTCAGAATCATTCACCTTTTCTTGTACATTTTAGTTGCATCAACTATAACATTGATACTTTTAGAATGGTTTTCGGCTAAGGCAGGAACTGTGTCTTTCTCATTCCTGTAATTCCCAGTGCCTGAGACTGTCTTTTAAAAAAGAGGGTTAGACACTCAATGCTGGAATTGGGATGGATGCTGTTAAGCGTACAGCAGGTCCTGAGAGTGGTCCCCTGTAATAATAAGCCCTTACCTCTTCCAGAGTCTAGAATGCGCGAAGAACCCAAATTGGTTTGCTCTTCCAGTGAGGATTGTTTCAGAAGCGTCCTTCCCCAAAAGAACTTAGTGGAAAATGAGTAATGTGAGCTAAACAAAGATAACTAGGTGATCTGTAACAGTATGATAGGTGTTATTAGTCACTATTCGAGGGTGTGTTCCTGTAGCCGACTTTTTAAGGCATTGTATCCTGTACATTGGTTGAACCACATTCTTTGCTTGGGGCAAATTAATGTTAACCCCATCTCCACCCTCCCCCTCTAAAACTTTTGAATTACGTGGAAGCCAAAGAGGAATGGTGAATTTTTTTTTTCGACAGTGTTAGTTGTTTAACCGTAGTGAACAGCTCTACACATAAATCTTAAATTGGACTTTTCTTGTCCGCTGTTTCAAAGTCAAAAGAAAGCAAAACATGCTGTAAAGACAAAAAAAAATTTAAATAAGAGGCTTAATTCTTCCTCTTAAAGATTTGAGAAGAGATTCCCCTCTCTCTGAACATTTGTCTTAGAAAACCTGTAATTGTTGAATACATTCTTATTTCTTTGAATTGTATATACATCCTCTTTAAAACTAGTTAGGTCTCTGTCAGCTAATGTTTTGTCAGCTTTACATTCTAGGAATGTCTTTAAAGACTTGGGAGATATCAAGATATCACTCTGAAATGTGAACATCAAGAGACATACCAGCCCCCAGAAATGGATAAAGAAAATGTGATATATAATTATAAATATCTATATAGATAGATAGATGCACATATACCCAATGAGATACGATTCAGCCAGAAAAAAAGAATGAAATCTTGTCACTTGCAACCTTGAGGATGGACCTTGATGACATTGTGCTAAGTGAAATAAGTCAGTCAGAGAAAGACAAATACCCAATGATCTTACTTTATGTGGAATCTTAAAAAAAAAAAAAAAAAGCTCATAGATTGATGATTGAGGGTAGAACTGAAATGGATGAAGGGGATCAAAAGGCACAAACTTCCAGTTATAAAATAAATATGGCATGGGGATGTAACATACATCATGGTGATTATAGTAGTAATACTATATTGCATATTTGAAAGTTGCTAAGGTAGAAAATCTTACGAGTCCTCATCACAAGTAAAAAAAAAAAAAGACAAACCCATGTAACTATGTACAGTTTCAGATGTGAACTGTACTTATCATGGTGATCCTTTTGCAATATATACAAATATCGAATCATGTTGTAAACCTGAAACCAGTATAATATTATGTCAATTATACTGCCATAAAAAGCAAAGGGAAATAACTTTCCATGGGAAACTAAGATTCTAACTTCAGTGGGCAAATCACTCCAACTTGCTAAAATACCTTCTGTCATAAAGATATGAGAAGGTTGTTTTTCCTCTGGATAAAGCTGATTAGTCAACACAGATGGTCACCCCAATTACAAAATAAAATTAAGATGAATTATGCATGCAAATGGTATTGTCAAGGCCTCTTATTTGAGAACTGGTTATTGTTTATCTTGAAAACTTATGTAATGGGTTGTATTTGCTTGGGTATACAAAGGAGTGAAATTTCTTTCTGTCTTTACAATCTCTTTCCTAATTGCCTATAATGCACATCACATTCTGGTTTAATGCTGTGTTTTATTCCTTCATTACCTTTGTGGAGAGGATTTCTGGGTTGGGAGAAGATTTTGTTTTTAATTCTATTTTCCCCGTATACTTATGGCCAAAATATTGAGACTAGGAAGCTAAGGAAAGTTGTTATATTTTAGTTTTTAATTTGTTCTCAAAAATGATCTCAGATGATACCTAATTGCTGAATTACAAATACATTTTAATAGAATCAGAAATGATAACAAGGTTAATGTTTGGTATGTATTTTGTAGTGACTGCTAACTGCACAAACTAAGCATATGCGAATAAACCTTTTAAAATGGAAATTAATTTTATGTGAATATTAAATGTTGTGATATATATCATGTCAATATAAATGAAATCCATGAATGTCTGTGCATTAAATAGTTAGGTAAAGCCAAAATAACAGCTTTGGGGATTGCTCCGCCGAGGCATATCTTTTCCAAGACCCTGAGGATTTCTCTATCTTTATATAAAGGGAATCTAAATCTAGAAAGATGTGTTTGGTAAATTAGTTATTACATATTTGGAGAAAGTAGTTTCAAATAAAAGTCTAATGGTGAATTAGAACGGTTTGATATACATTGTGTGTGTGCCTGTTTATATGTTTATAAGGAACTCAGATCTCTGAAAACAGTAAGAATCTTTCCAGTTCCTCAACAATTTTCTTGGCTCTCACCTATTCACTCAAGAAACTTAAAAACTGCTTGCCATATGCCAAGCATTGTGCTAAGAAATGCAATTTTGAGTGAATGTACTTGAAGTAAATGAATATGGCAAAAACCTATACTGCATTTTTGAAGCTGAAAAAAGCAATTACAGCAAATCCAGTTTAAATTTCCCATCTGTTTTAATTATCACTTTGCATTGCAACAAATTTAATAAACACTTGATTTCATCTGATTTCAAAAATACTATGCAACTTTTCTTACATCTTGTAAAGTAGGGAAAGTATGGAAGAATAAAGGAAAATAATTTCCTGTCTATGTGATCCATAGGCTTTATAAAATACTAGACACCCCCACAGGGCCTGGAGGGATATGTATATTAGTTGAAGTTGTTAGCATAGGATTTAAGAGACTCTTCTGTCATTAAAATTTAGATCTATACCAAGTACTACCAAGACTTTTAAAATGCCACAGCACTGCCTAGCTATAGATAAAAAAGTCCTTAGTATAGATTCCATTTTACCAAATACCAATTTTTGTCTGTTCTAATAACATTACTTACCTGGACAAATGAATACAATAACGTGGATGTCAAACCTTCGGCAATTAATTAAAAATTATTTTAGGGGCGCCTGGATGGCTCAGTCAGTTAAGTGACTGGCTCTTGACTTCAGCTCAGGTCATAATCTCAGGGTCATGGGATGGAGCCCTCTGTGAGGCTCTATGCTCAGTGGGGAGTCTGCTTGAGATTCTCTCTCTCCCTCTCCCTTTTGCTCTTCCCTCCCCCACTCTAAATAAATCAACAAACAAATAAATAAATAAAATCTTTTTTAAAAATTATTTTAAAAGTTCTTTCCTTATCCTGTCTCTCCACCACTTATACCCTCCTCTCCCATTTCCCTGTTTAATAGTTTCTCATAATTCACTTCATGGCTTCCTTTATTTTACAAATGTGTGCAAGGAAAATAAAGGGGGGGAGAAAAGAAGGTGAAATAGAGTTGGAGGAGGAAAATTTCTATTCTGTCTTCAAACTAGATCTCAAATCCATTAACGCCATCTCACAACCCTCCCTCCTAGCAAAAGACTGGCTGTCCTCTAGCACTCTGATACTGCTTCCCCTTCTTCCCTGCCCTGCTCACCATTGAGAAATATGACTGTCAACATCCCCAATCAAGATATGTCCTCCCCAAAATGCCCCTGGATCACTCAAGGCCTGTCCCTTTTTATGTCATCCTTTTCTCAGAATTTACCTATCCTTTTCCTCATTCCCTTCTTCCTAGTTCACTGGGACTTCAAAGGTAACTGTCAAATGTGTACCAGAGGGTTAGCGCTGGAGTCATGACTTCCAAATGTGGATTAGTACACTAGCTTCATCAGAAGTACCTGAGAACATTTTCAAAAATACATACTCCTCAATTTACCCTCCAAAGATTCCAACTTGAAATGTCTGGGAAGAGTTGAGAAAATCTATCTGTTTGGAATGAGAACAGTGAATCTGGTCAACATGGTGGATTAAATACAGGCACTTATCTCTGCTCCTTCCCCAAACTCCTTGTCACAACATAAATACAGATCCAGATCAGCAGGAATCCAAGGCCCAGGGATCTCTGAAGGCATTAGTGAGAAGAAAGGCTGAAAACAACAGAATTGGTTGATAATCTATATCAGGAGTCAGTAAACCTTCACATCACTTCCCAACCAAACAGCTGGGTAACATACTGCCCTAACCTAATCCAGAAACAATAAGATATACTCCCTGGTGAGGGTGAACTGGAGAAGCCCTGGCCTTGAAGACATGGAGATAGCTAGCTGAGTATAGGGGTGAGATGACTTACTGCACATTGGGGTTAAGGGAGTAAGTGAAAGTCTGCATACTGAACTATGAAAGTTCCTCTCCCACTTAGCTCCTATAATGGCACTTTCCAGATCTGTATCCAGCAGACAGGATATCAGAGGATTCCTTTCAAAGGAAACTGACTTGCCTAAGGAAAAATACTTTTATGGATACTGGGAGGTGGTTTTCAACAGTGTGATCACCTGCCTAGTCACATCAAAATGAGGTCTGCCAATCCACAAGTTCCAGCTAGGTAGGCAACTTCTCTCACTCTTACATATGAATAGACATCTGGGGATCACCAGGCTTTTTGAGGAAACCCACAGTCATGAAAATCAGACAACAAAACAAACAAAATCGGGGTGGGGGGGATTGAATGTAACCACAGCAGAAAACAAAAAAAAAACCTGAGAACTGTTAGTGATATTCTTAAACAAAGAAAAGATCCATGATTGAAAACAGATGGTCTTTTTTAAAGAAATTTTCAAAGGAAAAAAATGATCTTTGGAAATTAAAAAATAAGAAATTTTAAAGTTCAAAAGAAGATGATAAAACGAAGTTGTGAAGTCTCAGAAAAAGAACAAAAAGACAAACAGTTGAAAAACATGAGAGAAAAGAAAATCTAGGATCAATCCAGGTGTGTCCGGTATTTTCATCATAAGCATCTTTGCTGTAAGTCATCATTGCTGCAAGCATTTTCTCACATAACTGATTAGCTGTAAGGCAATTTTGCCATAAAAGATAAAATAACTGGCTGACATTTTGGTTTCAATTCTCCAGTGACAAAGTTCCCATTTTTATATTATATAAATCTTAGCCAGCCCTCATAATGGTCTATACAGTAGACGTGGTGGTCTTAAAATAGTGGATGATAACAACTATGTTTATCGACTTGATAGAAAATACGGTGATAAAATTTGCTGGAAGTGTGAAATAATAGAGTGTTAAAGCCAGATTACACGCTGTCCTAGAAAATGGTAACATATCAGTTACAATGATAACAAAGCTCAGAAATGCATTACAGCATTAGCATCTCTTCCACATTTCCCATTGAACTTTAGAATATCTATCAAAGAGCATGTGACAATATGCCAAGAATAAACAACAGTGTAGAGGGCTTTCACAACGCAATACAAAGCTCAGTTAAAAATATTGCATCTTAGGGCGCCTGGGTGGCTCAGTCAGTTGAGCGTCTGCCTTCACCTCGGGTCATGATCCCGGAGTCTTGGGATGCGGCCCCACGTCAAGCATCCTGCTCAGCCAGGAGCCTGCTTCTCCCTCTCCCTCTGCCCCTTCCCCTTGCTTGTGCTCACTTGCTCTCTCTCACTCTCTTTCTCTCAAATAAATAACTAAATAAAATCTTAAAAAAAATATATTGCATCTTAGTATTTGGAAGACTGATGCCTCTCTTAATGAATGAAGAAATTAATAATTTTATTAATTTTTTCATGTTTTGCTAGGACCTTTTTAAATGTCCCTCTTTTATTTTTCTTTATTTTATCTTTTATGACAAAATTGCTTTAGGGCCAATTAGTTATGCAGCGAAAAAGTTTGTGGCAAAATGCTTGCAGCTAGATGTCTACCACAAAGATGTTCATGGCAAACTACCTAGAACCCAATCCAGGAGATGGACCATCCAGCCTCTAGGAGTTCCAAAAAGAGAAGAAGAGGTGGATTGGGTGGGGGGGTGGTTATCAAAGAAAGACATTTTCCCAGAAGCGAAAGAAGTGTTTTTCCAGATTGAAATCCATCTAATGAGTGCCTTGCAAAATGAATAAAAAAGACTCACAGAAAGGCATTTAATCCTGAAATGTCAGAACAACAGAGATAAAGAGAATCCCTTAAATACTTCAGATAGAATAACAGACTGCAGACAGAGGATTAGGCATTATAACAGAGAAGAGAATTGGGCTTTTCAATAATGATACTGTAAACCAGAAGAAAATAGAGAAATATCTTTAAACTCCAAAGGGAGAGTATTTACAATCTAGAATTCCCTATACACCCAACCAATCAATCAAGTCTAAGATAAAATAAAGCAATCTTAAAAACAATTTAAGGTTATATATGAAAATGATTAGGGCGCCTGGGTGGCTCAGATGGTTAAGCGTCTGCCTTCGGCTCAGGTCATGATCCCAGGGTCCTGGGATCGAGTCCTGCATCGGGCTCTCTGCTCCTTGGGAGCCTGCTTCTCCCTCTGCATCTCTCTCTCTCTGTCTCTCATGAATAAATAAATAAAATTAAAAAAAAAAAAGAAAATGATTAGCCAAGAGTAATAATTCTGACAGGAATGAAATGAAAATGAAAATTTTATGAAAATATACAGGTTATTGTTAATTATTTTCTACCAAACAATTCATTTGAAACGTATGCTATATGAAAAAGTGAGATTCAAATCAAGGTAATAAAAATTTTATTTAGTTTAAGATAAAATAAAGGTGTCCTCAGACATGCAAGATTACAAAAAGCTTTATTCCTATGGAATCTTTTTCTCAGGGAGGTACTTGAAGATGTTTTCCACCAAAAAGGGGAATTTAAAAAAAGATGAAGACTTGGATCAACACCAGAGAAAGGAAAAGGGAATACTCAAGATGATGGTGAAAGAAACTTCTAGGATTACAACCATATGACAGGCCTAAAAAGCAACCAGTACAAACTGAGGCAGGAGAAGAAAGTCTCCAGAACTGATTATCTCCAAGAAAAAAAAAATGGGATCAATGAATTCTCAACGTATTTCACTACACAGAGAGATGTATTAGCATTATAACACAGTTTGGAGATGACTTAAGAGCAGGCATATAAGAAATGAAGCAAATGGAAGATGATGCAATTATTACCTACAGGGAAAAAATTATATCAAGAAACTCTGCATTTTAAAAATGTAATCATAGTATGCCTGTGACTCAGCCTTAAAAATTAATTACATAATCTTTCTAATCTAAGAACTGAATATTGATTTAGCCCCAAATTATAATAGTGTAGGTACTACAATATTTTAAGAATAGAGTTAAGGAAACTCTTGAGTGGAAGTAATGTGAGAGAGCTAAATCTACTTCTTCCATAGTGGGAATCAGCAGATAATTTCTAACACTGAAAAATGAAGAAAGGTTGCTATAAGTATGCTTCATGGTAGGAAGGATAAACACCAGTGCTCAAAGAAGAATCCAACTATGGAGTTGGTGATGGGAACTGAAAAGTAACAGTGGGGCTGGGGGATCCTTAATATAAATCGTAGAATATCACCTCACTTTGCTTTGATGAAAAATTTTAAAAACAATAAATAAATAATTAAAAAGATCTGCAGGTGAGTCTGTTGTACAGCCAGATTTGAGAACTACTGGGTTAAAGAATGGGAGAAGGAGCACATATCTGTTCCCATCACTACAGATGGCATACACATTTAAAAGGATAATACCAGACATAATCAGACTCCGTCTTTGCTTTCTAATTCCAATAGTTATTCACTCAAGGAATTTTTTGAGCATCTATTATGTGCCAAACACTGTGAGGAGTTCTGAGGATATGACAGGAAAATGCAGGGTCAGGGATCCTCTCCTGGAGTCCAGAGGAAGATACAGACAGTAAGCAAGAAAACAAATTCACAGACCATCTACAGATTGTGATAAATGCAAGGAAGGAAATGAATAAAATGATGTGAGGGAATAAAGAGAACGGGAAAGAATCGAAAGGCCAAGATTCAGGTCTTAGCTTCACAGTTACAGAGTTACAAACTTCAGCAAATCCCCCCCTTGTAACTTTTCTCAGCCTTGATTTCTAGGTCTATTAATCACAAAAATAATTCTGACCTCACTGGTTCTTATGAGGATTCATTGAGACGGAGTAAATGAATGAATTTTCCATTTATAAATTCCTATTCATATATAAGATTTTTACCCTTAGGGGAGCCCTTCTCAAGTTCTTAACCAATTTCTTTGCCTGCTTCCTTAGGGTTTTATGGTGCACACTGTCAACAGATTCAACCATCTAACCATCATTTTCATTTTGTTGTTCTCACATTCAGATGCCTTGGCTTAGAGGTAAATCTAGTTTCTGAACTTGGCTTCAGGGCCCTTTACAAATCTACAAGCAATTTAACTATCTAGACTTTCCTTCCACCTCACTGTTACCTCTCCCTCTTCCCCTCCAGCAATGGAATACTTTATGCCTCTACATGTAGTTTAATTTCTTTTTAATTTACATACAGTAAAATTCACTCTTTTTGGTGTACAGTTCTATGAGTTTTGACTAATGCACAGGCACGTAACCAGCACCACTATCAAGATGCAGAACAGTTCCAAACCTGCACGCCCGACACGCACACACACACAAGCACATGAACACACACAGAATCTCCTTATGTCACCCCTTGTAGTCAGCCCTCCTCCCACACAATACTGATCTGTTCTTCAGTTCCGTAGTTTTGTCTTTTCAAAAATGTCATAAATATAATTACATCGTATATAGCCTTTTGATTGTGACTTCCTTCACTTCACACAATGTATTTGAGATTAATCTAATGTTACTGTGTGTATTAGCAGTTTCTTCCATTTTATTGCATGGTAGCATTTCATTATTTATCCATTTCCCAGTTGAGAGACATTTTTATTCCAGTTTTTGGTGATTATGAATAAAGTTACTCTAAACATTTGCATACAGGTTTTATTGTGTGGACGTATATTTGCGTTTCACTTGAGCAAATACCTAGGAGTGAGATTGCTAGGCCCCATGGTAAGTGTACATTTAACTTTATAAGAAACTGCCAAACTTTTCCCACAGTGGCTGCACCATTTCACATTCCCACCAGTAACGTAGGACAGTTCCAATTCTCATTCTCACCAACACTTGGTATTGTGAGGTGTTTTTTTTCAGGTGTATGTGGGGGGAGTGATGGGTGTGTTTGGTCTGTCACTGATAGGTGTCTAGCAGTATTTAATTTACATTTCCCTAATAACTAAAAATGTTGAGCACCTTTTCATTTGCTTATTTCCAATCTACTATCTTCTTTGGTAAAGTGTGTGACCAAAGCTTTTGCCCATTTTAAAAACTGGGTTGTTTTTCTGAACAGAAAGAACCAAGTTGAAGGATTCCTATGACCTGATTTTAAGACTTATTATAAAGCTACAAGAGAGTAGCTTTATCAAGAGAGTGGGGTATTGGTGAAAACAGACACACAGATCAATTGAACAGATTAAGAGTCCAGAAATACACCAATATAAATATGGTCAATTGAGGGGCACCTGGGTGGCTCAGTCGGTTAAGTGTCTACCTTTGGCTCAGGTCCTGATCCCAGGGTCCTGGGATCGAGTCCCACATCAGGCTCCTTGCTCAGCGGGGAGCCTGCTTCTCCCTCTGCCTCTGCCGCTTCCCCTGCTTGTGCTCTCTCTCTCTAACAAATAAATAAATACAATCTTAAAAAAAAATATATGGTCAATTGATTATTGGGAAAGGTGCAAAGCCAATTCAGTAGAGAAAGAATGGTCTTTTCAACAAATAGTGCTGGAACAATTGGACATTGACATGCAAATTTTTCTGTGGCTTGTCTTTGACCCACATACAAAAACTAACTCAAAATGGATCTTAGACCCAAATAGAAAATTTAAAACAACAAAACTTTTAGAAGAAAACAGAAAAAAAATCTTTGTGACCCTTAGTTAAGAAAAGAGTTCTTAGATACAACACCAAAAGCACAATACATAAAAGAAAAAAATTGGTAGATTAGACTTGATCAAGGTTAGAAAATTTTGCTCTGTGAAAGATACTGGCGGGAGAATGAAAAGACAGGCTAATGAAACAGATAGACATCCCAGAGATAAGCCCACACTTATATGGTCAATTAATCTTCAACAAAGGAGGCAAGAATATACAATGGGAAAAAGCTAGTCTCTTCAACATATGGTGTAGGGAAAACTGGATAGCCAGATGCAAAAGAATGAACCTGGACGACTTTCTTACACTATAGACAAAAATAAACTCAAAATGGATTAAAGATCTAAATGGGAGACCTGAAACCATAAAACTCCTAAAAGAAAACATAGGCAGTAATCTCTTGGACATCACCCTTATCAAAATATTTATGAATATGTATCCTCAGGCAAGGGAAACAAAAGTAAAAATAAATTATTGGGACTACACCAAAATAAAAAGCTTTGCATAGCAAAGGAAACCATTAGCAAAACAAAAAAGCAGTGAATGGGAGTGGATATTTGCAAATCAAATATCCAATAAGGGATTAATATACAAAATATAAAAATCTCATATGACTGAACACTAACAAAACAATCAGAAACCAAGAAACAGACTCTTAACTCTAGAGAACAAACTGATGGTTACCAGAGGGCAGGGGGTATGGGGGATGGGTGAAATAAGTGAAGAGGATTAAAGAGTACACTCATGATGAGTATTGAGCAATGTATGGAATTGCTGAGTCACTATATTGTACACCTGAAACTAATATAATACTGTATATTAACTGTACTGGAATTAAAATTTAAAAATTAATTTAAAAAATACCGAAAAAAAAAAAAAAGAAAGAAAGAAAGAAAGAAAAATCAAGGGAATAGAATTCCAGAGGGAATACCAAGTGTGAACGTCCTGAGTGGGAATGTAAATAATAAAAATGACAGCTTCGAATTAAAAAAAAAAAAAGGAAGAGGACATGAATAGACGTTTCTTCAAAGAAGACACCCAGATGGCCAACAGACACATAAAAAGATGCTCAGCATCACTCATCATCAGGCAAATACAAACCAAAACCACGATGAAGGTATCACCTCACACAAGTCAGAATAGCTAGTATCAAAAAAACAAGAAATAACAAGTGTTGGCAAAGATGTGGAGGAAAGGGAACACTTGTGCACTGTTGGTAGGAATATAAAGTGGTGCAGCCACTCTGGAAAACAATATGGAGGTTCCTCAAAAAATTAAAAATAGAAGTACCATATAATCCAGTAATACCACTACTGGATATTTACCCAAAGAAAATGAAAACACTAATACAAAAAGATATATCCATTTCTATGTTTATTGCAGCATTATTTATACTAGCCACCATATGGAAGCAACCCAAGTGTCTACCCATAAATGAGTGGATTGAGAAGATTATATATATAATATGTATAATAATATAGATAATCTAGATACTATATAATGGATAAAGAATGGATATACATACACACATATATATATAATGGAATATTACTCATACAAAAGAATGAGCTCTTGCCATTTGTGGCAACATGGATGGACCTAGAAGGTATTATGCTAAGTGAAATAATTCAGAAAGAAAGACAAATACCCTATGATTTCACCTATATGTGGAATCTAAAAAACAAAACAAACAAAACCAGACTCTTAAATACAGAGAACAACTGGCAGTTGCCAGAGGGGAGGTGGTTGGGGGGATGGGTGAAATAGAAGAAGGGGATTAAGAGGTACAAATTTCCAGTTATAAAATAAATAAGTCATGGAGTTGAAAAGTACAGCATAGGAAATATAGTCAATATTGTAATAACATGGTATGGTGACAGACGGTGACTATACTTATGGTGAGCTCTGACTCACCATGTAATGTATAGAATTGTTGGATCACTACGTTGTACACCTGAAACTAATATAACATTGAATGTTAATTATAGTTCAACGACCAAAAAAAATTAGAAAATTTTGCTCTGTGGAAGATATTGACAGGAGATGAAAAGATAAGCCAGAGAAAATCTTTGCAAATCACACATCTGACAAAGGGCATGTAGCCAGTATAAAAATCTCCACTTTCAAAGAAACGCTTTCCATTCTTTCAGGCTTAACTCAAATTTCATCTCTATGAAAACATCAATGACCAGATGAGCTAGAATTCGTATGTCTGAACCACTAGTGGATGAATGAATGAGCATTTCTCAGCCATTATTACTTTCCTATAAAATAATATACTCTAATAAACATACACTAGTGTAATAAACATATACTAATATTCTGGTCCCCTTTTTAACTAAAAACCTATATGTATTTGCCAAACACTTGTCATATTGCAGTATGTTACCATGGAATGACAGGAAACCCTACTGACTGAAATAAATAATAAGTACCATGGTTGGATGGGTTCACCTTACAGATCCCCCATTGCTCACTTTAATGGCTTAGCTCTAGGGAAGTTATATCTAATCAAGGCAGGGCTCAAAAGGTGTATTTTTTAACTGTATATAATGTCTTGCATGGACCTGTGAATGCATATTTGTCTATACGTAGTTATAGAAAGTTTTAAAAATTGGAAAAATTCTAAGTTACATATTTCATTTATTTTGTTGAAATAGCAATGCTCCTATTCAGTTTTAACTCTTACCAAATATGCTGTTGCATTATTACTTTCTTTTAAAATCAAAAGCTTTTGGCTTTTGTGGAGACCATTTATTCTGACCTTGTTTGTTAAAAAGCCTGGATTTGCTAAATTTAAATGCAGCCTTTTTGCTAAGGATTAACTGAAGAGCTCTTAATAAACTAATACCTTGGGCAGTGGTGTTCCAGGGACCCAGGAAAATATGTAACCTTGATGCTTCCCTCAAAGATTTTAAGATGGTAGCTTTACTATATACAGAGTTTCCCCATACATACATTAAAGGAAAGGTGGGTGCATCCAGGGAGGTTGATGCAGGTAACAGTGCTGGCACAGGTACAATGCAGTTATACAGGTCCCTGCATTCAGAGAGGCCCTGACCTTGATTTAATGCTCTCCCATCACCATCTTAAAAAAATTTTTTTAAGACTTAAACTCACAACCCCGAAATCAAGAGTCACATGGTCCATTGACTGAGCAGGCCAGGTGCCCCACCATCTTGAAATGTTTAATAATTTTATCTTTGAACTTGTGTTTTGTAAATAAAGTCTAAAGGGACAATGGAGCATAGAAGTAAACAGAGAAAATGTGCACAATATGTGTGTCCACTGTTCCTTTCCACTCTATTCTCATTAGTATTCTCAGGGCCTCATGAGTACAGCGTTCCAGTGGACTCACAATGCGTGAGATTCAGCGAGTCTGAAGTGAGTATAAGGTCAGTGTGTTATGTCTGTCAGTGAGTAAACAGAGGCACTGACAATCCCGAGAGAACATGCTTGTCATTCAAATCAGAACTTGCTTCAAACGCAGAGAGAAGCAGGGGCATTCTAAGAAACATTAGCATCCAAGGAACAGTATATTCTTTGTCGCCTGTGTCACTTCCTGTATTGGCCAACTACTTATACTAAAATGAAGACACAGGAGGAACGGGAAAGACGGGACATCAAAGATTTAATTTCCCTTTTTGTCCTTTCTTACTTATCAGAGAAAGCTAGAGAGGGTTGATAGATGTGCACATATCCAAGAAGCGAAATTAAAAAGTTGAGTTAGTTTTGTGTAGTTTTCACTATCCTGGTATACGAGCTACAAAATGTGAATTCTGTAATTTTGCTGATTCCACATACAAGTTAAATGATCTTATATTTGCATTAAAATTGCATTATACAATAGAAAGATGAACAATAAAAGTCATGCTAATAATTTAAAATGAAAGATTCTCTACTTAGCAAATAAAACCCACCATCATAAATTGGGAGAGAGAGAGAGTGGCTGAAGAAGAAAGGAAAAACCCTTCTATTTTAGCACCTGAGGCATTTTTTTCCTGCTTTTTGAGCAAAGGGAAAATTTCATTTTATACTGAGGGGTACTGCACAGGTCCATCAGCTTAATGAGAAGGAGAAGCTATTGACAGAGACTTTCATTTACTGAGCCAATCTGTTTGTGCTGGCATGTAGTTTATAACCATAGTTTACAATTTGGATTACTACAAAAGCCTCACAGAGGGCAGGTGAAATACGTATCTCAGTAGTTTGTGTTTGATCGCATTTCCAATTCTAAGTTAAAAAGAAATAATTTGAGGTTATAATTTTATCTACATCATCTCACTAACTGAAGGATATCTAGAATATCAAAAGAAACTAAATACAGGAATATTTTTTCATTATTTATTTCTAGGGGCATTTTCGAGGAAAACAATTGAGTTTGTCCTTACTTGAAACATAGTCTGCTCTTTAACAGCTTGATTATCACTAAGAAGAAACTGAGTAAGGACTCATATTTAAATAACTCATATTTAAAATTTTTAATTTATCATAAAGTATTAACCTGAGAGACCTTCTCCAAATAAGAGTGATAGAAATTATATTCTAGTTATCCAACCTCCTTCTCCCATCCTGGCCAAAACTACAGTCCCCCCCACTCCCCAGAAATCATTATGTTTCATTTACAAAGAGAATTGTTTTTTAATTGTAGTTAATGGGATTTTCCCTTTTTATTTTAGTGAGCTATAATTAACACGTAACACTGTGTAAGTTTAAGGTGAACAACAGGTTGACTCAATACATTTATATACAGCAATACGATTACCACCTTAATGTTTGTTAACACCTCCATCACATCACATAATTATCATTTCTTTTTTGTGGTAAGAACAATCAAGATCTAGTCTTAGCAACTTTTTAAGTTTATAATACATAATGTGGACTATAATTACTGTGCTATAATTACCGAGCTACACATTAGCTCTCCAGGACTTATTTACTAGTTCTAAGTTTGCACCCTTAAACACTAGATCCCCAATTCCCCTATCCCCAAACTCTGGTAACCACCATTCTGCTCTGTTTTTGCAAGTTCAGCTTTTTTAGATTGTACATATAAGTGATATCATACAATATTTGTCTTTCTCTGTCTGACTTATCTCACTTTGCATAATGCCCTGTAGGTCCATCCTGTTGTCACAAATGGCAGGATTTTCTTCTTTCTCATGGTTTGAATAATATTTTATATATATTTAATATATATCACATCTTTATCCATTCATCCATTGCCAGACACTTAGGCTGTTTCCATAACTTGGCTATTATAAATAGTGCCATAATAAACATGGGAGTGCAGATACCTCTTCAATATCCTATTGCATTTCCTTCAGATATATACCCAGAAATGGAATTGCTGGATCAATAGTAGTTCTATTTTTAATTTTTTGAGGAACTTCCATACTGTTTTCCATAGTTCCTGCACCAATTTATATTCCCACCAACAATGTGCAAGGGTTCCCTTTTCTCCACATCCTTCCCAACACTTGTTATCTCTTGTCTTCTTGATTACAGCCATTCTAACAGGTATGAGGTGATATCTCATTGTGGTTTTGATTTGCATTTACCTGATGGTGAGTGATGTTGAGCATCTTTTCATGTGTCTGTTGGCCATCTATATGTCTTCTTTGGAAAAATGTCTATTTAGTTTCTCTGCCATCTTTTAATCAAATTTTTTGTTATTGACTTGTATGAGTTCTTTATATATTTTGGATACTATCCCCTTATCCAATATATGGTTTACAAATATTTTCTCCCATTCAATAGGTTGCCTTTTCATTTTTTTTATTGTTTCTTTTGCTGTGCAGAATCTTTTTGGTTTGATATACCCCCAATTGTTGATTTTTGCTTTTGTTGCTTGTGCTTTTGCAGTCATACCCGCCCCCCCCCCAAAGTCATTCCCTAGACCAGTGTCAAGGAGCTTCTTCCCTGTTATCTTCTGGGAACTTTACAGGTCTTATGTGTAAGTCTTCAATCCATTTTGAGTTAATTTTTGTGAGTGGTGTAATATAGTGGACCAGTTTCGTTGTTCTGCATATTTCTCCAGTTTTCCCAACACCATTTGTTAAAGAACTATTCTTTCCCCACTGAGTGTTCTTGGCTCCCCTGTTAAATACTAAATATGACCATACATGTGGGGGATTATTTCTGAGATCTCTATTCGGTTCCATTGGTCTATGTGTCTATTTTTTTTTGGCAGTACCATATTGTTTTAATTACTATAGCTTTGTGAGAATTTCACGTTTAAATAAGTACTTTGAAATCCATATTGCATTTTATGTTTATGACTTTACCAAGTGGTACTTTATTAAGTTTCTAAAATGTACTAGCAGTTAATCTTCCATTTCAGTGGGGGAAGGATAATAAACAATTAAGTAAATTAAGACCATTTTCAGACTGTGCTGAAATTATGTAGAAAATGAAACAAAGTAATATGAGAAATAGCTTATGTGTTACTAGGTGCAGAGATGGTCCTGCTAAGTATTAGATGAAGAATCCGAGAAGGTGACACTTGAAATGAGACTTGGAAGAGAAAAAAGGAGCCAGTCATAGGAAGGTCTGGAAGCAGAATGTTCTAGACAATGATTACAAAGTACAGCCCATATAAAGGCCCTGAGATGGGAACAATTTAAAGTGTCGCAGGGTGGCCCCTGGATGCTGCAGTCGGTTAAGCCTCCTACTCTTGGTTTCGGCTCAGGTCATGATCTCAGGGTTGTGTGATGGAGTTCGCATTGGGCTCCACGCTCAGCGGGAAGTCTGCTAAAAGTTTCTCTCTCCCTCTCCCTCTGTTCTTCCCCGTGCTCGCATGGTCTCTCTCTCAAATAAATAAATAAATCTTTAAAAAAAATATAGTATCCCATGAACAGAAAGAAAGAGGACCAATGTGAATGGAACATACTGAACCTAGGGGAAAGGAGGCAGGTAGATATACCGGAAACTGAGCACAGCCTATGAGTAAGAACAAGACTTTACATTTTATTCTAACTGCAATAAGAAGCCAACAGAGAGTTCAAAGCAGGTTAATAATGATTAGTTTTACGTTTTGAAAAAGGATCATTTATGCTACTACGTGGAAAATGAATTGCAGGAGAGCAAGGGGAGACGGTGGAAGTGGTCTAGGAAGTGGTGATGGTGGTTGGTTTGGATTACCATGGTAACATTAGGATGGAAAACAGGGAGGGAACACAGGATATATTAAGAGGTATCTTTAAGATGATAATATTATTGTAAAATAATAGATTCTAATATACCCAAACATAATTGTAACAAAAATGTAATTCAACTTGATCCAACAATGATTTATTACATAACGTGTCCCTGGTTTTCTGCTGTATGAATCCTTACTCATAAAGTATCTCTGCTGTCAAGAAGCATAGTATTGTATTTGTGGAAATATCTGTAGTGATAAAACAATCTCCAATAAAGGACAATTTTTAAAACTTATCCAAAAACAAAGTCCATTAAAAACTTAAAAATAAAAATAAGTAACTTTATCACAGGCTGTCTCTAGAAGAAGTAATAAAACTTTAGGAAAAGAGTTCTGACCTCAGTTCTCTCTCTCTCAAACTGTCAAACTTCTGGCACGTAAGGAGATTCAGATACCTTTTTTGGGCACCTTGAAAACTGACAGAGTTCTAAATAATCATCAGGAATCCTGTAGTATGATATACAAAATTAATATGTAATTTATCTTATGCAATCTTTAGAAAGAAGCTCCATGGCATGCTCTGTAAAGAAAATAAACTTGGTATTGCAATGTGCAAAAACCCAAAAGCTATGCTGTTATGGGTTAAATTGTGTCTCCCCCAAATCCATATGTTGAAAGCCCAGTACCTCAAAATATGACTGTATTAAGAGATAGGCCCATTACAGAGGTGGTTAAGTTAAAATGAGGCCCTAATCCAATCTGACTTGGTGTCCTTATAAGAAGAGGAAATTTGGACATACAGAGAGACACCAGGGATGCGTACCCACAGAGGAAAGACTGTATGAGGACACAGCAAGAAGGCAGCCATCTGCAAGCCAAAGAGAAAGGCCTCAGAAGAAACCAAACCTGCCAACAGCCTGATCTTGGACTTCTAGACTCCAGAACTGTGAGAAAATAAATTTCTGTTTTTTAAGCTACCCAGTCTGTGGTATTTGGTTATGTCAGCCTTAGCAAACTTAGATATAAGTCAAAACATTGACTCATACCCATAATGTCAGCTCAATAATATGTTTTATAAAATAAACATTTTAAATATAAAATAATATTTTGAATATATTTTAACATAAATACAATTTTAATATAAAATATAAATATAAAATATATTTTAATATAAATACAATTGGGGCACCTGGGTGTCTCAGTCAGTTAAGCGTCTGCCTTCAGCTCGGGTCCCCATCCCGGGGTCCTGGGATTGAGTCCCACATCAGGCTCCCTGCTCAGTGGGGAGTCTGCTTCTCCCTCTCCCTCTGCCTTGTTCGTGCTCTCTCTCTCTCAAATAAATATATAAAATCTTTAGAAAAAAATAATAAACACAATCTTTTACTATAAAATAATCTTTTTTAAGAAGATTTTATTTATTTATTTGAGAGAGAGAAAGAGAGAGAGAGCAAGCGAGCACAAGCAGTGGGGAGGGGCAGAGGGAGATCATGACCTGAGCCGAAGGCAGACACTTAACCAACTGAGCCACCCAGGGGCCCCAACACAATCTTTTAAGACTTAACACAAATGAAAATAAAACAAAATAGAAAAATGAATGTAATAGATATATTTAGAAGTACTATTAAAATAATCAAAGCTATAGTGGCATGATGCTTGCAATAGGCAATGTCAAAAGATGATAATGTGTCATTAAAGGAAATATATTACATGCAAGCTAAAATCTGACAATGTTAGAAGCTTAGTGTATGGCAGCGTCTGCTGGAATCACACAGCTTAAGTGGACAAAGCAGTTCTCCAAAGAAGGGATAGGTGCTAATCACTACCACAGACTACCACTACCAGGAGCTACAGAAAAACTGATTATGGTTCACTGAAAGAGGACAGTGTGGGGATTCTGTATGTTGTTTTCCATTTCAGAACATTAGAACCTTTATATAATTAAAATTTTCCTAAAAGATTGTTTATATTTTTGGAATACACACATGTACATTAGAGATATTTACTATTTGTAGTAGGTTTTATCATGGGGTTTATAATTGGACTTCAGGGAGTCCATGTGCCCTAGAATGGTATGGAAAATTGGAAGATTATGTGATATGGCTGGGTACAATAAGGCACACTTTCCTGGAAAATGTTTGAGTCAAAGCTCTGGCTCTGGAGACAACCTGCCCAGGTGAAATCATAGCTAGGTGATCTTACTCAGGTTATTTAAACTGTGCACTTCAGTTTCCCAATTTGTAACATTAAGATAATAATACAAACAACTTCAAAGCGTTATCTTAAAAATAAATACACTAATATGTATAAAAACTTAGAATGGTAAGAGTTCACTAAGCATTCACTACTGTTTAATCAATAGCACTCGATTCACAGTAAAATTCAAATGCCAAATAAGGTTACAAATAATGGATTTAAAGAAATCCTTTTGTGAATCCTTTTTAAAATAAACTTAGACTAATTATATCCATAAGTATTTGTTTTCCGAATCTGGATGTTCATACTAGGCTTCCTACAAACCACAGTGCAGCAATAATGACCATCAATATTATGTGTGTTAAGAAAGATCTACCAGAAACCTTAATAAGCCAGGTTTGAGTGGTATGACAAAGGCATTCTTTATAAATATTTTCCTTAGAGAGTGAGCCTGAGTTTTTACTGCGTATTTAGTGATGTTAATGAGTGTTCAAATTTAGAAAGAACTCTTCGATACTTAGTCCATCACTAATTGTATGCAATATCCAGAAATTGCTTTTCCTATAGCAGTCATAGATTGTATTTAGTCACCCGATAAAGTTTTACTTATCTCCTCTTCCCCAACCCTGAGCGAACTACTCACACATTCCAAAGGCAGGTAGAGGGAAACATTTTACTTCTTTCTCCTACAGCAAATGCCAGCTTTGCCTCTGAGTCTTCACTGTTGTTATAGAATGCTATCACACGCACTAGTGGGTTTCAGTAAAAATGAGAAACTGAGTACTTACGTGCTCAGATACTTACCAACTGTTTTTATACACACTCTCACTTAAGTATTATTAAAACCCTACGGGGTAGGCACTAATATTATCAGATGTAAAAAAAAAAAAAAAAGCAGAGAGGTTAAATACATGATTCGTAGTCTCACAGCTTATTAGTAGGGATATTGTGATTTGAATCCAGGTGATCTAATGATATGCAAAAGTCAGTCACGCAGCTGCCTGGGTAACTAGGTCTATTGATTCAGAAGAAGAGGAGTGATTTTGAGAGGAAAGAAGCATGACCACTATCTGGGCAAAATGACAAGACAGTAAGGATGACCAGCTCTTTTAAAGTAAAAATGAACATGGCTGATATAAAAATCCCTGTATAGCTTTAAAAATCAGACAAACCTAAGTTTGAGAACATGCTTCACAATTTCCCACCTTGGGGAAACTACCTAACTAAGTCTTAATGAGGATAATAAAAGCACCAACTTCGTAGGGTTGTTGCGAGGATGAAATGGCATAATGCACATAAAATGATTATCATGGTGCCTGGCATTTAATAAATGCTCCATAAATTACTGTTACTGTTACTATTTTTTTTTAGTATTGAGCTTCGCACCCTCAAATACCCTTTTTCTTCTGTCTTTGTGATCTAAGTAATTTTTCCTACAATGCTGAGCTGGACTTGAGTCCTACTAATAAAACAGGCAACCAGGTATCTTCGCTTTCTTCCTGCAATTCTATTTGCCACCCACTATATCTCCACTGATTTAGTGCCAGATTATAGATTTTCATCCACACGTTTTAATTTAGAACCTTTCCTTTTATCTGGGTTTGAGCATATTGTGTTAAATTCCCAAATGATACCTTTACAGTTCGCTGCAAAGTCCTTATCATAGCTTTCAGAAAACTTAAAGTTGTTCTTAGGGGAACAATCATTGCTTTGCATTTCATTATTGAATAAAAATCTAGAAGAATACCAACTTTTAAATGAAATTATACTCCTGGAAGGGGAGTATAAATGTAAAAAGGAGAGCACCTCATTATCACTCTTTCAAGCTGCTAGAGTGAAACTTGAGTCATTGCATATTCCAACATCAAAAACTCTCTTGGATATACTAAAGAACATCATTATGCACACAGCAATAAAATGAGGACGTTATTAGAAGGAACCACTAAGAATAAAAGATTGCCAAGACAGATTCCTAAAATGGATAATATAATAAGCTCGTAAATAAGTATTCTGAAATAGCTCTAATACTTTCCAACTGAAACTGAATTCCTTGGGGTTTTTACCTAGTCAGGGGCATCAATTTTTTTTTTTTTTCTGTTTAGTTAAAGTATCCATACCTCTTTGCTGACCCATGCAAGAATGTTTCTACCTATACCTATCTAAACATAAAGAAACATTTGATTTTGGTATTGGTATTTATCAGAGTACACCTATGAAAATAAATGGAATTAGGCTTCTTCTTAAAGACCCGGGGAACTGACAAAAGCCTTTTGAATGAAGAATAAGCATATGAAGGAGTCACGCTTCACCATCTTGTTAAAATCTTCTAAATTGCCTTCATAAGGCAGAACCTCTTCTAACTGCAGAACATCTAAGAACTATTAATAATTCTTAATACACATTTTTTAAAGTAATCTCTACACCTAGCATGGGGCTCGAACTCAGGACCCTGAGATCAAGAGTCATCGGCTCCGCTGACCAAGCCACCCAGGCATTCCAATAATTTTTCATAAACCTGGTCATGAAGACTGTTTTGAATCAATAATTGTACATTTAGAGATACACATACCAGTTCATTTTCCTTGCTATTTCCATTTACCTCCTTTTTTGGTTACCATTTATTTCTATTTCCTTTTGCGTTCAGTGCTCTGGACTCTATGCCTGCTCATCTTTAATGTTTGTGGTTCTAATGGTGCAGCCTTTTTCCCCCTCTCCTCCATCGTTGTGTACTTAACAATGTCTGAGCTAATTAATTGAGTTGGCTACAGTATAGGTAGTAGAGCAATTGTTTGATCCTTTCTTTAAGGCTGTTAGCTCTGCTTGGAGAAAGAGGTCCTGGTGCCATATTCAGCCCAATGCTTAGGGAATTGCAAAAAGGGTAACTTTCAAAATGCTTCCATCACATCAAAGCTTCTACAGCAACAATTAGAAACAAAATCAAGGGAATACACAAGAAATCCCTGGAAAAGAATAAAGACAAACTAAGAAATGGTAGGTTTTGGTTTTTTGGGGTTTTTTTCCTTCCTGCCACGCAACAAAGGAGGCGGAATTTTGTGCAAACCTGACCGCGCTGTTCTCCAGGATATTTAGAAATCAGATCTTCCAGAGACAGCGAGTGCATGGAGTGGAATACAGAGCCCAGAGCGCCCCCCTCTCCTCCTCGCCTTCTCACGGGTCCTGCCGCAGCTCGCGGGCTGGGGAGTTTAACGCCTGGCCTGCGCCTCGCAGGGGACTCGGACCAGGCCCAGCCCCCAGGTGGGCGGCTCCCGGCCGGGCCTCCCAGTCCCAACCACAGAGAGGAGACCCCCCCCCCCCCGGCGTCCTAGAGCGGCCGCGGACGGCCCGCGGGGGCCGGAGCCTCGTTGCGGATCGGGGAACTTCCGCTGCCCGCTCCAGGTCCTTGAGGTGGCGAAACCTCTAGCGTCCTGGGCACTGGCCACCTGAGTCCCCAGATCGGGATGCGACCCTCGGGCGGTGCAGTTCCCTTCCACGAGCGGGGTTCCCGTCCGCCTGCCTCCTGTGGAAGGTCTTCTTCCCGACCTCGGCGCTGTCTCCCGCCCGGGGACTCCTTCCCACCGCGGAAACAGGCTTCATCTGGGGCAGGCCGGCGGGGAAGACCGAGCCGCGGAGGGCGAGCCTGGAGGCCGCCGCCTGGGGTAACCGAGAAGAACCTGGCCCGGGGAGGTGGACAGGGCTGGCACCCACGCCCGGCGCTGTTGCTCAGGGGTCGCCTGACCTCGGCGGGTTGCTTACCTTGCCTTAGTTTTCTAGACGCAGTACCGGGTTTAATAAGTCTCGGGTTTTGTGCAAATTAAATGAGATAATGAATGTGTATATCAGTAAGTTCTGTTTATTTGTTGAGTGCTTCCTGTGGGAGCATTGTTAAAATTAATACAGGCTCATTCATTGATTCAATAAATGCTTATTGATTACATGCTATGTCAGTACTGGGAGGCACTGAAGATGAATGCCCACCCCGTGGTGAGAAAAACTGTGAGAGTCACCACCCTTCTGCCCTTCTAAAAATTATTTAAGGATGAGAGGTTGATTGGAGTATGGAAGAGAGAACTAATTAAGCACCAAACACATTATTTAATTACAACTTTGAGAGCTTATAACAGGGAGATACTTATAGGATGGGGATGGAGACGGGGCAGAACAGAAAAGGGAAGACTTTCCTGAGGAAGTACTATTTCAACTGAGACCTGAACGATGAGGAGGAATCAGCCAGACTCAAATGGTATTTATCTAGGCCTAGGGAATCGAATGTGTGAGGAATTGAGCTGGAGGACTCCAGTATTGGCCTAGCACCAAGAGTGGACTACTCAGTATGTTCTTCTCTGCCCATTATCTTCAGTAGCCCCATAGTAGGGCAGTGAAGCTGGCAGCTAATTTTGGTCCTAATAGTTTTTCCTTACATTAAGCACCATGCAAGTCCTTCCTATCTCCTGTTCGATCAAGACATATTTTTTGAAAAGCTGGAAAAAAAATAGAATATCAGGGCGCCTCGGTGGCTCAGTTGGTTAAAGGTCGGCCTTCGGCTCAGGTCATGATCCCAGAATCCTGGGATTGAGCCCAGCATTGGGCTCTCTGCTCAGCGGGGAGCTTGCTTCCCCCTCTCCCTCTGCCCCTCCTCCAGCTTGTGCTCTCTCTCTTGCTCACTCACTGTCTCTCAAATAGGTAGATAAAATCTTTTAAAAAAACAGTATATCCTCTATGGTTTCTTATTGTCTTCTAAATCAAATACAGTAGTCATCTCCTTCTCTGGAGGAGATAAGACCCTGGCCCCCAGGGGATGCCTGAAACCTAATCCTATATGTACACAATGATTTTTCCTATACATACATACCTATGATAAAGTTTAATTTATAAATTAGTCATAGTAGGGGCGCCTGGGTGGCTCAGTTGGTTAAGTACTGCCTTTGGCTCAGGTCATGATCCTGGGGTCCTGGGTCTGGTTCCCTACTCAGCGGGGAGCCTGCTTGTCCCTCTCCCTCTGCCCCTCCCCCTGCTTGTGCTCTCTCCCATGCTTTCCCCCTCTCTCTCAAATAAAATCTTTTTTTTGAAGATTTTATTTATTTATTTGACAGAGAGAGACACAGCGAGAGAGGAAACACAAGCAGGGGGAGTGGGAGAGAGAAAGAAGCAGGCTTCCCGCTGAGCAGGGAGCCCGATGCGGGGCTCGATCCCAGGACCCTGGGATCATGGCCTGAGCTGAAGGCAGACGCTTAACAACTGAGCCACCCAGGCGCCCCTCAAATAAAATCTTTTAAAAAAAATTAGTCACAGTAAGAGATTAACAATAACTAATAATAAAATAGAAGTTATAACAATGTACTATAATAGAAGTTATGTGAATGTGGGCTCTCTCTCTCGCCCTTAAAGTATCTTATTATTCTGTCCTCACCTTTCTTGTGATGCTGTGAGATGGTACCTATGTGATGTGGTGACGTGAGGTGAGGGACGGCGGCGCTGTGACATAGCATTAGGCTACTTGCTGACCTCTCAGTGTATCAGAAGCAGGATCATCTACTTCTGGACCACATTTGACCACTGGTAAACAAAACCGGGAAAGAGAAACAGAAGATGAGGGAGGGACTCCTATATAAACAACTAACTTGCTTGAAAAGTTCTCTGTCAAACCAAGGATCCATATTCAATTCCAATTCTGTTCTGCTGCACCCTTCACTATATTCTTCAGCTGATGTTGACTTCTTTTGGAACTATGTACTCTTCCTCTCAATAATCTACAAGCTATTCAAAGCATAGCCCATTATGAAGCACATTGATTCATGGTATCCCAAATATCTCCTTACCTCCACAAAATGTTTATTTCTTAACCACTTTCTGCTAGCACAATAGAGTAATAATAGCACTTTAAATAGTTGCAACTATTTATCCCAGTCTAACACATAAATTATTTATTGTGCGCTGATTCTTTTTCTTCCCACTCAGGAGCCTTTCATCTCCTACTCTTCCACCCCAGATGCCAGCCAGGCATTTCAGAACCATCTGATGGTAACAGGATGGAGACTGATTCAGCATCATCCCACCATCTACCTTCTGCCTCTTTGATTTCCTTTGCTTACTGCTGCTCACAACACTGTAATTCTACTTTAGGCACCATCTATACAGTCATGTCCATTACTTTTTTCCTTCTTTCCTGTTTATGATTAGAAAATTACTTTATCAGTTTTATTTATGAACCAAAAAATAGATCTAAACATGAAGATGGTGTAAGCATAGTACTATAGGATACTAGTAATACTAGCGAGTACAGCTAATTGTTCCTGAGCTTTGTTCCCATAATATTGTGTGGATGTGTCTATGATTGTATTTGCTACATTGTGCTATGACCGGTTGTGTTGTTCTCCACTCATTAATTAGACTTCCTTGAAAATAGATTGTTTTTGTTTCCATTTGTTTTCACTGTGCTTAATGTATTCATTGATGTATTTTGAATGAAGAAAAAAAGGAATTCATTGTTAAATCAGAGTTTTTAAGTGAAATAAGTATAAATGGGAGGCTAACTTCTACATTGTGAACATGCCTAGAAATTACCTTTAGAATCTCCACACACCATCTATCTTCTTACCCTCTAAATAAATATACTTTCTCTCAAACATTAAAGATAGTAGTAAAATGAATTCTTACTCAAGTTTTTCTTCTATTGAGTTGGGGTGTGTATGTGTGTGTTACTTGTATTTAAACTAAAATAAAGAAAAGGACCAATATGAGAGGTATCAATTCCCCATTTTACCAATAGAAAACAGTCTCAGAATGTTAAAAATAGTAATACTTTCAGTGAAAGACAACCAGTGTTCAAATACAGTTCCTTCTAATACCAAAACCAGTGTTCTTTCTTTCTTTGATAGAAACTAAACTTTGTCTTTTTCTTATAGTTCAAGTAATGTAATTAATGATAGAAAAAATCAGAAATTTCAGATAAGCAAAATAAAAGGAAAAAGAAATAAAATTCATCCAAGATTTCAGCATTCCCGGCCAACCACTATTAACATTTTTGCACATATATACACTGTACTTACACTCACACTTATTTTTTTTTTTTTTACAAAAAATGGGACCACACTAACTTTAATCTTTTTTGTTTAACAATATGTGATAACTCCTCTCTCTTTGCTTATTTATTCCAGGGTTTTTCAACCTCAGCTTTATTGACATTTGGGGCCAGATATTTTTGTTGTTGTTGTCAGGGGGCTTTCCTGTGCATTGTAGGATATTTAAGAGCATCCCTGACCTTTACCCAGTAGGTGCCATTAGTACCACTCCCCACTTCACTGCCCCAACCAAAAATATCTCCAGACATTGCCAAATGTCCCCTGGGGGACTGATTAATTAATATAATAACATATTAGAATATATAAATTTAATCATTTTTTCCTCAATACTATCTACCTAATGGCTATTAGAAAATCAATTGCAAATGCTTTTCTCTTTGATTTATATATATATAGATATACATATATATACACACACATATATATAAAATATATATATATTTAGAAATAGTTAATATCAAATGAATACTATAAATTTTTAAAAATTAGATGTTTAACACTTTTTATTAAACTCTGAAGTAATGTCGGGGTGCCTGGGTGGCTCAGATGGTTAAGCGTCTGCCTTCGGCTCAGGTCATGATCCCAGGGTCCTGGGATCGAGCCCCACATCGGGCTCCCTGCTCAGCGGGGAGTCTGCTTCTCCCTCTCCCTCTGCCTCTCCCCCTGCTCATGCTCTCTCTCTCTCTGTATCTCTCTGTCTCAAATGAATAAATAAAAAATCTTTAAAAAAAAAAAAAAACTCTGAAGTAATGTCACCAGACTCAGAGCAATTTTTCATCATTTTAGACTATGCCCTCTTTATGACCCATGGATTTGTTGTTTAAAATTCAAAAGTTGATTTTGAACGAACAAAGCAAAAATTATCTCAAAGCAAAGACATAGTAGCATCATAAGAGCATTAGGACTGATAGCCTTTGAGAGGAATGAATTTGCTAAATGAATGATCTTGATAAAGTTTCCATGGGCAGATATAATGTATTTGACAGATTTTTTATCATTGTAACCTCTTATATTTTTAGTTTTCAAGACTTCTAAAACAAGGATATTCTTTTTTATAAAGATTTATTTATTTGAGACAGTGAGAGCGGAGGGGAAGGGCAGAGGGAGAGGGAAAGAGTCTTAAGCAGACTCTGCACTAGGCATGGAGCTGCTGATGGCGGCTCGATCTCACAACCCTGCGATCACGGCCTAAGCCAAAACCAGGAGTCGGACGCTTAACGGACTGCACCACCGAGGCGCCCGAAAAGAAGGATATTCTTATACTAAAAATTCATAAACATCTTCCAAAGTCTATTAAAAAATTCAGGGGAAGTTTTTAGAGTTTGTTATATTTTACTTTAAAATGTTTTTACTGTTAAATAAAACATGTAAATAGAAAATTGCATGAAACATAAACATGAGTTTAATGACTAAACTACTGTTAACATCGTGTAATCACCAATTCAGGTCAAGAGGTAAATCAGTGGTAAAGCTCAAGAAGCACTACTTCCACACGCATTCCCATCCACAGCATCCTCTCTCTCCTCTCTTCCCCTCCTACCTCCATCTCTCTTCCTCGCTATTCCCTTCTCTCCTCTTTCTTATTTTGATGGGAAACATTATGTAGAATTTCCTTGTTCTTTTTATTCTTTTACCATCTAAGTGTGTATATACTTACATTAAAGTTTAGTTTCACTCGTTTTTGAAGTTCATATAAATGGAATCAACACTGCGTAGTCTTTTCTCTTTAGACCAACATTATGTTTGTGAGATTCATCTGGGTCATGGCTCCCATTATAATTCATTTATTTGCAATGGTGTATTGTTTTACACTCTATGAATATATCACTACCATTGACAAACATTTAATTGTTTCAGGTTTTTAGCCAATGACATTCTTAAACATGCGTGCTGGTAATCATATGCACACATTTGTGCTGGGTATATAGGTAGAAATCGAATTGCTACCTCAAAGAGAACACATTCTTCAACTTTATGACATGATATAAAATTGCTTTCCAAAGTGGTTCTACAAATTTATACCCCACCATCAGTGTGTGAGACTTCTCACATCTCTACATCTTTGCCAATACTTGGTATTTTAAGTCTTTTTTGAAATTTAGCCATTCTGGTGGGTTTATAGAGACTTTAATTTGTATTTTCCTATTAATAATGAAGTAGAGTACCTTTTCATGTGTTCATGAGAAGATATGCTCCTTGATAGTATCTGGGCAAGTTTCTTGCCCACTTTTCTATTGAGTTTTCCTTCAATCTTTTTCTTAATATTTTGTAGGAAGTATTTTCTCAATCGGTTATTTGTTTCACTCTATGACTTGCTTCTTTACTTTTTAATTCTCAACTTTTCTAGGTAGTTTGTATTAGGTATATCTTTTATCTCATATTTAATTAGATTTTGTTTCATAATCTTTTTGAGGGTCATTTTGTTTCCATAGGTAAATTTATTGATATAATAGACATTCCTTCTGATGTTTTCTAATTTCTCTTTTCCTGTATATGATATCTATATTTTTATATTTGTATTTTATATTTTATGTGTGTGTTTCTTCTGAACATGTAAAAAAATTTGCATTTTAGGTTGTTTTTAGGCTAAAATTTACCATAATTTTATATAATATACTTTATTTTCTATTTCTTTTTACTTTACATACACTCCCAACCATGAGTAATATCTCCCTTTTCCCACTCCCTACCCTCTAAGACCTGAGTTTAATTAACTGAATTATTTTTCTACATTTTCTAATATTTACTTTTTTTAAAAGATTTTATTTATTTATTTGAGAGAGAGAGAGAGCCATGAGTGGGGAGGAGGGACAGAGAGAGAGAGAGAGAAGCAGACTCCCCACTGAGCAGGGAGCCCAAGGCCGGGCTTGATCCCAGGACCCAGGGATCACGACCTGAGCCGAAGGCAGATGCTTAACCAACTGAGCGACCCAGGTGTCCCTCTAATGTTTACTTTTATATCTTGAAATGTGGTTGTAAATTTATGACTTGATCTGTCAACTTTAAAAGCTGACTTTATAACCTTCACTGCAATATAGAGAAAATCAACATCTCATCCACACACCCCACTTCTTCACCCCTTTCTCCTAACCTCTTTTGTTAGTTACTTTGTTTCTACATTGTCATGATTCATACACCTTACATTCTAATCTGTAACCATAATTTTCATGGTTGTTTTAATCTTAGTCTTAAATGGATTTCCTGCTTACAAGCACTGTTGGAAACAATACTAGCTTCCCAGGATTGTCAAGAGGATCAGATGAAAATACGGAGTCAACCTTAATGAAATTTAACTGCGCATTTAATATATTGCAGGCCCTGTGCCAGGGACCTGAGAATACAGAGGGCAACAACATTTCCTCTGCCCTTAGGAAGCTCCCATGACTCACGGAAGAGACAAACCATTTCGGTGTGATAAGAGGTGTGCCAGAGAGAAGTACGATGTGCTCCAGACCAGAGAGAAGATGTCCTAATCTAGGCTTGGGGATGAGGCAAAGAAAGAATTCCTGAAGAAGATGGACTGATAAGACAAGTCCGCCGATGTCGGGTGAAAGGCATTCCTGGCCTAGACCACAGCAAAGGCCAAGGCAGGAGAAAGAATCTAAGTTCAGGGATTGGTAGTAGTCCTGAATGTCTGCACTTGAGCGTAAGGTGTAGATGGGAAAAGAGAAGTGATCAGGCTAAAGAAACAACGAGAGGAGAGTCATGAAGGCCATGTGGAACCACTGTGGAGTCTTACATAAAGAAAAGACTAGTTGAGAATGCAGCATGAAGTTCCCACTTACTGAAATCTAAAGACTCAACAAGTCAAACCAAGAAGGTGGTGAGAGTACCTCCTAGAACAGCAGGGCACAGGAGAGGACAGGCAGAGGCTGGTGGGGGGAGAAGGGCTGCCTCAGCCTCACCTGGGCCAGCCCAAGTGGCTTAGGGACAGACATCTGATGAGCCCTGCCTGAGATTCTCAGTACCTCCCGTGATGGTCAGGCCAGCTGAAGGTGGGCTTGGAAGCTGAATGACTGCTAGCCACATCTCAGGTCATGGTCAGGCAATCAGCAATTATGTACTCAGGGTGCTATCTATGAGTACCCTGTGGGTGAGCTTGTTGAATCCCCCCTAGGGGGACAGGAGGGGGAAGGACACACTGAAGGACTTTTTTCTCTACACTGTTCCTATCAGTTCTCCGCTCTGGGCCCACATTCCTGTCCATTAAACTACTTGGAGTCAACGACCATGTCTCCAAAGCCATGAAAATACATGATCATGGGGCCACGTTTCTGAAGCTGGGCTGGGTCAGGGTTGAGCCCTCTATCAGCAATATCTTCAACTTTTGCCCAGGTTCCTGCTTTTAAACTCCTGAAGATAAGCACAATTTTAATGGAATTAAAAAGAAAAGCAGCAGCAGCAGGAGCTACTGATCAGATTTGCACTCCTTATGGAATGTTGGCTGCAGCGAAGATGTGGACTCAATGAGGCCAGACTGGAAGCACATTGGTTGGAAAGTCACCTCTGTTACAGCAGCGTGATTCGTTGGGAGACTGACACCAAGATTTCAAACCCTTTGGGAGGAGAGACTGAAAGTGAGCTAGAATGAGGTTGACCCAGCCCAGCTTCCTCTGAATTACTGATGTCCCATGAAAGATGATTTAAAACGGAATTATCCAGACTTTAGAAAATGAACTGATATTGGCTAGTATATTCTGATGTGATTATCTTTGGGGGCTGGATCATATCCCTATTAGGGAGGTGGTGAAGTTTTGTCTGCAAGGAATTTAAATTCTTCCGTCAATCATACTGAGAATGGAAACTGACAGATCTCAGACAGGTGAGGGGAAAATTTCCTTCTATTTCTGGTGCCAGAATCCATGTGGCATGGACTCCAAGTCATGGAGATTCCTAGGGCATTTCTAGAGCCTTCTTGGCCAGGGATGGTCAGCTAGGAATGAGGTCCTGTATGGAATCTTTGCGTGGGTCTGGGCCTGTGCAGGTTGTGCATGACTACATCATTCTACATCCTTTCTTTTTATTCCTAAACCTGCAGCAAAATTTTGTCAAAAGTTATGGTCTGGATTTAGTTATACTGTGGGGAATTCGGGAAGGGCTAGTCCCATCTTCAGAAAGAGATGAAAAGGACAACTCCTCGAGATCAGTGTGCTGGTAACTGTTGGCAGAAGGCCAGGCCCAGCTGAACGGTCAGTGGGACCTTACAGGAAGACGCTGCTGGTACTCAGGGTCCTGTCTGTGAGTACCCCATCCAGCCTTAGTGGGCCCAAGAACCCCGTGCATATTTTCAGGAGACTACACGGTGGAACCCTGGGAGCTCTTACAGGCACCTGGCAGGTAATGTGATGACAGTTGAGTTCTGGGAATTAGGATGGAAGCTATTTGCACTAAGAAGAAGGGCTTTCCTTATTTTATAACTCCAAGATGGTATGATTGTGGACAATGGAGTCACATAGTAATCCGGACAAATAAGGATGAGGCCAAACCAATGCAGTGGTGGTGAGGGCAAAGGGCGGTAGAGAGGAAACACCGAAGACAGAAAACCAGTGGGATGTGGTAATACACTGGAGTCTGGGCTAGAGATAAATATTTGAAAGTCATAATCATAGAGATGAAAATTGACTCTATGGGTATAGATTATATTACATGGGAGACAGTGTCAAGAAAGTATTTATTCTATAAACAGTAAACCATTATGTAAATGTTAGCAATTAGTTTCACATGCTAACAAAGTGGTCTCATCATTTTATAAGCCCATCTCATAACATGTGTATTCAGTGTGAATAGATACACACATATATGTGTATATATCTTTTATCTTTTTTAATATCCTAAACTTTTAAAGACAGAAATCTGTAGTGAGTTCTTTAGTTTGGGCTAGAGAAGGGTTTCTCAGTCTTGGCACCATTAATATTTTGGTTTGGGACCAGATAATTTTTTATTGTGGGGGACTGGCCTGTGCATTGTAGGATGTCTAGAAGCATTTCTGGCTTCTCTACCCACCAAGTGCTGGTAGCACTGACCCCCACCCACCATAACAAATAAAAATGTCTCCAGACATTGCCAAATGTCCCGTGGAGGGCAAAATCAGCCCTGCTTGAGAACAATTAGAGGACTATTTATACCTGTTAAATTTATCAGTGAGAAATAGATTAAAATATTTTAAAATAACAGATTCTTTAATAGGATCATTCATTCATCATTGCTATAATTATATCTAATTGTATCTGTTCTATATACCATGCTCAGGCATTCATAAGATCAGAGATACATTTCCTATACAGCATATTAAAAGTAGTATCAGAAGAATTAATGTGCATCAAACTAATTTAAAAATTTGCCAGTATTCAGATGGAGCCCAAGTTGAAGTATGCCAGTGCTTACTTAGTAAGTCTTTTCTTTTTCAAAAAATTAAGAGTAAATAAGTGACAAGAAGAATTTTTAAATTATTATTAAGAATCTAATTTTTAAAGTATCCTTAAGTACTTTGAATTACCATTTAGATTTTAGCAACTGACACACTAAGCAGAAATCTTTCCATATCATTCATTATATCTGGATCATAAAAGTAACTTAACTAGGTATTGTACTTTTAGATTGATCAAATAATTCTGAACTGGGTTTGAAAATGAGACATTTTGTCAAATATGTAATTTAGACTTTTCATAAATTTATCCTGGGTGTTTCACAGTTAATGTGATTTAGAGAGAAGTCATCATAACAAACAAGCATTAAAAAAATGGCCTTCTGATGTGAGAACCTGGCTTGTATTTATGTTTTTTTTCTTTTAGTTTAATCCAGTTTCCAGTTTCCTACCCATAACCAAAAAAAAGGAATCTAAAAGTGAATGATAGTTTTATATTTTCATGCTTAAATAACACAGACTTTTAGTATTTAAACAAACTATTATATACCTAAAACTAATGCAATGTTAGATGTCAATTATATCTCAGTTTAAGAAAAAGTAATTATTTTTAGACTCTTCATTTTGAACATTAAGAAAGTGAATTTTGGAATAAGTAATTAATTCCAGTGTCCATAGTTTGGTATCATTTCTTCCTAAAAAGTCCTAAAGCTTCCTCAGAAACACATATGAAAAAATATACCCAAAGACTATAGGAGAGTGAAGAACAGGACCATCCTGTAATATAATTGAAAGCATCCCAGATGGGGGCTCAGATGACCATTAGTTCAAAGGGCTTTATTGGTAGAACTGGCTATAGGCCAAGTGGCTGGATTATTTGGAGTCAAGTTGGCTAACTTAGGTTTTCAGTGTCTTTATTTAAAAATTGAGGATAGTGATGTTCAACTTTCAGATAGTTGAGGAATCGGAATATGTGAATAAATATGTCACATATGCAAACACTAATCACAGTTGAGCCATGTAGTAAATGCTGATTGTTATTACGTATTATTCCTAACCATAAAAATATAGAATTAATATACATAATATGTAATATAGATAAAAGTCTATATCTGTATTTTTGGTTATTTTAATTTTAATGTAGTTGAATTAACTAATATTTTCTTTCATAGGTAATATGCAACTATTGTATATATATATATAAATTAAATGTATTTTTTCTTTATTTTTTTAATTTAAGAAATGGGTTTGAATGTATTTATTTAAGTGGGCTGATGGTATAATATCATATGTAAACTATTTTAACAAAGGGAGAATATATGTTTTTTTAAATTGTGAAATATATATACATAAGAGTGTATAAAATGTATACACACAATTGAAAGAAAAATAATAAGCATTGAGTATCTACTATTCAGGTTACCAAAAAAAAAAAAAAATTGTCAATACTTGGAAGCCCCTAGTGCTTTTCACCTGAACATATCCTTTTCCCTCTCCCCAGAGGTAACGGCCATATTTACTTTTATGATAATGTTCTCTTGCTTTGTTTTATAGTTATATAACCTATGTATGCCTCCCTAATGACATACTGTTTATTTTTCTCTGTTTTTGAAGTGCATATAATGGAATCATATTTTGTGTATTCTTTTTTTTCTTGCTTCTGTCACTCAACAATATTTTGTGAGATTCACTCAATGTTGCTAAGCGTCTATTCCGTTGTATGAATAAATCACAATTTATCTAGCAACTCTACTGTAATGGATTCATTAGTTATCTCCAGCTTTTGCATATTATGAACCAAACTGGTATAAATATTATATAAAATCTTTGTGCACGGGGGCAAGAATTCTTCTAGGTCACTTAACCAGGAGTAGAATTCCTTTGGGGTAGAATATGACTATAATCAACTCTACTAGGTATTGCTAAACATTTTCCCAAGGAAATTGTACCAATTAACAGTTCTACTAATAGGATTACGAGTTTCCAATGTTCACTAATACTTGGTATTGTCAGATCTGCTATTTAAATTTGCTTTTTCATGATTACTAATGAATGGAGCATCTTTTCTTATTTGTATTAGCCATTGGCTTTCCTCTTTTGTGAAGTTCCTGCTCAAGTCATCTGCCCATTTTTCTAGTGGGTCATATACCTTTTTCTATTGTTTTGTAGTTTTTCCTTATTCTATATACTAGTTCTTTGTCAATAATTGCATTACAAATATTTCCCTTCTTTGTCTAATTTGTGACTTGTCTTTTATTCTCTTAATCATGTCTACTAATTAAGAATGGAAGTTCTTAATTTTAAGGTAACCAAATATATAAATAAATCTTTTTCTTTATGGATTATACATTTTGTGTCTTGTTTTAGGAATTTTTCCTATCAAAGATCATAATACTTTTTGTAGGATTAAAAAAAAGTTCTTCCTTATACTAAGATCATAAGGATATTTTCCTATATTTACTTATTACATATTTACATTTTTTCTCACATTTAGGTCTTTAACTCACCTGAAATTAATTTTTGTATATTTTGTGGGGTGGGAAGTCAAAAATTTTATTTATTTATTTTTAGTAATTTCTACATCCAGCATGGGGCTTGAACTCACAACCCTGAGATCAAGAGTTGAATGCTCTTCCAACTGAGCCAGCCAGGTGCCCGTGTCAAAATTTTTTAATCCCCATATGGATAACCAGTTTTTTTGGCATCATTAACACTCATCTCTTACTCACTGTTCTATAATGTCACCTCTGTTATATATTAGGTTTCCATATATATGGGTTTGTTTGTGGCCTTTAGTAATGTCTTAATTATCATAAGTTTATAATTAGCCTTGAGAATTCTAGGTTAAGTATCCTGTACTTTGTTCTTCAAAATTGTCTTGGCATTGTTCATTTGTTTTGTTTGCTTTTTCCTTATACATTTTTTTAAAAGTAATCTCTATACCCAACATGGGACTCAAACTCACAACCCAGAGATCAAGAGTCTCATGCTCCACGACCTGAGCCAGCCAGACACCCTTGGTTTTCCTTATACATTTTAGAATTAGTTTTAAAAATTCCATCAAGGAGCTAGAGAGTGTTATGCTAAGCGAAATAAGTCAGAGAAAGACAAATACCATACGATTTCATTCATATGTGGAATTTCAGAAAAAAAACAAACGAGAAAAGGGAAAAAAAGGGAGGGAGAGGCAAGCCAAGAAACAGACTCTTGAGGTGCCTGGGTGGCTCAGTCAGTTAAGCGGCTGACTCTTGATTTTGGCTCAGGTCATGATCTCAGGGTCCTGAGAAGGAGACCTGTGTCAGGCTCTGTGCTCAGTGGGGAGTCTGCTTGAGAATTCTCTCTCTCCCTCTGCCCCTCCTCCTGCTCGCACACACTCTCTCTCTTTCTCTCTCAAATAAATAAATCTTAAAAAAAGAAACAGGCTCTTAAATATAGAGAACAAATTGATGGTTAGCAGAGGGGAGGTGGTGGGGGGATGGGTGAAATAGGTGATGGGGATTAAGGAGTGCACTTGTTGTGATGAGCATGAGGTGTTGTATGGAAGTGTTGAATCACTATATTGTATACCTGAAACTAATATTACACTGTATGTTAACTAACTGGAATTTAAATAAAAACTTTAAAAAAAAGTTCCATCAAATACTCTTGGTATTTTTAAAAAGTTGCATTAAATTTATGAATCCATTTTTGGGAAATTGACATTCTCAGAATATTGAGTCTACTTATCCATAAACATGGATTTCTGTTTAGAAAATTTTATATTTTTTCACAAACATCTTACACATAGTTTTTAGATTTGTTTCTATGTATCTGTGTTAGATATCTCCCATTTGGCTTCTCTATATCCATTCCTCACTCTTCTCCACTTTGCTTTCTACTCTGGGAGGCTGAACTCTGGGGACTTATCCATGGTCTCTTATGCTCTCAGCCAATAGGGACCCCAGCAGCTGATCAGAGAGAAGGAGAAGAGTGAGGTCCGGGTATTATTGACTACTCCAGCTCCTGCAAGGGTTGCCTTGGGTTGGCTCTGTCCCACTGAGTCCCACTGAGGGTTACTTATCTCAAAGTGGTACAACTTTCTTTCCTTTTTTTTTTTAATATTTTATTTTACTTACTTAGAGAGAGAGAGAGAGAATGCACATGTGAGGGTGCACGAGGGAGGGGCCAAGGGGGAAGGAGAGGGAGAGGGAGACAATCTCAAGCAGACTCCTCACTGGCTGAGCACCAGCCCTACACAGGGCTTGATCCCAGAACCCTGAGATCATGACCTGAGCTGAAATCAAGAGTTGGATGCTTAACCAACTGAGCCACCCAGGTGCCCCCAACTTTCTCTCTTTCTAAGTCTCTCCTTTCATCACTTTGGGCAAAGACTGATAACAGCTTCTTATAAAATAAAGAAGAGCAATCCAAGGATTGGACATTAAAGATTATTTAAGGTTTGTGGCCTAGAAGAAGAAAGAAAACATATTTAGTAAGTATGGAACAGTGACATTTTTCACATGCTATAGAAATGTCAGGAGAAATAAAGACTGTGAAAGCCTTTAAAAAATAATAATCATGAAATTATTGGGCAGCAACTATGTGCCTTGCTCTGTGCTAGGTGCTTTACATATTTTATCTCACTTAATCCTTATGATACACTTATGAGATTGATTTAATTATCCCAATTTCACAGATGAGGTTTTAAAATGCTTTCTCAAGGTCACAGAGCTAGTTAGTAAGCAGTAGACTCAGATTTTAAATGCAAGTCTGCCTGATTCCAAGCCCATTCTATTAACTATCTTGCTGGTCTGTCTACATTTTACCATTAAGTTAACAATCAGGAAATTATGTCCTTTTAGAATGTAGTTTCAGTTAAGTGATCAGGAGGTAGTTTCAAAGGAGTGATCAGGCTGGGTGATCTCCAGAGGTTAAGGAATTAAGTGGTGAGGAAATCAAGATGGCAGTGGATATGAGCTGTTTGATAAGTCTAGTAGTAAAAGTTGGGGGATTGATCGTATTAGTTGCAAAAGTCCCATTTTTTTTTTTTTTTCTAAAAATTTATGTCACACAAAGTCTGATCTTTCTCAACCTAAGATATGCTCAACCGGCTTTCTCCGAGAGTTCTACTACATTATTCCAACAGTGATGCCCAGATCTATAGGGGTTTCCCATCTTCATAGGAACAAGGAAGCTACACAGGCTTCTTGGAGCCAGAGTATCTCATTCATCTTTGCATTCAGACCACAGAGCCTAGTGTGCCTGGAACTAAAAATGGTGATTTGGACTCTGCTATCTGAGTCTTGTTGCAGGGCTTGTTTATCCTCATTAACATTAATACAGTGACTATCTTCCAGGTCACCTTGTCCTGGCAGCAGAGAAAAAGATATTTACGTTTGCCATCCTCCTGGTTTTCCTTCCTAATAGCTCTGGTACCTACTATATAAGCACAGACAGATGCCATTTAATAAAAACCCTTATAAGAGGGTTGGGGAAATAATTAGCTTTGACCTTGGATCAGCAACTCTAAGAGAGAAAAACCATTGCTATCACAGGAAAACAGGAAATTTTCCAAGGATAGTAGTCAAACTACAGAATGAAAACTAATACCCAGATTATTGGTGAACAGATACTGGATCAGGTAACTAGAAGCTATTTTTCCTGCTCATCTTAAGCACAGATCAAGAAGAACCTATATCAGCCTATCTTTGACTTACGGCAAGTCTCATAAGAAAGATACAGAACTTCTCGGGGCACCTGGGTGGCTCAGTCAGTTAAGTGTCTCCCTTTGGCTCAGGTCATGGTCCCAGGGTCTGGGATGGAGCCCCACATTGGGCTCCCTGCTCCGTGGGGAGTCTGCTTATCTCTCTCCCCCTGCCCCTCCCACTGGTTGTGCTCTCTCTCTCAAGTAAAAAAATAAATAAATAAAATAAAATATTTAGAAAAAAAGAAAGATATGGAACTTTCCCAGTAAGAGACCACAATTCAGCTAACTAAACATTGCTTCTTTCTTTTCCTCTATCTTTTTAATTTTTATTACATTTTTACTTCCTTCAAAGCACATATTTTATGCTATTAAAACATGTTTTAAACAGTGTACTATAACAGTGTACTTCAAATCACATATTTTATGCTATTAAAACACGTTTTAAACAGTGTCACTGTAATAACAATTGTTAAATCATGGAAAACAATAAATAAAGTTATTCAAATGATTGGGAAAAGCAAATATGGGAAAGGAGGTTTGTGAAGACTATAATAAAAGCCTGTTAACAAAAGATCACATACATCTAACTAGCAAGAAGGGAGGGAGATCAGCAGAACAAAAGTTGTACTTATGAAAGACTAGTGATAGGAGTAACAATGACAATAATTATAGGGAAAGCTCCTATTTGAGAATGGAAATAAATAGGAAGCCACTGAAGACTGCTAAAGTCTAATACAAATGTCTCCTTTTTCTGGTTTAAACTTTAGAAAGTGAATTTAAAATAGTTTTTTTAAAAGAGTGATTTACCATAGCATGGATAAGGAAAAGTGGTGCTTGGAATCACAGGTCCAGTAGCTTGTTTTAGTCTCCATAATTGGATGACATGACAAAGTACAGTACATGAAAATATCTGGTCTAAGTGACATTAGAGAGGTTTTCACAAGAGAAGCCCAAGAACTATAAGGTAAAAGACAGTTTGGGGATGATGTTGGATGTCTATGTTCTTGACAACAGAGAGAAAGTGAGCCATTTTTAAGTGTAGGAGGATTCCAAAAGTAAGAATCTCTCATATTTCATTTGGCAAGTCAATTAAATTTTTTTCCAAATAAGTGAAAAATTAGATGCTTTGTAATCTATTTCCTTACTATAAGGCATTTCTTTCTCTTGAAGGTAGCCCATTATATTTGAGGAAAAAAGATGTTTCTTCCTAAATAAAGGAGAAAACTTAAAAATTAATCAGTTGGTAAAAGTTTGCTTGCAATAGTGCAAAACAAACCCTTCTAAGTTGTAGTTCAATATAAATTTTAATACATCTTTCCTTTAAGATTTATTTGGTTCATCTAAAATGTTACCCTATTGACAGTATAATTTTGAATTATCATAGCATCACAATAATAAAATTATCTTAACAAAATGAGGATGAAAAGTGAATTCACACTTCACAATGTTTTACATAGATTTGACCTAATCAGATCCTTAATTTTGGTGGAAAAAATTAAAATCAGATCTCTACTCCTGGACTGGACTAGAATAATTTATCTAAAGTTGTTCAGAAGATCATTAGCCACTTTAAAAAAATATATATCAGATAAATAATATTTCAATGAAAATAAATGACTATTATTCCAAGCTCAGTAAAACAAAAATATCCTTATTTATGCTCCTTTTCTCAGACACTGCAGCCTTTAGCATCTCATAAATCCTAGCTAATTACATGTCAAGAGAAAAGGTTAATTATAAGTTTAATAAGCTCCCCTTTTCCTATCTAATGAATCAGTATCACACGGAGAATGCTAGGGGAATAGAATGGAAATGCAAATATTTTAAAATAACTACTTTAGTGGGTTCTATATGTGAAAAACTTCCTAAACAATGATGCTGTCCCACAATGGAAAACACTAGATAGTCTAGTCTCACTAGATAGACTATTCATTCAAAAACATTTATTGAGCGCTGAGTCTGTTCCAGCCACATTATGCTAGTTTCCAGGTTGTATAAGGAGCAGGGAGTATGTCTAGCTCCCAAAGCAATGCAGTGAGCTGCCAATATTCACAACTGGTTATTATTCTCTTCATTTATGATTATAATCTTACAACATTATATTAGAACATGTTTTGATCAGTCCTAAATGAGGGAGTACAGTAGCCCTGTCCACATCTTGATTTTGGACTTCTGGCCTCAAGGACTGTGAGAGAATAAATTTTTGTTGTTTTAAGTCACAAAAATTTGTGGTAATTCATGATGGCAGCCACAGGAAACTAATACGACCCTCTGAGAGAATAAAGTAGAACACAGAAACGCATTTCCATTATAATCTCAGCTATATGAGAAGATCTATGGAAAAAATTGGAAAAGAAACTCACCAACCTGTTGGCAATGACTGCCCCTTGATGATGAAATCATAGTAACTACTGTTTGCTTATTTATAATTTCTGTATTTTCCAAAATTTCTAGAATAAGTATTATATTTTTATTAGAAAATAAAATATATCCCTTTGGGTCATGAAAAGCCATATGCATTGTTATGTTAATTGCACAATTTATGGTGGAAAAATTAGAGGCAATCTAATTATCTAATATTTGATAATGGTTAATTAAATTCTGGCTTGTCCTTTTGATGGAATACTAAACAGCTATAATATGAATATTATATAGCAATAAAGGAAGTCTTAAAACAACAAGGAGACAACATAGCTTAATGGTTAAGATGGTGAGCATTGGAACCAGACTGACTGCATTTTAAAAAATACCTGTTTTGGAATAAGGAAGCACCTCGATAACCTCTTCGTTTCTCAGCTTTCTCATTTGAGGACTAACAATTGACTTACAGGTTGTTTGAGGATCAAATGGATAATATTTTATCTATTCTAAGGAGACCTTTTTCACATTTTAACATCTCTGATACCGGGCTATCACTGACAGTTGATGGTATCTTACAAGCACAGAGTCGCCTACACATGTAAACTTCATCATCACTGTTCATGTGGTTGTCACATCAACTGAACTATGTACATTGTGGTACTCTATAATTTGAATTGAATTGCTGTTTAAAATTACATTGTGATTCAGCATGGAAATAAAGGTTAGTGTGTATGGACAAAGGCACAGAAGGAGAGTAAGAGGGCTTAAATTTGATATTAGCAAAACAACCATTTGTCCCTGGAGGCAAAACGGCAACTCCCTACTTTCATGCAAAACAACCTTAAAGAGGAAGCTGTCTTACATTTTGGGACTAAAATATGAGCTTATCGTACATCTGCAATGCCATTGAAAGCAAGAGAACTATGAAATCCCTTGAAATAGATGAAAGAAATTTCAAAGTAATAGAGGCTGGTATAACAAATTCATGCCTTGTGAGGAACCATCATTAAAGTGTCAAGTGTCAGTATGTCAGAAATGTCCTGTTGCCTTTAGACAGAAGTTGCTTCCCTTCTAGAGATAAGAGGTTCAATAGAGGGAAAAAAGCCTAAGTGTTGTTTGTGTTAGAGTTTTAGTAAGCAGTTTTTTTTTTTTAAGTTCTGTCTTAATGATACACAAGATAATGGTGCATGTTACAATCAATAGTATCTCACTTTCAATGAAATAGGATTCAAGAAATTTCTAATCACCATGCCTGGCACATGGTAAATACTTCCTAAGTGTTAGTTACATATACTGAAACAAGCAAAACAAAACAAAACAAACCCAAAAAACAAAACAAAAAACCCAAACCCCAAAAACAACTATAAAGTTGTATGCATACATATCTCACTATAAAACTTTAATCAACAAAGATTTAGAGGGAATATGTAAAAACACAAATGATATTAAGTTAGATTGATGGGTTAATGGGTGCTTTTTTCTGTTTGCAACTTGTTACAGAAACTTGCCATTTTATTATATTTTAAAAATCTTTAATTGAAAAAAATGTATTTGATGAGCATGGTAAAAAAAAAAAAGGCAACACTTTAAGGGGTATATAAATGAAATGTAAATCTCTCTCCCATCTCAGACTTTATTTTTGGTTTCCCAGAAGCAATTACTAATTTCATTTATTTAAAATCTTCTTGATTTTTTCTACGCATAAACAAGCATGTATGTGTGTGTATATTGTTACACAAATAAATGTATACTTTACATACTTATTCTCTACTTTTATTTTTCTACTCTAATAGTTATTGTTCCGTAGCCTATATAGATTTTAATTCTTCTTGACATCCACATAGTATCTGTCAGGATACAGTACAGGGAAGGGAAATCACTCTAGGTATTTCAGATAGAAAGGAACTTAAAGCTGGAAACTTGGTACTTACAAAATTGTGGGATGGTTTCAAGGAGTAGAAGACAGTGGTCTGCTACCAGATACTGATTTCCAGCACACACCACTTTAATCCACAGGTCAGTAAATTGCGGCTGTTTCCACTGCTTGAGTGCTGAACTGCCTGAATTCCCACGGAAGTTGGTGACTAGTGCCTCTGGGACCCTGCCTTCGATCATGACAAAGCTGGTAACTAAACCCTGGAATGCTGAGTCTGGCTGCAAACGCTAATGAGCTGGCAGCTCGCTATGAAGACGAAGGCCTCCCTCGTACTTCCAACATCTCATTGGTGGAAGCAAATTCTCCCCCAGAACCAAAGCTGCAAGAGAGTCAGAGAAAAGCAGTTCTATCCTGTGGGAAGGAATACAGAAAGGGGTAGAAATGGATGCTGAGGGTTAATTGACTATAAACAACACAGTGTTCCACAGTATCCATCAACAATGTGTGTGTATGTCTGTGTGTGTGTGTGTGTGAAAGGGGGGTGATATGTAGGCCACTTACAGTATTTTGTATTACAAACTATATGGCAACAAATGTCAGTCTAAATATGTCTTTGAGCATCATTGAGAATACCACAAATTCTAGGAAGTAAAGTTAGCGGCATTATCAGTTGGTTGTACACTTCTTTACATAGTAAGAAAGGAAAAAACACATCCCACACTGCCTAAACACAAAATGACATTAGTAGCTCAATTATGTCATCAAAGGTAGATTTAAAAATCTTTTTAATGTTGATCATGTAACATTTAAAACCTACGGAAGAATGCTCCCACCCATATTTGCTCTCCTGTATCAGTGATACACAGAAATGTTTTAGAAACACCTTCATTCCTCTATCTTAAAACCTACAGTAAAGCTGAGCTAGGTTTACAGGCTCAGGCCTCTCACCAAAGTCTCTATTTCCCTGTGGCTTCATTCTGTTTACCAATTCTGCCCTAAGGACAGCACAAGAAGGGTGTGGCCAACAATTCGGGGCAAAATTAACTTGGCTGCCAGGGCTGGAACGGATGAGTTCACCAGTGCAGCGTGCTTACCACCTACACCACCCACAGGCAGAAGTCATAGCGATGATTAGCATTCTTGGAGTGCTTGCCAGAGGCCTGACACTGTTCTTCATTTAATCCTTAGTATGATCCTATGAGGACTAAGCACCTTTATGAACCCCATGTAGGAGTGAGGAACTAATCCTCAGCAAGGTGAAGAATTTGCCCATGGTCAAGGCTGTTGTTGGCCACCCCCTAGAGTGGGAATTTATCCTATTTTTCATGATTAAGCAGGAATTCATGAAATATGAATCCAGCTGAGACAAAGGAACTCATATTTGCTGTAGCCAAACACGATGGACCCTCCGCCACAGGAGAAGTCACTTGTTTTACAGCCACAAAGTCCACCTCAAGCCAATGGTTCTCATGATGATGACAAGCAAGAAAGTAACTGCAGATTAGAATAAATCTACTCCTGGAAAAGCAATGCATGGTACACATATCTATTCATTTAGTTAGCCAGCCAGCCAGTAATTCATTCATTAACTGGTTGCTCTTCACAGAATCCTGGAGGTCTGTGGGGACTAAGAAAACAATACAACCTGAGCCCCCTTATGCTGTCAAGGAATTTACAGCCACTTTGTAGAGAATAGAGAAATACATACCAAACATCTGACTAACAATTCAAGTAAAAGACAGCACAGTATCTTTGTAATGTCCTGTGCAACTTAAAAATGTATACTTTAATTTTTTTAGAGATTCTATTTATTTATTTGAGAGAGAAAAGGAGAGAGCACGAGTGGAGGGAAGGGGCAGAGGGAGAGGGAAAGGGACGAGCAGTCTCCCTACTGAGGGCTCCCAGGACCCTGAGCTCATGACCTGAGCCGAAGTCAGAGGCTTAACTGACTGAGCCACCCAGGCACCTCTTTTACACCTTAATTTTTAAACATCATTTTGAATATGTTCCTATCATACAATCCTATCAAAGTTACAGTTTGTAACTTTATTAACTTACTAATGTGGGTTGTATGATAGGGAAAAAAACCTATAAAGTGGGCTCTAACAGTGAATGAACAGGTTTTAGTACAACTAGAATAACCAGAAAGCCATCATTATATGCTCAGTTCAAATTTCAACTCTATGAAAACTGCATGTACTTTTAATCTTAGTTCTACTTTCTACTAAAGACAATAATAATCTTTTCAAAATATACTAGTAAGAAGTTCCCATGAAAATGACAAAAAAAAAGGCACCACTCCCATGATTGAACTTCAAGAGTGGGAAATATTCCCTCTCCCAGCAGCTCACTGACTTGGAGAGGGGGAAGGAAGAGGTGGATGTTACCAGTCTTGGCCAATCAGATATTCCTATGTGAGGCGGGGATGGCCTGCAACAGTTGCCTCATGACAGCCAGCGCCCAGAATGTGGAGGCCAGCAGGGTGGCATGAGTGTCTAATGGCAGCAGGCTGCTAGTGATGTGATTTTGATGTGTAACTTGACCCTGCTGGTTCCTGTCCATTTCCAGATCAGGATCCCAGCTACCCTACCAGCTCAGTGGGCTACTCGATAACTTTCCAATAGATTCATTTTGTTTATTTTTAGACTAAATCAGCCAGAATCAGTAGCTGTGCTTGCCATGAAGAATCTAGAGGAACAGGGAACTTTGGGGCAGGGGCTTGAGAGTGATGAGTGACAGTGTGTCTCCAGTGGCAGGGGTGGGTGGGATGGCTTGAAGAACATTCCTGGGTCTCTGCCATGAACAACAGTGGCAAGAGGAGGGGCTCTAGGCTACCTCTTGAAGGTCCTTGAGTGCCACCTGCTTTATAGGGAAGTGTTAGGCTGAAATAAAAGAACACTGAAGCCCGAGTTCTAATTCAAGTACTGCCCATTACTAGTTATAGGTCTAAGTTTCTCACTCACACTTTACAGTGAAGAGGAAGGACCAAGCACCCATAAAAGCCCATCCTGTGTTAAGATTCTATAAGGGTCTTTGATCATTACAGACATCCAAGGTTTGGATTTTTAAATCCAGTTTATTTATTTATTGTTCAATAAATATCTATAGGTTATGGGTTTCTAGTAATAAACAATAAACTTTGCTTTTATTGCTGACATAATTTGTCTTCCTGACCCTGAAACATTAACTTTCACCAAAAAGTCTGAAGAGAAAATAATTTCTATGTTACTCTGTAATATAATTGTCTTAAATATGTGTATTATAGTAAAATTAAACTTAATTTTATAAATTAATAATTAAATATTAGTAAATATGTTATTAAATGTCATCCAAAGATGATTTCTCACATACTATTTCCTAAAACACTGAATTTTGAATGTGCATTAAACTTTATGAAGATTAATTTAGTCAGGACACTCTAGAGAGAAAGAACCAATAGGAAATTTTAGACAGAGATAGATTTTTTTAAAGATTTTATTTAATTGACGGGGGGGGGGGGCGGCAGGCAGAGGGAGTGTGAGAAGCAGGCTTCCCGCAAAGCAGGGAGCCCGATGCGGGGCTGGATCCCAGGATCCTGGGATCATGACCTGAGCTGAAGGCAGACGCTTAACTGACTGAGCCACCCAGGCACCCCCAGAGATAGATTTATTTAAAAGCATCAGCTCACAAGATTATGGAGGCTGACAGGTCCAAAAATCTGCACAGTAGCTTGGCAGGCTGGAGACCTGAGGAGGAGTCAGTGTTGCTTTTCAAGTCCAAAGGCTATCCACTGGCAGAATTCCTCCTTCCTCTGGGGAGGTCAGTCTTTTTCTATCCAGGCCCTCAACTGATTGGGTGAGGCCCACCCACCTAATGGAGGGTAATCTACTTTACTCAAAGTCCACTGATTTAAATGTTAATCTCATCTAAAAAATACTTTCACCAAGACATCTAGAGTAATTCATGACCAGATATCTGGGTACTGTGGCCTAGGCAAGTTGACACAGAAAGTCAACCAGCACAATGCATGTGGTTAAGTGTTAAAATGGAAAGCGTGGATAGTAAATGCTATCTATCCTCACTGAGGGAAAAGAACACCCACTGAGCTAGAGTGCCTAGGGAAAGTGTCATGTAAATGGTGTGGCTTAAACTGCGCAGAGGGGTAAGTGGAGCTGGCAAGAGGTTCCGCTTTCCTTTTCACCACTGAGACAGTTGATGACAGGGCTATAGGAAAGGAGGCTGCTTCGAGATGTTCCTTGGCATATCATACTCAGTGAGTAACCACTTACCTCCCCTATGAGCCCATTTGAAGCCTAATTTTTTTTAAAGATTTTATTTACTTATTTGAGAGAGAGAGAGACAGAAATAGCAAGAAAGAGCACAAGCAGGGAGGAGAGGGAGAAACAGGCTGAGCAGGGAGCCCGATGTGGGACTCAATCCCAGGACCCCAGGATCATGACCTGAGTTGAAGGCATACACTTAACCGACTAAGCCCCCAGGTGCCCCTGAAGCCTAATTATTTACTTCAGATGAACACAGACCTATTAAAAACCTTTTAGAAAAAAACAGAAAGCTATGAAACCACAGCTAACGTTTATTGAGTATCTACTATATGTATTGGGCACTGTGCTAAGTGTATTATCTAACTTAACAGACCCAAGACACAACACCTTAAAGTAGGTACTGTTATTAACCCCATTTTACAGACACAGAAGACTGAAACTCAGAGAGGTTAAGTCACTTGCCCCAAATTACACAGCTGAGTAGATGGAAAGCTGGGATTTAAATCTAGGTCTGCTTAATGCAAAAGCTCATGATTTTAACCACCAAACTAGATGTAAAAAGGGGGGGGGGACAGTGCTACCAAGATAAGAAATTGCCAATGCTTCAAGTTTATCTTAGTTTGGATCCTCCTCAAAGCAAACTTGACACAAGGTGTTGGAAGTATGTAAGCTCATGTGGGAGGTGATCTCAGAAGTCAAGTATGAGGAGGTAAGGCAGAGAAAGGAGGGCAGTCGATAAAGGGTGTATTAGTACATTGTGTGGGCTCAGTCCCCCAGGGAACTCTGACAGACTGTAGAACATGGCTCAGAACTGACCTGCCAAGGGGCAAGGAAGCTGGCACATTAATCTACCATTTCTCATCCTTTGCTGATTGGCCATTGTTCCTAAAGGGAGGAGCTCCCTGGCATCCCTAGCCTCCAGCTTGAATGGGCTGAGCAGGAGATGGAGGCGCTTAAGGAAGGAAGCCCTTGGTGTCTGTGAGAACCACTACTGAAGTTACAGGTGAGCTGCACCTTAGCTCACTGGATCTGAGCGGGACACTGACAGCATCTGCTACCGGATATGAATTAATTCAAAACAAGTAATTACCAGAAATTTTACTTATGGTGTTAGAACAGTTTATTTCATAAATAAATGGATTTCTGCCTCAGTGAAATTGTATCATAAAACAAATTAGCTTTCATCCTTCCAATTCCCATTTAAGGAATCCTTATAATATAAAAAAGAAACAAAAATGATATCCATTTCTAAGAACATACTAGAACTGATTATAGAGTCACGTATTACAAAATATTTGCAGCATCAAGCAGGCCAACCAAACTGTTCTAGGCAATAACTAACCACTGTCAAATAAATTGTCGCTGCTTTTACTCATGCTGGAGACATATGGGATATGTGTGCATGTGTGATTGGATTGCCCTTTGCAAACCTGAAAGCCTGCAGTTGTCCCAGAGGACTTTCTTGTCTCTCTGAAGTGCCATCCTAATCACTTTTCAAAATGAATTGCGTGGGCACACTTGTAATGTCATTTTTGCTTGTTTTTTGTTTTTTGTTATATCAGACCATCTTCAATATACCCTTCAAATTTGGTAAAATCTGCTCAGCTACTTTTTTCACGATGTCGAAGTAAGCAAGCAGAGACTCCATTTTATTTACAGAGCCCATTTTCTTTATATCGGTAACAAACTGGATTTCAGAACTAAAATAAGCTAACGTAGTAAACAGTCAAATCACAATTTCCCCAAAGGACAGAGCTGAAGGCTGTTTTAAAATTGTTTATTTATTTCCGTATCCTAGGACTATAGTTTTTAATTGGTTTTAAATCCCGGGTTCTAATAAATGTTTTCCCTGTGCTTCTTATAGCTGAGGAAAAGGAGACCCAAGCCCTTTCTTTTATATTTTGAATGCTGTGTGATGACCTAAAAATTAGCAAGTTCGCAGGGGGGTTAAGGACTGACAGTTTAAAAATAAGGCATTTGTTATGGCCAAAGTGAGAAATTTATGACAAAATTTGAAGCTACCTTCTAAATGGGGAGAAAGTCAATAAAGATCTTGAAGAAAAATGGAAAGGTGGAAAGACATGCCAGTTGAGTATAATAGAGTTAACCTGAGGGTGTACTCCTGGAAATACTCAATTATCATTCTATCCCAGGCTAAAAACACCCTTAGCTTTTTAGCCTTGAGTTTATTTCCTATAAATACCTCAGCCGCTGAGTTTATTCAGTAGAGACTGCAGTTATTGCCTCATAAAAAGAAAGCATCCACAGCCTATCTCCTTAAGGAGAGAGATTGGTGTTTAATCCAGAAGTGGGTCTCAGAGGACTAAAAGTCCTCAGAGTTGGGAAAGTTGAAAACTATAGTCGTTGATGGGAAATGTGTACTCATTCAAAGTAATTTTTTTTTTTTTGCTTTCTAATAAAAGTGGAGAAAAGGTCCAAATGTCCTTTAGGATGTAATTTTTATTTAAAATATGGTTGTCACTATGGATATTTTCTTTAAATCTAGAAAACTACCTCAAATGGACAATTAGACTGAAAAATAAATTGAGAATAAATAATAGAAGGCTATATCCTTTTCCATCATAATCAAAGTCAAATCACGTTTGTAATTTAACATTCAGTATTTGAACCCACCTAAGTGGCCTATTCTTTGGGAAGATGGGGAATCTTTCTGTTGCAAGTTCATTAGGCAAAAACTTAATCTAAAACCACCAGACTTTGCACCCTGTAAATATATTACTCTTGAGAAATTCTCTGCTTGTCTGCTTTGTCTGCATTGATTTCTTGAGTCTCAGGGGCATCTTATTTTAATAATCTGTATATGTTAGGACACCGGGAATGCAGAACATATTCTACCTGTCCTTTGCAACTAATATTACCCATCTCACCATTAGAACTATTATATAGGATTGTTTTGCTATTAATATCTGCTCACCAGATACAGATAAATATCTGAGGTGAAAAAAAAATCCTTTACTAGAAATAATAAAACATAACCATTTCCACAACATGACATAAAAATTTTAAATTCTACTTAGGGGGTGGTAAAAATAGCCAATCTCAGAGTCCATCTTACTTATTTTCAAAGCTGAAAAAACAAAACCTAACTACTGTGGAATGGATAAGAATGCAGGACTCCGGCATATAGATTTTTAGGATATTTCATTTGCATAAACACAAGCACAAGTTTCATATAATGTCAATTACGAGTGTTTGTTTATAGATAACAAAGTCATTAAATTTCTGTCTCTATTCTCTTTCACTTTCAATTTTCACTACAAACATTTCTGCTGCTGTGTTTTAACCTATAAATTCTCTTTGAATGAAGCTTCTTCCTCTATCTTTGGCAGCATCTTTCTTCCAAGGATTTCCACATACTTATTAAGTTGTGCACATTCCACACTCTTTCATTAAGACAAGAGTTCCTAGAAGAGGCCTTCTGTAACTGCAGCTTCCGTGTAACCCAATTGTAATCACACAGTACCATTAAAGTTAAATAAGACAAAGAATTTATAAATACTTCTAAACGTCCAGGTATTGTTTTGTGAACGTTCTGTTATTGGCTCTGTGAATTTCAGCTTCCTCATCAGTAAAGTGAGGGGTAGGACATACAATCTCGAAGTGTTTCTTTCAGCTCTAACATTCCAGAACTTAGCTGTGGCATCAGAATGCTTAGGTTCGAATGCTGATTATTTCTTCACCACTTGAGGAAACAGACTTAACCTATCAAATAATGAAGATGAGAATACCACCTTCCTGATAGGGCTGTTATAAAAATTAAATAAGCTAATGCATGTAAAGCACATTGGACAGTGTCTGGCACATAAGTGTCCTTTAATAAATGTTAGCTTCTGTTATTATTTTATAATATCCTCATTTTATAAGTAGGTATTCATTTCATCTTTCATTTACTTACTTAACAAATATTTATTCAACACCCACTTCATAGAGGTATCAGGGATTATAAAAAAAAAAAAAAAAAGACCTTATTCCTGACCTCAAGGATCCTAGAATGTCATGGAGAAGAAAAACAAGTAAATAAATAATTATGATTCAGTGCAGTAAGTGCTTTAGTAGCAGAAAGAGGCTTGGGCACAGGTGGGGTGGGGTGAGGGAAGGCTTGTGGGATGGATGAGGTCATGTCTAAGTTGAATCCTCTAGTTTGAGCTAGAGTTAAGTAGAGTTAGCAAGGGCACAGGGCAGTAGCAGAGGTAAGGGCTAGGGGTGGAAGGAGTGAGGAGGTCCATGGAGAAAGAATACCATGGGCAAAGACTCTGATGCATGAAACAGCATGGACTATTTAGAACTGTAGATGATTCTGCAGGTGTGGAGACGGGGATGCATTTGGTAAGTGGCAGACAAGCTAGTGTGGTAGACGGGGACCACCATGTAAGACAGGAGCAGAGGAAGGCAAAAAAGACTGAGAAGGAGCAACCAGAGGGGGAGAAGAAAACTCCAGGTTAGCATGCTCAACTGTGTAGGATGCAGCAGGGAGATTATGACTTTATTCCTCTTTTTCTACCTTTGGATTAAGTTTTTATGTTTCCTGTTTTATCTCCACTATTGACTTATTAGCTATACTTCTTTGTGTTATGGTGTTTTTTTAGTGGTTGTTTAAGGCAGGGTTGACAAATTTTTCTCTAAAGTTTCAGAGAATAAACATTTGAGGCTTTGTGGACCATACAGATATGAAAACAAATGGGCTTGGCTGTGTTCCAGTAAAACTGTATTTACAAAACAAATTTGGCTCACAGTCCTAGTTTGCCAACTCCTGCTCTAGGGTTTACAATATACGTCCTTAACTTATCACAGTATACCTTTAAATAATATTGTACCACCTCAAAGTATCTTTTCAGAACTACACTACAGTAGGCCTTCATTTCTCACCTCTCTTTGTGCTATTGTCATATTGTCATAAATTTTACTTCTATGTATGTTATAACCCCCATAATACACTGCTATTATGTTTGATTAATGTCAATGATCTTTTTTAAAAGATTTTTTACATGAGAAAAAGATAATTATTTTTTATTTCTGGACATATTTGCCATTTCTGCTGCTCCTCATCTCTCTGTCCAGATTCAAATTTCCATCTGATATCATTTTCTTCTGCCTCAGTTGGGAATGGGATTCTGGAACCATTGGGGTTAGTCAGACTTTTGACTCTTTCTCCACATGTCCCCTTCATGTAACTAGCATGGCTTCCTCACAGCATGGCAGCCTAAGGGTAGTCAGATTTGTTACATGAAGCTGGCTTCCCCCCCGAGCAAGTGTTCCAAGAGGGAGTCATTTCAGAGACCCAGAAAGAAACTACTAGGTTATTCATTATCTAGCTTTGGAAGTTACCCAGTTCCATTTCCATCACATACTATTGGTCAAAAGTGAGTTACAGAGTCACCCCTGACCAGGGCTACCCAGGACCTTGTATCAGGAGTTTGGTTCAGGGAGGCTGGGGGAGGAGAGGGCATATCCTTAAAGACAAGCTACCACAGCTCAATGACAGTAAGGATTATTCCATTTAGGAGACTGAGGAAAACATTTCACTGAAGAGATGGGACTTAAGTAAGGCTTTGAAAGATGCATGGGTTTTTCCTAAGGAAAGAAAAGTGCTCACAGTGAAATGAGCATATCCTCTCAAGATGATCTGGATTTGACTCCTGCTCTTCCAATTACTAATCACCTATCTTTGGGTTCAAAACCTCACTGATTAGTTTAGGGGGTAGGGTTGGGAATAGTAATAATCTATCCCAAAAGCCTGGATTCTAGCAAGGGCTCATTAAAAGGGGAGTAATTATTAATTAAAGGACAACATTTCAAGCTGTATAAAAATGAGAACCAAAACATATGCTGAAGGCATAGTGAGTGAACTCCAACTTAAAATCAGTGGTGTTCAGAATCTTCTCCCTCTGGATGCTTTTAAGATTTTTATCTTCAGGAGCACCTGGGTGGCTCACCAAGTAAAAGTGTCTGCCTTCAATTCAGGTCATGATCCCCAGGGTCCTGGGATCCACCCCGAGTTGACTCAAGTTCCCTGCTCAGCAGGGAGTCTGCTTCTCCCTCTCTCTCTGCCTTCTCCCCCGGCTCAAGCTCTCTCTCACTCTCTCAAATAAATAAAATCTTAAAAAAAAATAAAAAAGCTTTTTTTCTTCAATATTCAATGTGCTCCTTTCTTTTTTCTGACTACTTTTAAGATTTTTCTGTGTATCACTTATTTTTGGCAATTTCTCTATGATGTGCTTAGGTATTCATATAATTTCCTATTGCTGCAGCAACAAATGATGACAAATTTAACGGCTTAAAACAACACAACTTTTGTGTGTCAACTATACTTCAATTTTAAAAATACAAATTTAGGGGCACCTGAGTAGCTCAGTTGGTTAAGCGGCTGCCTTTGGCTCAGGTCATCATCCCAGGGTCCTGCTCACTGGGGAGTCTGTTTCTCTCTCTCCTTCTGCCCCTCCACCCCACTTGTGCTCACTCTCTCTTCAAATACATAAATAAAATCTTTTTAAAAAATAAATTAAAATATATACAAATTTATCATCTTATAGTTCTAGATGTCAGAAATTTAAAAATCAGTCCAATGGACCTAAAATCAAGGTGGCGGCAGGGCTGCCCTCTTTTAGGGACTCTAGGGGAGAATCCATTCCTTGTCTTTTTCAGCATCCAGAGAATGTGTGCATTCTTTGGCCCATGGCCTGCTCCTTGCATCATTGCCACCTCTGTTCCACTGTCACGTCTCTTTCTCTCTGACACTCTTGCCTGGGTCTTACAAGGACTTTATATTGGGTTCTCCCAGGTAGTTCAGATCATCTTCCCACCTTCAGATCCTTAATTTGCAAATGATATAAGGTAACATATTCACTGGCTCCAGGGATGAGGACATGGTTATCTCTGGAGGACCATGATTCTGCCTGCCAAGTGTTGAGTTCTTTTCATGCTTCTTAGCTTGAAGTGTGTTGAGTTTCTTTTATCCGTGAGTTTACAGGTTTCATTAAACTTGGGAAAACATTTCTTCAAAAAAAATTTTTTTCCAATTTTGCAGCCCACTTTTCCTTTTTTGACTCTGATACTTGTGTATGAGACTGCTTGATATGCTTCCTCAGGTCACTGATGCTCTATTAATTTTTTTAGTCTTTTTTTTTTCTCTCTGTTGATAATTTATGTTGCTAGTCTTTAAGTACAGTGATCTTTGTTTATCTGTAGCATCTGATCTGCTGTTAATTCCAACCAATGTAGTTTCCATTTCAGATATTGTTTTCAGATTTCATTCCAGATATTGTATTTTTATCTCTAGAAGTTCCAAAGGTCTTTCTTAAATCCTTAATTTCTGTTCTTATCATGTTCACATTTCCTCCACTTTCTTGAACATATGGAATATGTTTACAATAGTTGTTTCAACCTGCAGTTTTTATCTGCTGATTCTAACATACATGTGATTGATTTTCTCCCAGTTAAAGATCCTATTGTCCTGCTTTTTGCATGTCTGGTAGTTTTTTATTGGATGCCAGACATTTTGAATTTTATTTTGTTGGGTGTTACATTTTGTTGCTTTCATTTAACTATTGTTGGGGTTTGTTTAGGGACATTCAGAATTTGTTTTGATCATTTAGAGGCTTGCTTTTAAGTTTTGTCTGATTTGGCCCAGAACAGTCTTTAGCCTAGAGCTAATTTGGCCCCACCACTAAGGCAATAGCCATTTGAGAGGCCTACCTAATGTCTCACGTATTAGGAAATCTTTTCATTTGGGCTGGTGTGAACATGACCTACTCCTAGCTATGCATTAATTCTAGTGATGTTTATGCCTGTTCCTATTCCTTTACTCAGATCATTACTCAGATGAAGATTTGAAGAAAACCCTTTGCAGATTTCCAGAGTGCTCTTTCTTTGCAGCTGCCTTCTCTTTATTACTTTGTCCCACAAATTCTAGCCACCCTGGCCTCCCTGGACTTTCAACTCATGAAACTGCCAGGCTCTGTTTGGGTTCTTTTACCTGTGTTGTAGACTCTCCAGGCAGTAAACTGAGGTAATCACAGGCTTCCTCTCTTGTGGATCACAGTCCTGACACTACCCATTATCTCATGTTTGAAAACCATTGTTTTCTATATTTCATCTGATTTTTTAACTGTTGAAGGTGGGAGAGCAAATCCAGACCCTATTACTCCATTATGGCAGAAAGTTTCCTGTATTTATTAAAGTACAAAACAAACATATATTAAATATATACACTTACCAGAAGAATTTATAAGCATTTATACAACCACTCCTCAGAAGTATTCCTTAAGACAGGAACTATGCCAGTTACTGTCTTAAGACTGATCTTAACTCAACTCAGTCTACTGTCCTTACCGATAGCTGGGTCCATAGATCAAAGACCAATCTCAATATGGAGCAGGCAGTACATTGAGAGCCTCATTCTTCCTCTCCAGTCCAATGAGATTCAGATTTTGAGTAGATGGCTCACAATAACCTTGAGTAGATGGCTCCAATCCCCAGGGTTGAGTTCCCACAGTTCTGTCTGTTCACTTTGACCCTACCTGCCAAGAATACAAATGACTGGACTAGAGCTGGGCTTATCAGTGAATAGAAATCATAACAGAATATTATCTATCTATCATCTATCTATCTATCTAATCTATCTTCTACCTACCTTTCTAGAGAGAAAAAATTGCAGGAGACTAAGAAACATTCAGAATCTGTGTGGCTGGAATATGACATATAGTCTAGGAGCTAGGAGATGCCACATTCTTTGTGAACCACAATGAGTTATCCACACGCATACAGAGAGAAGAATGTAGCAGATGTACATTGAGAAAAGAGACAACAGACCATGACCTGAGTTCCTGGTGATTTTCCTGTTCTTAATTCCAATCCCTTCTTGAATTCCTGCCTTTGGGTCCTACGATACCACTTCGTATCCCTGTCTTCACTAAAACTGCTTTGTAGACATTTGTTACCCTTCAACAGATCTGGAATTTGGGTTTTCCAGAGTCAACCACTGGGAGCCCACATTTCTGAGTGTCCTTTGCTGCCTGCTAAATCTGGAAGAGACCTGTTGTGCTCTGACAGAAGCTCTTTCCACCACTGTGTATTTCATTTTCCAGGATGTGCTTTTTTCTCTGGTCCTGCTACTCATCTTCCCCTTGCAGCTGCTCCTGGGTCACTAAAGTCCTGCCTCCAAACCTCAGTGATTATAGACCTTCTACCTGACTTCTAGGATAAGGCCCATCTAACTCAAGGACCACCCATTCATGATTCCTGGCTCCTGCACTCTTGCCTAAGAGGGGCCTGTTGAGTCACACTGAAAAGACTGCCACACTTTCTACATACAAGCCAGACCCAAAAGTGATACAGATTTTCCTTCTAACGTCTGGGGCAAAGCAGACTGCTATACTTTGTAATATTCTTCTTTACAACCCAGCCAAAGTTATGGGAGGAGTTTGGCAATGAAGGAATGAGTATCATTCATCATGTCTCCCTTTTTCTCTCAAGAGAGTACCTAGCTAATGCCAACCTATATAAAAAGGTATAATCAAACACATTAATAATGAAGACTGCATTATGCTATTTTCCAGGGTTGCAGAAATGCTGAAAACTGGCACTTTCAGAATAAAAAGGAACCAGTGTTGCCTCCTATACCTTGAGTATATATTATTATTAGAACTCATTTTTCCTTTCACATACCCATATTTCTCTCCAGCTGATCATAAATTTGCTAAGCCCTGACATAAAACAATTTTTAGCAAGGGGGTGCATGAGAGTAGTCGTAGTGGGTTATTAAAGCAGTGAAGGGAAACCTAAATATTGTCAAACAGGTCATAAATGAAGCTTTAAAATGAGCAGTTAAATAGCCTAAGAGTACTGATTAGAGAAATAAAAAAGTGAGAAGACTTCATGTGAATTTGGATTGTAACTATTAAACTCTTTCATTAATTTACCCAAACTCCATAGATACGAACATCTTTTATTTTTTTTTTTAAGATTTTATTTATTTATTTATTTGTCAGAGAGAGAGAGCGTGAGCGCACAAGCAGGGGGAGTGGCAGGCAGAGGGAGAAGCAGGCTTCCTGCTGAGCAAGGAGTCCCATGCAGGACTCGATCCCAGGACCCTGGGATTGTGACCTGAGCTGAAAGCAGACAGACACTTAACCGACTGAGCCAGCCAGGCATCCCTGATATGAACATCTTTTATTTATTTATTTATTTTTTAAGATTTTATTTATTTATTTGACAGAGAGAGACACAGCGAGAGAGGGAACACAAGCAGGGGAAGTATGAGAGGGAGAAGCAGGCTTCCCGCGGAGCAGGGAGCCCGATGCGGGGCTCTATCCCAGGACCCCACGACCATGACCTGAGCCGAAGGCAGACGCTTAACAACTGAGCCACGCAGGCACCCTATGAACATCTTTTAAATAAAAGAAGCTTTTTATGTCTCTAGTGAGTTTCAGGGTTTTTTTTCATTTTATAAACTAAAAAACCAAGATCAATGTCTGTCCTATGATAATATGACTTTCATCCAAACCACAAATATATCAAAATGAAAAGTATATTATGACCAACTTTTAAAAACGACTACATATCCTTAAATTTCACTTAAGAAAACAGTAAGAAAAAGTAGTCAAGGACATGAATAGACAATGTACATTTCACTAAATACAAATGACTAATAAATACTATTATGAAAACATGTTTAATCCCTTTAACAAAGATGCAGATTGCGATATCACAGCATGGTACGATTATTTCTCTACCACATCAATAAAAACTTTTAAAATGAGGGGCGCCTGGATGGTGCAGTTGGTTAAGCATCTGCCTTTGGCTCAGGTCATGATCTTGAGGTCCTGGGATCCAGCCCTGGTTGGTTAGGCTCCCTGCTCAGCAGGGAGTGTGCTTCTCCCTCTCCCTCTGCTTCCTCCCCCCGGTCATGCTGTCTCTCAAATAAATAAAATCCTTTAAAAAAAAAGTTTTTAAAAGATAACATCTGATGCTAGTAAAGGTACATTGAAATAGTTGTTCACATATTGCTGATAGTGCAAACTGATGCAGCCTTTCTCAGACTAAATTTAGCAATAGATATGAAAAATATTAAATATGTTCATTATCTTTGACTCAGGGTTTTCTCTTCAGAGATTCTATCCCGGGAAATAATCTGAGATGTGGACAAAGATTTATGCACAAAGATGGCTGTAACAGCAAAACTTATAAAATATTTTGTGTCCAAATACTAGTACCAGAAATCCTGACACAAGCTGACTCAAATACAAGGGAAACTTATCTCACAGAACAGGAAGAACAGAGGAGGTAGCTTTCACGGTTATGATTCAGTAGTTCGTCAATGTCATCAAGAAACTAGGTTTCATTCATCTCTCTGTGATCTTCAGAACTGGCAGAAAGTAAGGTGGCTAAACATCCATAATTCACAATGTCTACATGAAGAAGAGAGACTATATCTTCTTATAGCTCTATCTTAGATATGAGAAAAACTCCCCAAATCTCTTCATCAGAACTTCCCTTCACATCTTATGGGCTAGAAGTGGCCACATGCCAGAGAATTATTTTTAGGCCAACCAGGTCCATTCCTGGAGCTCCTAATAGAATTATTTCTCTTTGAGGTGCATGGTTATATGGAGAAGGAGTATATTCCTGAACAAAATCATTGTTCTTTTTGGAAAACAGAAAGAGCAACCAAAAGTGTATATTATATATCTAAATGAATTAAACTAGCAGTTTGGTAGAATTAGTATGGTACATTTGTGCTATATGATGGATGGCTATCTGGCCATTATAAATACTGTGTTTGAAGAATGCTTACCACAGAAAAGTTTTCATTATATAATGTTTTCTTAGTCTGCTCAGGATACCACAGAGTGGGTAGTCTAAACAACAGAAACTTATTTCTTACAGTTCTGGAGGCTGGGAAGTCCAAGATCAAGATACTGGCTGATTCAGTTCCTGCTGAGAGCTCTCTTCCTTGGCTGCCTTCTTGCTCTGTCCTCACATGTCAGGGAGAGAGAGAAGTTAAGCTTTCTGCTGTCTCCTCTTATATGAGCACTAATCTCATCATGAGGGTCCCACTCTAATGACCACAACCCTCATTATTACCTCCAAAAGGCCTCATCTCCAAATAACATCATCACATTGGGGATTAGACCTTCAACATATGAATTTGGAAAGGGACACAAACATTCTGTCCATAACAAATTTTATGTCAAAAAAAAAGATTAGAAAACCACACGCACATTATAGTTATATGATACATATGCGTACTGTGTTGGTATATACAGAGAAAGTCAGAAACAAATGATAAAATATTAGCTGTGGATATCTCTGTGTAATAAGATTATTGATGATTTTCATTGTCTTCTCTATTCTTTTTTTTGTACTTTTCATTCCTTTCTACATGGATACACATAAAAAAAGCATAAAAGTTATTTATAAAAATTCTACTCATGGGGTGCCTGGGCGGCTCAGTGGGTTAAGCGTCTGACTCTTGATCTCAGCTCAGGTCTTGATTTCAGGGATGTGAGTTCAAGCCCTGTGTTGGGCTCCACACTGGATGTGGACCCTGCTTAAAAAAAAAAAATTGCACTCATATTTGAGGTTAATGGCAGCTCTAATTCCAGTAAAGTCAATTCTTCACCTCTAATTACTCACTATATATAGTATTTTAAAATATTTGAGGGTATTCTCTTTGTCCATACTTGTGGGTTGGGTCTACAACAGACCAAGTATGCTGGATTATTTGATCAAGAAGTCTTTAAAGCCACTTTGTTTTAACGTTGACAAGTACTCAGTCGAATAGCTGTCAAGTTCAACTATTCACACCACCCAAAGATCTAGCTTATCTTTGATATCAGCACCTGCAACACCTGTGATAAACTTTTGGGTAGCTGCTGGGGCTTGAGTAAACTTTTGGTAAACTGTTGGGGCTTGAGGACATCTATTTCTAAGAGTATTGCTTAAGGTGGTGAAATATTCCTTTACAAGTCCATGGCTCAATGGCCTTCTAATTGTTGCCCTACTAACATACTGGAATAAGTGGGACCCCTCCATTCTCAGCCAGACCAGCTCATTCAACCTTCCTATCATCTGTGTCTACCTTAAAGGGACACTAAAGGAGTTAGAGAGGTGGGATGCCTGGATGTCTCAGTTGGTTAAGCATCTGACTTCGGCTCAGGTCATGATCCCAGGGTATCAAGTCGCACATCGGGCTCCCTGCTCAGTGGGGAGTCTGCTTCTCCCTCTCCCTGCTTGTGCATGTTCTCGAGCTCTTGTTCTCTCTCTCTCTCTCTCTCTCTCTCTCTCTCACACACACACACACATACAAGGAGTTGGAGAGGAAAAAGTCCAAGAATTGGAAAAGAAGGCTTTTAGGGTACCCTCCCACACACAGGTAGGGTGACCAACCATCCCAGTTTCCCAAGACCAGGAGGTTTCCCAGCTTGTGTGCTAAAACCAGGGAATTCCTGGGAAAGCTGGGATGGGTTGGTCTCCCTCCCGTAGTCACAGTTCCATAAACTGCTCAAGCCAAGAGAGCCACACCTGGAAATCATTGAAAAATGATTTGGGGAGCTAAATTACTATTTTTGTTTTCCTTTGTTTACTTATTAAAATCTCCCTTGGAGTATTCCAGGCTGTTTCTGTTGCCCTACAAAGAAATGGAATTTTTTTTTTTTTTTTGCCACTTTTCAGTCAAGAGCCAAGGGAAGCAGAAAGACTCAAGAGGCTGGGTGGAGTGGCAGCATCAGGAAACCTTAGGAGGCAAAGAGAGAAGTAAAACCCAGTAGGGAAGGGGCCTACTTGCCCAGGGAGCTACAGAAACCGTGTGCATCGGAAAATTTATTTTTTAAAAAATTAAGGATCTGATCCTTTTATGAGGTCCACAAACCAAATTTTTATTCATCTTTATCCTCACTTTCAGTTTTCAAGATCTGTTGTCATGGCAACGTCATGAATTGAGTTCAACCTTAATGTTTGTTGGTATCTGCTATGTTATTTAAAACTGCAAGATTTTCTAAAAAAAATTCTTGATATTTTATTGCTCAACCTCTTCAGAAATCATTCCATGGACTTATTATAATGCTTATTCCTGACAGGAACACCAGAGTCATATTCGACAAATAAATGATCTCTAAGAATTTTATCATAGGCCTCATTCTCATGTACAGAGATTATGTGCAAAATCAAACTTTGTCTTTGTAGAATGACACAAATAGATACATTCTATGTTGTATGTTATATACTGCCCTCTTCTTTTTTTTGACTAAATGTGATTATCAGAAACATCAAGAAAAAACCTTAAATTATGAAAATCCCTATACAGCTAGCAATAGCATGTAATCAAAAACTTTTAAGAATATGAAAGTAAAAGCATATTTAAAAAATGAATGATTACTATGGTTTCTAGTATTAGGCGCTACTGAGGAAAACAATTATTTAATATTTAAATTTACTGCTCCAATTCAGACAAGTCCTTAAATACTATATAAACTATATGAATGGATGGCTAAACTCAGACTCCAATGACTTTAGGCTAATGAGATGCATTTTCTTTGTTTTTCTTAACTAGCACATAAATGCACAACATTAGCGTCTTAATGCTTTCATGTTTGTTGAATGAATCAGCCTACTCTTTAGGATGTGTGGCAGAAAAAAAAATGTGTTTGAGAAATTAACTATATTATTTTTCTTTTTATTTCTTGTACCCTCTTTCTCTCCATCAAGTTATGTTAGTTTGATCAGATGAAGAATAACTCTAGGAACTACAGAATACTCATGAAAGAAATTGAAGAAGACACAAAAAGATGGAAAAACATTCCATGCTCATGCATCAGAAGAATAAACATTGTTAAAATGCCTATGCTGCCCAGAGAAATCTATACCTTCATTGCCATCCCGATCAAAATTCCAATGACATTTTTCAAAGTGCTGGAACAAAGAATCCTAAAATTTGTATGGAACCAGAAAAGACGCCAAATTGCCAAGGAAATGTTGAAAAAGAAAAATAAAGCTGGGGGCATCATGCTGCCTCATTTCAAGCTATATTACAAAGCCGTGATCACCAAGACAGCATGGTACTGGCACAAAAACAGACATATAAACCAGTGGAACAGAACAGAGAGCCCAGATATGACCCTCAACTCTATGGTCAAATAATCTTCAACAAAGCAGGAAAAAATATGCAATGGAAAAAAGACAGTCTCTTCAATAAATGGTTCTGGGAAAATTGGGCAGCTATATACAAAAGAATGAAACTCGACCATTCTCTTAACACCATCCACAAAGATAAACTCAAAATGGATGAAAGACCTCAATGTGAGACAGGAATCCATCAAAATCCTAGAGGAGAACATAGGCAGTAACCTCTTTGACATCGGCCACGGCAATTTCTTTCTTCTTCTTTTCTTGAACTTCTTTCAAGATACATCTCCAAAGGCAAGTGAAACAAAAGCAAAAATGAACTTTTGGGACTTCATCAAGATAAAAAGCTTCTGCACAGCAAAGGAAACAGTCAACAAAACTAAGAGGCAACCCACAGAATGGGAGAAGATAATTGCAAATGACACTACAAAGGGCTGATATCCAAGATCTATAAAGAACTTCTCCAACTCAACACCCAAAAAACAAATAATCAAGTCAAAAAATGGGCAGAAGACATGAACAGACACTTCTCCAAACAAGACATACAAATGGCTAACAGACACATGAAAAAAGTTCATCATCATTAGCCATCAGGGAAATTCAAATCAAAACTACATTGAGATACCACCTTACACCAGTTAGAATGGCAAAAATTGACAAGGCAAGAAACAACAAATGTTGGAGAGGTTGTGGAGAAAGGGGAACCCTCTTACACTGTTGGTGGGAATGCAAGTTGGTACAGCCACTTTGGAAAGCACTGTGGAGGTTTCTCAAAAAATTAAAAATAGATCTTATGAGCCAGCAATTGCACTACTGGGTATTTACCCCAAAGACACAGATGTAGTGAAAAGAAGGGCCATATGCACCCCAATGTTCATAACAGCAATGTCTGCAATAGCCAAACTGTGGAAAGAGTCGAGATGCCCTTCAACAGACAAATGGATAAAGAAGATGTGGTCCATATATACAATGGAATATGACTCAGCCATCAGAAAGGATGAATACCCAACTTTTACATCAACATGGATGGGACTGGAGATTATGCTAAGTGAAATAAGTCAAGCAGAGAAAGTCAATTATCATATGGTTTCACTTATTTGTGGAACATAAGCAATAGCATGGAGGACATGAGGAGAAGGAAGGGAAAAATGAAGGGGGGGAAATTGGAGGGGGAGACGAACCATGAGAGACTATGGACTCTGAGAAACAAAGTGAGGGTTTTAGAGGTGAGGGGGATGGGGGGATGGGTTAGCCAGTGATGGGTATTAAGGAGGACACGTATTACATGGAGCACTGGGTGTTATATGCAAACAATGAATCGTGGATCACTACATCAAAAACTAATGATGTACTGTATGGTGACTAACAAAACATAATAAAATTAAAGAAAATTAAAGAAAATAAGTAAATGGAAAAAAAAAAAAAAGAATGTGTCAGAGAGAAAATCATCCTGGTTATCTAGGTAGACTGGCTCATAGACCATTTAGAAGTAAAATTCCTGTGCCCCAAATCTGGCATAGAAGCATCAGAGAGCTGCTGGCCTTGTAAAGAGTTGTGCTAACCCAGCACTACGGACCACTCTGACATAAACTGGGCTGTGGACAATTGATATTCAGAGGAGTCTACCTTAGCCCTTAGTGCCTGGAACCATGGAACAATTGGTGGGAGGTAGGTAGGGGTTGGAATGAGTCTAGCCGTTGGGAAATAAAACTCTTCAAAAAGACTACATTTACATTTTCTGAAGGCTAAGCAAAACAGGGACTGACCAAGATGGCCTTAACATTCCCTTCAACTTGACCAAATTTCAAACTTCCTCCTGACTACAGGCTCCTGGCTGTCTTATTCTTTCCCTTCCTTTCCTTTTTTTTCAAGATTTTATCTTTTTTTTTTCTTTTCAAAGATTTTATTTATTTATTTGAAAGAGAGAGAGTGAGTGAGAGAGAGAGAGCATGAGCAGGGAGAGGGGGAGAAGCAGACTCCTCACTGATCAGGGAGCCGGATGTGGGGATCGATCCCAAGACCCTGGGATCATGACCTGAGCTGAAGGCAGATGCTTAATTGACTAAGCCACTCAGGTGCCCTGAGATTTTATCTTTTTTAAGTAATCTCTACACCCAACATGGGGCTCATACCCACAACCCTGAGATCAAGAGTCACATGCTCCACCCACTGAGCCAGCCAGGTACCCCTGGCTACTTTTTTCTTAGAACATTTACTTTAGAAAATTTGCAATTGTAAATTCTTTCCCTTTCTCCTTGAAATGTAAGTTTTCTACTACCAGGAATGTTTTTCTCCAGGACAAGGGAGGCATCCCTTTGGAATGGAATTATCAAGAAAGAGCCCTTCTCAGTCTTTGTGGAGGGTAGGACCCTAACTTCAAAAAAAAAAACCAAAAAACAAAAACAAACGAACAAACAAAAAAATGACACTTAGTAAATGCAGATGGCCTAATGTCATTGACTAACTTCCCGTCAAGTTCTCCAGTATTTTCCATTAGCTCACCCCAGCATCTAGAAATCCTCCTGCCTTTTCTTTCAGTAGGGTTCACTTTCTCTCTTCTATTGCAACAGTCTTTCTCCCCTTTTGCAATAATCTTGAATAAAGTTTTCCTTGCCTGTTTAACTGGTCTGGCACAATTTTTCTTTTACAGGACTCAAAAGTAAACAATTAAGCTGCCATATAAAATTAAAAATTTATATTTATTATACAGTTCAGTTTGTGGCCTGAAATTCATTAGCCTTAAAAAAAGAAACACTTCAGCTCTGTAGCTGGTTTCTGAAATCCTGGATATATTGCATATTAGAATCAGATTCAAAAATAAACTGTTTGCTTATATGCCGGCTTCCTTTTTGAATGTTTCTTGTTCTTTTACCATCAGAGATGGTTGTTATTTTTCCCCCAATATAATCATTTATATTCCCTTGTAGCACATAAGTTGTTACAAGGATTCAAAGTAGGATCTGTAAACTGAATAGTATAGAACCTAGTCCTTAACAGTCATTCAGCCAATGTAAAGAGAATTGAATTCTTTCTTCAAAGTGCTAACACATTCAACGGCCCATTGGTATAGAAGGAAACGGTCTAATTTAAGGACTTATTTTTCACAGCTTGAGAAGGAGATAAAAACTTTCTTTTTCAATTATAAACAACAGAAGAACGAAATGAAAACAGCTTAAACAGTAAAGACTTTTTAAATCCTACAGTAGAAAAATTAATGATATAATAAATTCTATAATTGTTGCTGTAAATAATGACTACAAACATAGTTGTGTGGTCCTCAAGTCTGGGTCCAGCATTTCTTTCTTTCTTTCTTTTTTTTTTTTAAAGATCTTATTTATTTATTTGACACAGAGAGAGAGACAGCGAGAGAGGAAACACAAGCAGGGGGAGAGGAAGAGGGAAAAGCAGGCTTCCCGCTGAGCAGGGTGCCCGATGTGAGGCTCAATCCTAGGACCGAGGGACCACGACCTGAGCCGAAGGAAGACACTTAATGACTGAGCCACCCAGGCGCCCTGGGTCCAGCATTTCTTAACTGGGTCTTCTACTCAGGGCCTCACAAGACTGAAATCAAGGGATCAGCTGGACTGGGTTCTTATCTGTAGGCTGTTAGGAAGATTCTGCTTTCAAACTCATTCAGGTTGTTCGCAGAATTCAGGTCCTTAAGGGTTATAGAATGAGGCTCCCCTTTCCTTGATATGGCCTCTTCATCTTTAAGCCAACAATGGCATATTAAATCCTTCTCAGGCTGCAAATATCTGACTTCCTCTTCTACTACCAGCCAGAGAAATAGCTCTGCTTTTAGGAGCTCATTTGATTACATTGAATAATCCAGGATAATCTTCCTATTGAAGGTCATCTGATTAGTAACCTTAATTACACCTGCAAAATCCATTCTGCCATGGAAAGTAACATTCCCAAGAGTAAAATCAGGGGGTAAAGGTCCTGGGGACCAAAATTCTGCCTATTGTAGATGGATCTGAAATATACTTTGGAGGTAGAAGTCAAAAGCTTGTTTTGGAAAAGTATTTAATGTTTTATCTAATGAGATGTTTATCCCTTACCTAGAAACTTATTAAAGTCCCCCACCATTTCCTTCAGCGCTTGCATTCCTTAGTTACAGATATCCTGTTTGTGAGCTTTCAGTGTGCAGAAAAAGAGGAGAGACAACCTATCAGTCAAGGAAAATTTGAATGTGGTGTTAAAAAGAAACAACAGATCCCAAATGGAGTCACTTTTGCTAAGCCCCTGCAAGACTTAATACCTACCCTAACTACAATTTCAGCCTCTCCCAAGAGTGGATTTTAAACCAATCAGACTGGAATTTCCTGATCAGCACTAGTGAAGTAATCTGCAAAATAAGACCCCTTGCCCTTGCCCCGAAGGGAATGTGGCCCTGTCTGAAACAACCCTTTCTTTTCTTTTGCTAATAACCTCCTTGGCCTGCCCTATTTCTGCTAATAAAAATCCTTCCATTTTGTACAACTCCTAGGAGCTCCTTTCTACTTGCTAGATGGGATGCTGCCCAATTCATGAATCATTGAAGAAAGCCAACTAGATCTTTAAATTTACTCAGTTGAGTTTTTTTTTTTAAAGATTTTATTTATTTATTTGACAGAGAGAGAGAGACACAGTGAGAGAGGGAACACAAGCAGGGGGAGCACAAGAGGGAGAAGCAGGCTTCCCGCAGAGCAGGGAGCCCGATGCAGGGCTCAATCCCAGGACCCCGGGATCATGACCTGAGCCGAAGGCAGACGCTTAACGACTGAGCCACCCAGGCGCCCCTGTTTTTTTTTTTTTTTTAACAGTGGTAATAAGAATTGTGGTTTGTGAGGCGAAGACATGATGAAATTAAGCAGGAGTTTGTGAGTGTGGAAGTCACTTTTCCACTGTTCTCCCTCCATATCGGTGTGCTGGCATGAACAGAAGCAGAAGAAATTAATGCAGAGGAAAGTGATCTGGGGCTTGGGGTTACATATAATATGTAAGGAGCGAAAACCAGAAGGGTATCATATCAAAGAAGGTAAAATGTTAAAGAAGACCCAGGAATTCTTAAGTAAGAAGAAGCCAGATAAAAGTAAAAACAGTATTAGGACCACACAATGTCATCAAGTAGCTAATCTCTTTGGAAGAAAATTTATTGAGAGGTGTACATTAAAAAAAAAAACAAAAAACAAAAAAATACTTTTTCATAAAAGATAATCTCACTACCTAGAATCAACTCTATTTTCATAATTATATTCAACTAATTATTGAGATCCTTGTCAAGTACACTGTATACATACACATGTACATACACACATACATATTCTTTGTGGGGAGGGAGGGCTGCTATTTTGCGGAGGAAGAGCCCAAGTGAAGACCAAGTGGACAGCCTGATAGATTTAAGACAGGAAAATACACTAAAGCAAAAGGCCCCTTGAAGTGTGCTCTATTTTCTCTCATAAGCCTAGGGCCTCTGCAAAAACATCCACAACAACCACAGAAAATGCACATTTTATTCTGCTGCTCCTTCCAGCAGACAGTGATTTGGATTTTTAATGAAAAACAAGCTTGCATTCATGATCCAAATTTTAAAACCTCTAGGTCACTGTGTTATAAACAGATTAATAGATTTTGCTTTCCATTGCCTTGGATCAGCTAAAACAATTATGCCCTCTAGTCTCTAAAATCTGTACTACAAAAGCCATTTTAACTGTGTGCTTCAGCTTTATCCTCTTCAACTTTGGTTCTCGAAGTCAAAAGTTGGCAAAAGTGTGGTTCAGATTCACTAAGACTTCTCCAGTTATAAGCAAAAGCAATTAATCTCATTTGGAGCATAAACATGGCTATTGTGAGGTTCATTTGCCCTCCTAGCTCTACCAGAAAAAAATAAACTTTAAATTGCTTTTATGCTACTACATGTTTGCAGTCATATTTTTAATTTTTTACACATTATAGAAAAACTACTCCCTAAAAGTTGCTAAGGAGAAAGTTATCCATTATTTTCCTAATAAAGGCGTACGACTAAACACATAATGGCAAATTATGGAGGTTGCCTGCCTGACCTTCATTAGCCATCTGGCATTTAGGATGCTGATCTTTTAAAAAAGCCACCTTGGCATCTTTTTAAAAATGCTTTGATTTGATCTATTTCTACTTCTTTGAGGCAATCAGGCCGGGATTTCTGAGAACACGTTCTGTTTATTTGTTCCTTTGATCCCTTTAAACCCTGTCTGCGGCAAGGGCACACCTCACCTTGAAAAGAACTCATCAGCAGTTCTCAGGAATGGAAGTTCAATGCCTTCATCTTGGGCCACCTTTAACAGAATTTCATTTTTTTTCCTCTTTGATTTTGAACAGTGCATATATATGAACACCCTACCAACATTCTGCCAAGTCTGCTTCATGGAGTTGGAATTCAGATCGGTTGTCAGGTTATCAAAATACCTTCCCACCTAGATAGGATCGCTGTTAATTACTCTGATCAATTGTAATACATGGTTAAGACAGAAAGAAAATATTGCAAAGAAACCTTAGTCGATTTAATTTTATTTCATGGACAAAGACTAATGACTGGTTTATTTTAGTTAGGGAGACCAGGAAGGAAGAGGAGGCAACATTAAGGATTAAATGCTTCCAGCAATCAGTTTCTGGGTCTTTAAGTCTAAATGACTAATCTCACTTGGTTATTTTAAAGGCTATCTGGAAATAAAATGGGAACAGTTTGAGATTTCTTCCTTGGTATACAGAGAATATACAGAGGATATGATTCATAGCAACAGCTATGTGTGCCTGGGCATTTTGTGTCAAACAAACTTCACATTTGACATCTCCACAAATAAACAAACGAAAATCGCCTTAAAGCTTTAAAAAGCTCAAACCACCTTGGAGCTTTGAAAGATCTCGTCATTCCAGAAATGGAGGAACAGGGATCCTAGGAGCAAGGGCAGCTTAATGGATCTTCTAAAGCCCTGGATGACTATCTTACCATGACCTAATTATTCTTAGGTTTTTTCTTTTCTTTTTTTTTTTTTTACATTGCCTACAATTCTCCTCAGTGAGGAATTCATTTAATTTTTTAATGTCAAATCCTCTTGCAAGGATAACAAACACCTTTGGGATGGTTAAGGTAATCTCTGTCATTCACAAATATATGTATATAACTAGGTTAGATTGGTTTAATAAATCTTGGGACAAGAAAGGATTTTTTTTTTCGTAAGTTTTCAAAATCATATCACATGATAGGAAATTCAGTATCAGTCATGTTTAGGAGGCCCTCCTCCCGTCTAGCATTATATAAGAATCCCAAGCAGCTTGTGCAGTTCATAAAACTGAGAGAGGAGAATCTGGTGTTGCACGCATCATAGTTGCACTGAGCTCCTCCTTAATTCGTGCTAATGTGGTTTTCTGCTAGTCATGACCCCTGCCGCCTCTGCACCACGGTAGCCACCAGCACAGCTGTCAATCCCCAGACCCACCCGCCTCCCACTTCTTCTAGTCTCTGGAGGAAGGGCATCCATTCTAATAGCTAGGTTCTTCTCTCTTGCTCAATCAACAGAGCTCTCCCACTCTACATAATAATCCTGCTGTTAAAAAGAGGGTGGGGGTGGGGGCAGACTTTTGAAAACTAAAACTTCTTAACCTTCCCTTGAGCAGAGAGGGCTCCAGGCCTTCAGAATATTTGCCATTTTGAGAAAGGAAAAGTAAAAGCCTCTTTTTTATAGAGAGATAGTCTGTTCAGGTTGTCTATGGCTAGGTAACAAACCACACCTCACTGGCTCAAAACAAAAGCAGTTCTTTATTTGGCATTCAAATATGGGAGTTGACAGGACTCAGGCAGTTTTCACTTGGGTTCTCTCATGTGGTTGCGGTGGAAAGGTGGCTGAGCCTGGGTCATCATGAAGGCTTTTTCACTCACAGCACTGATGCCTGGACTAGGAAAACTCCAACAGCTGGGGCTAGAACAGTTTGGATTCCTTGGGCATCTCTCTCTCTTTCTGTGGTTTCTCCATGTGGTGTCAGGTAGAATTACAGCAGAATTCTTAAAAGGTGGCCAAGACCTCCCGCAGTGAGTAGAGCAAATATCCAAAGAGATACCAGCACAAGCTGCAAGGCCTTTTCTAATTTAGCCTTGCAAGTGACTCAGTGTCACTTCCACTGGATTCTGTTCACGGAGGCAGTCACAGAGGTCTAGTCAGGTTCAAGGGGAGGCTCTACAGATTTCACCAGTTGATGAGAGGAGAGTGAAAGAATTTGTGGATGTACTTAAAAACCACCACAAGAGCTTATAAAATAAAAATAAAAAGAAGAAATGACTTGGTTCTCCATTAGGTTATCCTTCTCTCATGTGTCCACCCATAACTACCAGGCTGCTGCAAACTCCTTCAGGCTTGGAAATTCATCACCCTTCCATTCTCCATCCTCTTTGTAGACTTGCTTGCTCTCAGTCCCACTGCCACAAATCCTGATTATCTCTCTGCCTGGGGACTAAACTGAGCTGGGCTGGGTTCTGTTTCTAAACAGTTTTTGCAGTTCTGTATATGTTAGAACCCATGGGCAAATACTATTTCTACTCCTGGGCAGGCTGCTGGGGAACCAGGTTCCAGCACAGGCAAGAAACAGCTTCAGTTGTTCTGGAAGGGAGACTGGGGAGGTGTCAGAGGCACCAAGATTTGAAGAGGGCTGGGCCAGAAAGAAAGATTTGCATCTGGAAGTGGCATCTCTATTTCGGCAGTTCACTGGACTAAGAATTGGGTAGAATTTCTCTGAGCTTTGTGTCTTTCCTCTTGAGTGCCATGGCCCTCTCACAGGACACACAGCACACACTGACACCACTGGTCCTGACTGTAGCTCCGTGCAGGTTACATGGGCCTCCACTCTCGCTTAGAAATGGGCAGCCTTGTGGGATTAGGTATCTAAATGTTTCAGTATCTAAAACTCCTCTTGTGATAGGAATCTGGCCCACACTGGCTCTCTGTCAGTACTTTTTCTTTAGCAAGATGTATCCTGAGCTCTGAACTGTCCACTTACAAAATAAATGGAAACATAAACCTACTATAAATTGTGTATTACTTGTAAGTGAGGGTCTTACCTCATTAACAGTGATCCAGAATCAACTGGCAGCATAAATTCTTCCTGACACTGTTATTGAACTATTTTTTTAAACAATTCACAAAAAATTTAGCAGATTTGACTCATCTTGGATTTTAAAAACATTATTTTAATAAAACTTCTCCTCCAAGAAGCGCTTATTCATGACACATAATTCAGCAAACTCGTTCTTTCAGCTCCAGTAGGAAAAACACAAGGAAAGCAATTCTATTGCCTCTTTTGTGTATAATGAATCTTTTCACATTTCTTCTAGTTAATTTCTTAAAAAACAAAAAAGACTGACAGCCTGAACCATGCTTCTCATTTTTGTCTGTAATGTTGTGTACTTAATAGTCCAGTCTCACATTTGCAGGAGGCCAGCTGTCAGAGACGGCACCACAGGGAATCCACGATAATTTTAAGACATGTTGCAGAGTCACATATGTCCATAAATCTAAATTCACTAGAATGCTTATGGGAAGATAGTCATCGTCAGATTTGAAAATGAATCCTTTATTGCTTTCATTTTGAACTTCACCCTTTACTTGACTCAAATTGTCTTTATCAGATAATGGATGAAGGGCCTCATAATGAGTAAACAAGTTTCCAAGAGCAACCTCATTTGCAAAACTTCTTAAAATTCTTGTCAGAGCCCATTTTGAACATAGCCAAGGGCAATTATTTCTGTTTTCTTTAAGAAAAACCTCCTTGACCTAGCTACTATCTATGATGTGTTACAGTTAACATGTAATGAGAACAACAGTCAAAACCATAAACTCACTTAATAAGTGCACATTAAGAAATGTGAAATTCAGGGGTGCCTGGGTGACTCAGTTAAGTGGCCAGCTCTTGATTTAGGCTCAGGTCATGGTATCAGGGTCCCTAGGATTGAGCCCCATGTGGGGCTCTGTGCTCAGCAGAGAGTCTGCTTGGGATCCTCTCTCTCTCTCTCTCCCCCTCCTTTCCCCCCCCCCATGTGCTCTCTCTCTCTCTTAATAAATCTTAAAAAAAAAAAAAAAGAAATTTGAAATCCACATCAATTGTCAACCACACCATAAAAATATGGTGTCTCATCCCACACATAGCAAAGATTGGTATGCTCACCTACAAAACTGTCTCTATCTGCTTGATAAAAATTATTTTTTAATTTATATATAAAACAGCCCTGATGTTTGTTAAAAGAGAGGGAAAAAAATGGAATTCAGCCCAAACACTTGCTCATCAGTTTTTGAAAAGTCAGTGCAGTTACTATTTATTCAATGACCTAGTATTCTATTTATCTGAGAGAGAGAATGGGAGACAGAGAGCATGAGAGGGGGAGGATCAGAGGGAGAAGCAGACTCCCCACTGAGCAGGGAGTCCGATGCGGGACTCGAGCCCGGGACTCCAGGATCATGACCTGAGCCGAAGGCAGTTGCTTAACCAACTGAGCCACCCAGGCGCCCTCAATGACCTAGTATTCTAACCATGTAAGTTATAGCCTCCCTTCTTGAATATTCCTAAGAATAAGTATAAAATCTTAAGTACAGGGGTGCCTGGGTGGCTCAGCCGTTAAGCGTCTGCCTTCGGCTCAGGTCATGATCCCAGGGTCCTGGGATCGAGCCCCGCATCGGGCTCCCTGCTTGGCAGGAAGCCTGCTTCTCCCTCTCCCACTCCCCCTGCTTGTGTTCCTGCTCTTGCTGTCTCTCTCTCTGTCAAATAAATAAATAAAATCTTTAAAAATAAAATAAAATAAAATCTTAAGTACACATTCTTAAAAGTATAAAATAATATTTAGATGAGATTTAAGCATCTTCTCTCCCCACCCCACCCCAACCCCAGTCAATTCCAAACCTTGGAAGAGTTCTTCCACACACACAAGTTGAGGGAACTTGGTCATGTTTCTTAAACCTCTCTGAGCCTCCAGGACTTCATCTGTGGGCGGAAAATACTTTCACGTGGGACAATTAGACAAGATGCAGGAATAAAGATGGTCAGTTTATGGGTGGGAGTAGGTCTCCTTCCTCCAATCTGGATTTTGGTAAATCACTGTTTAAAATAAGTTAACAGCACCTTCCTCTTGCTCACCATTGTTCCACCTGACTCCCTGTCAGAGCCTGCCACTCCAACCCTGTATTATCATAGTTGTCTAACATTTCCATTCTACGCAGGGGCTCCTAGGAGATGTTGAAGAAAATCCCATAGCTGATTTTACAGATGCATGGTTCCAGCCTCAGCAGAGGCCCCTCCCCTCAGTTTTCCACATGTCCCAGAATGTGCTTGTCCATTCACCATCAGGGGCTATTTCACCCAATCTCCCCTTGGTCTCCACGATCCCTTGCTCCCCATTCTCTCTTTCAGCAGACAATCTTTTGTCCTGTAACATTAGAAAAATAGAGACTCCAAGGCAGTTGCTCAACTTCCCACCCCTTCCCTGCCCCCATCCTCACTCTGTTCCTCATTTCTTTAATTTTATCCCATTTCTGGTGTAACTTTGGTCTTTCCTTCATCATTGACTTCTCCTCAACTTATGTGACTAAGCCTCTCTAAGCTCAAAAGAGCTCCTTTCATACTGCTTTCTTTTCTAGTCACCTTCAACCCCAAATCTTACTTCTCTTTCACTTTTCTTTTTCAGTATTCCTGAAAGAGTTGAAGACTTGTCTCCCTTTCCATCCAGTCTGGGTCCCACAGCTACCATGCTATTGATGCTGCTATGATTAACGAGTGCATTGATTAATTCAATTACCAGGAATGGTGCTAGGCACTGGGGATACAGTACTAAACAAGGCAGACAGGATTCCTATTTTCTGGAACATATAGTGGGTGCATCAGTTTGGGACCTCTGACAAACCGTTACCAAGATGGGATTAGACATTCAAGAGATCTATTGAGGGAAGTGCCTGTGCAAGATAAAGGTGTTGGAGTAGGCAGAGAGAGTTTTTAAATCACATTGCAGGTCTGATACCTGTGAAAGGAGAGAAGGAAGGAAGGATTAGATGGGAGAAGCCACAGACCACAATGCAGCTCAGAAGAAAATCTCAGCTGTGCTGATTAGGCATCACTGAGCCAAAGTTTCCTGTTAGAGGAATCCCGTGTTGAACAGAAGTGGACTGGCTCTATGACCCTGCTGGACTCAGTCAGTGATTGGGGGCAGTCTGTCGGAAGTATGGTCTTAGTGCTTCTAGGGTAGAAGACAGAATTCATCCATCAACTGTGTCTCTTACAGTAGTGTGGAGATATGGACCATCAACTGTGTCTCTTACAGTAGTTTGGAGATATGGATCACCATATCTCCATGATTGCCACACTTTACACAGATTACTGCACAGATTCATTTCCCCATTCATGTTTTCCGTGGTCCTCATGTACCTCTCTTCCTGAAGGGAAACTTAGAAGAGGGAGTTCTCCCATAGGGATAAACTACAGCCCCCATTGCTACCATTGATCTCAAGCCTTAATGATAATCATCTTCTCCCTCCTCTCTCTCTAAGCTATCTCTTCTGCAAGTCTTGTTGGCTGACCTAGTGCCATAACCCAAAACCTCAATCCTAAGGGATGATTTCTCTTGGAAATCATAACCTTCTCAGGCTGTGGCTGCTGCACATGTTCATTCACAGTTACAACTGGGCAAGAAAGTATCAAGACACACCCAAGCAAACCACCTTGGTTGCATACATCTACTTTCCTGTCCTCATTTTGTCAAAGCAGCCCTACCTCTTCCTGCTGGTTGTGTTAAGTTATCTCTGCCAAGATGGTGACTCCACGTCTTACCTGCCAGTACTTGGACACAAGGAGTCCACAGTGATCTGGCAGCAATCATAGCTTTTAGTTCATGGGGATCCTTATTCTGTTTCTCACAAGAATGTACCCTGTTGGTGACCAGGACCTCTAACCTTGCAGAGTCCCAAGTTGAAGGAATGAGAAACACAGAGATTTCCACTGAGCCATTGAGAGTGATGATAAGTGAGGCCATTTCTATTTCTACTTCTTGGTTTCCAGATCCACGTATTCTTCCCACTGAGGTCATTTAGAGGTCTCTGATGGCATCCCATCCTTACAGAACACTGCATCTAAGAATGTTATTCAGATGTGTCTTCAGTAGGTTGTTCTTTTACAGTCCAGTATGAGGCTGGCTGATTCTGGAAGGTGCAATGGGTGATGCAAGCAGTGAATTCTTTGCTGAGCCATGGTTTCCCTGATTAGATGCTATGTTATGTGGATTTCATCCTATGGATCAAGTATCCTGTAAGCCCCCAGATAGTGATGCCACTTGAGGACCTACTGAAAGAAAAGGCAAATTCACATCCAGAATAAATATCTATCCCTGTGAGGGTGAACCTTTTAAAGTGAAAGGGGTTCAATGTAGTTCATTTACCACCAAGAAGATAGTCAATTTGCTGAAAGGATAGTGCCAGATTGGGGGATCAACACTCCTGGCAGCCAGGAGTGAAGGTGGGATGAGCTCCCGAGGGGGTTATCTATTGCTTCATGGGGAAAAGAGCTCAGCAGAATATTCCCTCTCAGGGCTTTTAACTCTTCCTCCAGAGAGCTGGGCCACCTCTTCAAGCTCTGAGATTTCAGGGGGCTCTACAGAGTTAAGAGCCACAGAAGCTCTCACTCAGATGTCTCCATTTCATGTTTCAGGGTCCCAGGTTTTCCCAACGTCAGCCCTTACCCTAGTACATAAGACGTGCTTTGACTGTGAGCATTTAATATCAGTAGAGTTCAGCAACCTCAACGATCACATTTTGATCTTGCTCCTCAGCTGTGACTGCTCTCGCACTGCAGGAGATAAGGGCTTTTTGGCAAACTCTCAGGCTTTCCAATCACCCCTCTGTAAGGCTTCAGTACAACTTAGTACTAACCAGCTAACTCCACTGTAGTCTTTGTCCTTTCAGTATTTACCAGATGCTTGCATCGTCTCACTGACAAGGGCATCCTCCTCCACTGGGTGTTTCCCAGGTCCTCACCTTTTCAACATCATCTCAAACAGCCTTTTCATTCTCACTGCCCTTTCCATTCTCATCTCCTGCTATCTGTCTTCTCCCACAAGCACCTTAAGCTCCTCATCATTCTCAAGCATTTTTTTGCTGCATCATGCCTACATGCCTTTGCCTATGGTATTGCCTCTGCCTACAGTTTTCACTTTCACCTCTCTGACCCATCATTCAAGTTCAGCTCAAGCATCATCTCCTGAGAGGGACATAAAGTAGACATGTATTTGCTTTAAGGTCAGACAGACCTGGGTTGTAATCCCAGCTCCATCTTCTTACTGCTGCAAGAACCCAGCAGCTTCCTCAGGATGTCCGTTCTGTTCACGCTCAAACTGCAGGGATAATGAGTCTCCTGGTGAGCCACAGAGTGCAGCTCTGGGTTATGGTAAGGATGTATATAGTAAGGTGCCTAGATTTGGTGTAGATGGAAGCTGGACTGGGGTTGGAGCCTTTTAAAATGCATCCAATGACTCCTAAAGGCTAGACTACCTCTATAGGCTGACCCCACACCAGTGAGAAGAGTTGAAGTAGTGATTGCTGGAGTGCTGAAGCAGTTGAGTTACTAGTTAAGACTCTGGAACCAGATGCATCTAGACTCAAATCCTGACTCTGCTACTCAGCTGAATGACTGTGGGCAATTTACTTAAGCTCCCTGAGCCTCAGTCTCCTCCTGGGAAACCTGGAAACAGTAAGCCTACCTCATAGCATGGTAGTAAGGGCTGACTGAGAAAATGCATAGAAAGTATCCGGTACTCTGCTCAGCACATTGTAAGAGCTGAATGAAATGAAGGAATGACATTGATTATTCTACATTCCTGTCTCAGGTGATGGTCTCTCTTTAGGACTGAGGAATGGTCATAGATGGTGAAAGGGATATCTTAAGTTGGTTTCTTGCTTGATGTAACCTTTGTATGTAAGCTCTTTGCTCCTCCTTCTTTCCTGATCTTCTCCTGTGTATTTTATGCTCCATTTCTGCCCAAATTGCTGAGGACAGTTCTTTCTCCCCAGCTTGTGCCCAGTGCTTTGAATCTCATTTACTCTGTCACTTATCAACATTTACCTGTTCTGCCCCCCCTTTGATTAAGGCCCTGCTGGGGAGCCACCCAATTAATCTGGTGAAGCAATTAAGGGCAAGTCATTTGTGGCTGATAATGCTGCATTCCTCCTAGGGAATCTGCTGTACTTTAATAGGAGTCTCTTTAACTTGAAGCAAGGAGTGACTAATGGGCTAATTTCAGAACCCTTGCAAGGTCACCATCACTGGGACAACAACCTACATAAAATCCAACTGGAGGACTGAACAGAAAAGTGAGTGCCAGACACTGGCTGAGAATAGGGCTCTCCTGTCCCTGGAAGTTGGTTAATGTTGCCAAGGGCCCGGAGCTGCTACAAGGAGCACACCAAGCTAAACTGGACAGTGGAGAGTGCCCAGAGAGGTACATTTCTGAACCTTTGATTCAGAGCCTCAGCCTCTCTTGCCAGGAGTGGTACAGAAGCCTTTACTCAGGTCTCCCTGACTCCTTGAATATGTCTCTTTCTAGTCTTTATTCCATACAACTGACAGGGGACCTTTAGGCGATACCATTCTGAGAATGTCATCTCCTTGCTTAAAATCTTTCACTGGGTCCCATTACCTACAAAGTAAGGTCTGAATCCCTCAGCCTGACACAAGCCCCTCCTGCCTGGTCTTTACTCCCTTCTTCAGGCTTATCTCCTGCCACTGCCATCACACACACACTCACATTCCAGACCAAATGAGAAGAGCTGCCATTCCCTAAAGTCCCCTGGACCTAGCATTTGCAGTTCCCAACACCCAGACTGTCTTCCTCCCCCCTCACTCCCACACCACCTCATCTCCTCCTTCTCCTCATCTCAGAGATTGCCCCATGGGTGCTTGTGTAGTTTTTCAAGACTCATCTTCCTCATCCTGAGGAAGTCTTCACTATTGCCCACCCTCACTTCACCCTGGCAAAGTGAGACATTTTCTCTTTTGTCCTACCAAGCATACCTCTGTTATAATAGTTTCACCTTTTTTGGGGGGTGGAGGGGCAGACGGAGAGAAAGAGAAAGAATCTAAACAGGCTCCATGCCCAGTGTGGAGCCCTACATGGGGCTCCATCTCTCAACCCTGAGATCATGACCTGAGCCGAAATCAAGAGTCGGATGCTTAACTGACTGAGCCACTCATGCGCCCCATAATATTTTTACTTTAAAAAAGTTACTTGTTTTATATGTATCTTCCCACATTAAGTGAAAGCTCTTTGAGTATTTGGAGCATGTTCTGTTTGTTTGAATCCTCAGCCTCAGGGATTCAAGGTGAACAATAAATGTGTTCTGAGCAAAATGAATATGGCTATGAATGACCAGAATTTAATTTGCATTCTGGGTCTACCACTTATTACTGGGCAATTTATTTAGTTTCTCAGTGCCTCCATTCCCTATTTTGGCAAATGGGAATAAAATACCTACTTATGAGGATGGAAATGAGATTTTATGTATGTGAAGTGTCCTGCCCCATTCTGGGCACAGAATACTGTCACATTGGGCTGCTGTCCCTACCTTTACCCACCTTAGTGTACATCTGAGTTGAGTTACAGTACCTTTGAAGACATGTCCCCAGAATCGTAGGAGGAACCAAGAAACTGAGGGGAAAGCCAGTATTTGCTGAGTACTTTTCATGTGTCTAGCCTTGTGCTTGACATTTTACATGCTGTTCCCAAGGCTCTCTCTTCCACCTTGGGTGTCTGACTTGATGACTGCCTATAGTTGGAGAATAATAGTGGTTGTTCAGTAAACATTTTAATTTAAATAAATTGAATAGGATCTTTTTACACTGATTCAGAGTTTGAGGACCATTTCCTTCTGCTGTACTTTCCCAGTAATTTAGTTACAGATTTTCCTTGAGTAAGTACTATTATGCAGACAGATTTTTAAGCTGTAACTGCTGAGTGCTTGAAAGAGACTAGTCCTTCATACTGGAATGAATGTGTTTGGCCCCCAGTTTTTGCCAGCTTTGTGAGTAAAAAATTCAAAGATATAAATTTCTATTGTAAGTCGAAATTTTCTCTACCAACAACAAATAGAGGAAATGAAAGACAGAGAGAGATTGATTCCCATATGTGTATAGATACATGGAGAGAGAAATGTCTCCTCCACTTGACGGCTATTCAGAGCACCCTCCAGCCTGGTATCTTAGAATGGTTTATTTGTTAAATACTAGGAGAATCAAGTAACTGTAAGGGATTCAAATTGCTATGGAATGTCAATCTTTGCAATGTATTGTTTGTTCAAAAAAACTGACAAGGAAATCTTTTAGGAACTAGAACCAAAAGGCCTTTTAGGTATAAAATGAAAAACACTACAGTGAGCTCTTGGTTACTGAATAGTTTTAAAACAAAGGGAAATGACAATAAGACATCATTTCCTTGGCTTTGTGCAAATTCAGTCTGTTAGTACCTGGGCAGACTCTTTCAATCCTTCACTACCAGGTATAAATCGTAATATATGCTGTATTTATTGCTTATACATTTCTCTTAAGAAATGTATGCCCCAAATGGTAGATATATAATGGTACTGTGCTGATGTTTAATTTGTATGTGTTCATTTATGATTAAGCAATTATTTATAGAATGCTTAGTATGTGCCAGATAGTGCTTTAGGCACTGGGTATATAGCAAAGAACAAGACAATGTCTGCTGTCATGGAGTTTACATTCTGAGGGATGGAACTGGGGGCAGATGGAGAAAACATGGCTGTTAAATGAACTAATGAACAAGAAAAATAGAGAGTGAATAGTGCTATGCACAGGGAACACAGAAGTCCCTACAATGGGAATGGGCTTGGTATGCTGAAGGAACAGAGGGCAGATGAACATTGTTGGAGAGAAGCAATATGGTAGGAGGCGAGGTAGAACACCAGATTTGGAAAATCTGAGCTTTGTATTGAATTTGAGCTTTATTCTCACTGAAATGAAAAACTGTTGGAAGGATTTTAACCTGAGTAGTCACAGAATTGGAAGAACATTTAAAAATGAGGGTGGAGAACAGATTCCAGTGAGCCAAGAGTGGAAAGAAGATTTCCAGTTAGAAGGATTCTGAGTTGGAAAAAACATGATGGTAGCATAGACTATGGCAAACTAGTGAAGACAGAATCAGTGGAAAGATCCTACATATGATTCACATTTGCTTCTGTTTATTAATCAGTCATGAAACTTTTCTAAACAAAATTTTAGGCATGGGAACAAATTCCCATGAGAAAGTATTCCAACCCTGCCAAAGAGGTGGCAAAAGAACTGAAGTATCTTTGTGTTTTTAACATTTAAATACTAAATGTAAGCCAAGCACTGTGACTTATGCTTCATCACATTCATTCCTCATTACAACCCTATAGATTGATATTATAATTAGTCCTATTTTACGAGGTTTGGAGGTCTAAGGTCATACAGCTACTAAGAGGTATGGTCAGAACTTGTAATCCATGTCTGGTTCTACCAAAACCAGTGAATTTATACCTTAACTACAAATTTAAACTGCTTTTCAAAAATGAAATATATAAATGATTTGCTATAAATATCTAGAACATTTTCTTCCCTTCCATCATAATTTTACCAAGGACTCTAGATTTTACCGTTGAATAAATATCAGGGTCAGGAACACATAAGTTGAGTCTATAGCCCTAACTGTGGAATGGGATATAACAAAGAGGACCAACAGACTGCCAGATGGATCGTGCATTTCTCATAGTACCTCACCAAGCACCTACAGCAGTCTTCTTGAGTTGAACAACTTACTTTGTGCTCTGATTTTAAAATCCTATCGATTCTATTTCAGTGCCTCAACCTTGTAGCCCTTTTTCTACAGCCTCTTTCAATACCCTTGTTCAGCCCCTTATCACCTGGTACCTCATCAAAATACTTTTGGTGGTGCTTTATGGTTTATAAATCTTTTCACATTATTACCTCAACTCTGGTAACAATGTGAGACAGATAGCAATACATTTTGTTGATTTGTTAATAAATAAATCTTTTTTCACATTTTAACATATTTGCAAGTGAAATAAGTTTTACACTCTGGGGCCCCTTACAATTGCTATTGGCCAGATAGCAGTTGTAGTGCATTTGTTATTGACTATGTTAGCTCAGTCTGACATATTTTTCCTGGTGGTATGACTGGAATTCACTGTTCTCAACTGCTAGCTCCTAACAGACTGTTTAAGGAAGGATTATGAGTTATCTAAAAACCTCTATTAAACACCCTGAGATGTCTTCCAGAAACACAATTTTCAGAATGAATGGGGCTTGGAAAAGACTGCAGTGACTCTAGTGGAGCACTATTTAGAAAATGAGGCATCACCAATGCTTTTAACAGCACACGGAAGATAAGGTATAGATAAAACACGGGCGCGGACTACTCTGAATCAAAGAGTGATCCAGAAGAGTTGCTCTATGAATGTGAAGAGGTTTTAGGAACACCTCAACCCACAGATTCCTAAACTTCCCCGGTTCACTGCATTCCTAGGGTCTCAGTACTTTTTCATAGCACGAAGCCAAGAGAAATATCTAACAGTTCCATTTATGAAATACTTAGGTCCAACAATTTAGTAGCCATTTGAAAATCTGAAAAAATAATATTTTTGTTTCATTCTTAAATAACTAGAATTACTTTCTAATGTGGTAGGTATGCTTTTGGGCACCGCACAACTCTTAATCCTGTTCCACATTATTTTTGCATTATTTGCTTGTTTTATGACTATAATTGACATACATATTATTTTCAAGTGTACAACATAATGATTTGATATTTATTTATATTACAAAATGATCATGACAATAAGTCTAGTTAACATCCATCACCATAGCTGTAATTTTTTTTCTTGTGATGAGGACTTTTAAGATCTACTCTCTTCACAAACTTTCAAATATCCAATATAGCATTATTAACTATAGTTACCAAGCTGTACATTACATCCCCATGACTTATTTATTTCATAACTGGAAGTCTAATATTTCCTTTTTTTCTCACAGCAATTGCCAATACTCCAGCTTCACAAAATACAGTGTCATCAAAAGGAATGTAGAATGTAGCCTGATCTAATGTTAAAATTATGAATAACCTCAAGCTCATTGTTGGCACCATGAATAACAGATGTCCAAGGATCACTGTGTTTCCCTTGAAAATATAAAATATCCCATGATACCGCTGTGAGTTCCTTGAGGTGGCTTGGTACATATTTTGGGAACCATGGCCTTAACCAATCCATTTGGCTCATAGTTTACTTTTATAAATGCTCAAGAGTAATATATGATAAAAATGAGAACAATGTCTAAATAAGTATACAAGAGCAATTCAATATGCATAAAATAGAATTCCAAAATGATAAATCATTTTGTTATAATTTTATTGATAGGAATTTTTCTTTCTTTGGGGTATGTAAGTGTTTCTTATAACTGATGGCATCTTAGATTCTATTTTATAGATGAAGGTAATCAATCATTAGATTCTGAATCCATCTCCTCGCCTCTGGGCACTTATGCTGTACTTTGTTGCCAGACCAGTTGCCCCAACTCATCATTTTCATTATGTCACTTCCCCTTATCAAAATATCCCATAATTTGCCTTTGCCTATACTATAAAATCTAGATATCTTAATGTGACTAAGTAAACGCTCTCTGCAGTGTATTTTAATGTAACTACTTTTGTAGCCTTAGCTTTTACCTTTCAGGGCCAGGAGACTCTCAGCCTGCATCTTCTATTAATTGGTAAAGCACTTTGCCACTCTATGCCTCAGTTTCCCCATCTATAAAATGAGAGTTTGGATTAGATTAGTGGTTCCTAGGCTTTTTGGAAAAAAAAAAAAATTGGAGACTGACATAGGGTTGCCAGAGTTTTAGTCTATGATTAATTCTGATATTCATGTAGTCTATCTTAATAGTATTGTTAATAGTATTGTGTTACAAATAAGGTGACTTATAACAACATAAATAACAAGAAAAAACTGAATAAAGTTAACTATATAAAAAATTCAGTTTGTTATCTTTATTGTTTCCATTAACTATGGACTTCATAGACTGTTGAGCACTGGTTCTTAGACCAGCATTTGAGACCAATGGATGACTCTTACTACTCAAATTGAAGCCTTTGACCAGGGGCATCATATCACCTGGAAGCTTGCTGGAAACGCTGAATTCAGAGTCTGCATTTTAAAATGACCCCCATGTGACTCGTATACACATTAAAGTGTGAGAAGCCTTAGACCAGATGCTATCCAGCAGGAACATTCTCTGTTATCTATGATTCTCTTGTATGGGCTTGGCACAGCTGCCAAACCATGACTTGCCCTGTGACTTGCATCAAACTAATCTTGTACTTTTCTTCCACCTCCTCGTGGCCATGCCCTCTTACCTGTTCTTCAATGGCTGGCTCAGGTTTCATCTTTGCTCCTCTATCCTTCTGCTTTGTGTGACGTCAGGCAAGTTGATTTTCCAATCCAAGTCACAGTTTCCTCAGCCATGAAATGGGGATAATATCTATTTCATAAGGCTGGTGAAAGATTAAATGAGCTAGTACTTGAAAACTTTGTACCGCAGTGCTAGACATCAATAAGGAGTAGCTGCTACTGTTGCTGTCTTTGTTCTCACTGCAACGGTAATACTAGTCTACCAAACACACAAAATTCCCTACCCCGTGGGGCTTACTTCCTAATGGGTGCTGCTAAATAAATGTTTGTCGGATACTGTAGTCACATCTTGATTTGCCAGGCAGTTGCTCAGCAGCTCAGTGGGTCCCAAAGATTGCCAGAAAGCTAGCTGTGAGATTTTTGTATGCTTATGATATTTTCCATATAATGTGTTATACCATGGCTATTTATGTATTTTCTCACTTTTCAAATTCTTAAGCACCTTGCTTCTACGTATAGTCCCTTGGCACTTGAAGCATAGTAGGGATGCTTAGTGGATGAGAGAATTTTAGGAAGCCTCTCAGCTCTCTCTTTATCCTTCTAGTGGGAGGCTGCTGTGGTCAGGGCTGCTCAAGTAGCCATCTTAGAAAAAGGTGTTCCTAGTTCCAGACACTATTCTTTGAATTATGCTGCGGGTCCCAGCTGTTTAATGAGGACATCTGTATTTCTAGCCTCACTATCTTTAAATTGCCTTGTCATTGATGCTGATGGCTTCAGGGAAAAACTTCTAGCTAGAAAAAAAAAACAATGCCAACCACAGGCTGGTCCCAAGTGCATAGGTTTTTGACCATCACGTATCATTACAACATACTTATTCTCTCAGGCTTTCCAATGTGGCCTTTCTTGTAGTGTCAGATGACTATCATTAGAAAAGATCTCGGAAACTTTCGGTTTAAATATAAAAACTATCTCTAAAGCAATTTCAGGGAAATAAAGAACTGCCTTATGGCTCCTTTTTGGCTCTGTCTGCCCCATGATCTAATTGATACCCATTCTTTTTCAATTAAATCATCAGATTTGTTTTAGCATATCTAAGGTTAATACAATTTGTTATCTTTCTACTACCCCGTTTGGTAAGGTCCAGGCTGGTGCTTCTGTGAATCAGTTTCCTGAAACCAGTTCAACAGGAGCAGAGAGGGCTTAGAAACCACAGTTCACTGGAACAGCCTAAAATCACCTCTCCAGCTGCAGTTGCCTTCCTCACTTCAGTCTCATCACCAATTTGCTGATATACTTCTCTCTCTCTAACAAGCCCCAATAAAGCTGCATCCCTCATTGAAAACACCCATATTCTCTACATCTTCAAATCCACCATCTAAATCCGAGACGCTTGGGGAGATCATTAATTCAGACATTTGACTGAACAGAGCCCTTTATCCTATTTTCCCCCAGATAGCAAGCTATGCTAAGTGCAGGGTACGAAAACTCAATAACTCATGGCAAATGCATTCATTTTACTTTTAAATTTCAATCACCAGGGTGAAGGGTCAAAAAAGGCCATGACAGAAATTCTTGCAGAAGAAAATCCCCCTGTTGCCCTGTAGCCAGTCATCTTCCGGCTGAATAAATCATTACATTCTGTGGAACGTCAGCTCCAGCTGTAATCGGAGTGCTGAAGAGAAGGGCTTTTCTTTAAGGCTTCTATTTATTTTGGTCAGCTTGACAGATGAACAGCCTTTTCAAAACAGCAAGATTCATGAAGGAGTCATTCCTACGCATACACTTGGTGCTGGCCTGGTCCCACTGTGGGAATGAGGAACTGCTCCGCATCTGCAGCACACGCACACCTCCTGGTCCCTCCAACATCACCTGTAGTGGCCGTCCACATCCTCCCGCTTTACTCCTTATGTCAAGACACCACAACATTTAAAAGACAAGGAGGATGTAGACTTTGACTCTAATCTGTAGCAGATGGACAAAGGAGAAAGTCCTGCCTTTTGCCTCTCTCCCAAATGACACCATTTCCCTTTCCTCACCTGTTTTCCCAGCCCACCTATACACCTGAGCTCATCACCCTCCCCCCAGTGCTCTGAGACTCCCACACCTGCACCCAGCCCCTTTCCTATTATGTGCCAGGCTCCTTCCTACAGTACGTCTAATGACAATATACCCCCACCCCCACCATACCCCTATGTTCTTGGTTAGCACTAATGCTAAAATAGTATTCTGATTTATTCATGAAAGTTGAGAGAAAGAGATAGCAGCTCATGGGTTTGGAAGGCCCTCCCACCTTCCTCTGCTTCTGCACACCCCGAACCTGATGAGGGTCTTCACCATGACAACAGCCTCACTGTGCTCCCAGTGAAGGTGAAAGGGGAGGCATCTCATGCTTCCCTCTGTTCAGGCACAATGACCCTGTGGGAATGAAGACTGTCCATAAGACTCTCAAACTGTTTCCATGTGATTCTGGGGTGGAGGGAGGTTGGGAGGAGGGAGTGAAGTGAAAAATTCAAGAACAGAAAGACTGAATACTTCTCCGGCTTTGAACTCCTCCCTTGCCAATTATTTTTCACTAGGACACACAACCAAGCAAGTTAAACACAACACTAGTGCTTCTGTACCACATGTATTTCACTTAATCTTCGGGACAACCCTATGAAGCAGGTATGGTTACTAACTCTCTTTTTTCACATGAGGAAGCAGGTTTCAAAAGGCTAATAACTCAGCCACAGTCACCCAGCAACTCTGATCCACAGCAACGATCTTAGTCCCATTTTAGATGGCTTCCTTCACAGGAGCCACTGGAATGAATGTGAAAAATGTGGGGAAACTGATAATCCACAGAGGAGCTATTTTGACAACAACTAACCAGAGACTGGGGAATGGAAAAATTCTGCAGACTGGCTAACCAACTTGGAGGATTAGAATATACATGAGGAATGAAAAGGAAGAAAGTGGAAGAAAGGAGAACTTTTGATTGTTAGAGGAGAGATTATGAAAAGAATCAGTTATTCACACAATCTGCCCTGTACTCCTTCCTTGTCCCTGTTACGTATCCATGGTGACCAGCTGGGCAAAACCCCAGGCCACTGATTGTCTTCATTACTTGTAGGGCCCCTACATACAACTTCTGGCCACGAACATAAGAAACAATTGGACTGGTCACTCCCTGCTTCAGGACGCTCTTGCCTATCCTGACCTTTCTGCCTCCTGGGATTACCTGGGTATTCCCCACTGTTTGGGTCTGGCTCTGCTTCTGGATTTTACTCACTTCCCAGCTGCCTGATAAAATCTCTACTGGGAGCACCACTTATCCTTAAACTCAGCACTGACAAGCTAAACTAGCTTCATTCCCAAATAACCTCCTGGCAACCCTGTTTCTCCAGTTGACCAGATTTGAAAACAACAATTATCTTTGATGCCTCATTCTCTTCCACAGAGTTTAGCCAATGACCAGTTGATATGACTTACAAAATGTCTCTTTAATCCATTGTCTTTCAAATATCAGGGCCAACATTTCTAGTTCATACCCTCATTTTCTTCTTCAAACATTATCACTGGCTCCTCTCATCTCTCGTCTGACTTTCAGTCACTCCCACCTCTGGTTCAGGGAGAGGCAGAAATGACTTAAATCAGAACAATGAGTCTCTATTCTGAGGCTTTTGCCTAAACATTTGAAAGAGAAGCTCATTTTCTGTGGAAACTGTTAGAAATAACAATGATAAAAGATTGGAGCTGCCAGGAGTTAACAAGTATAACATGATAATGAAGCCAACAGAGAAAGGAGAGGTGAAATTTGGAGAGCAAGGTGGGAATCCCTGGATCCAGCTTTACTGAAGCCAGAGCACCCGGTCTTCCCAGTGAAGTGGGCCAGTGCATGTCTTTCTGAGCTTTGTCCAGTTTTACTTGTGCTGCAGTGACCTTCAATCTAAAGAATTCTGACCAATACAGCTTCCATTTATCTTTTTGAACGTCTCCTCCTACCCTTCTACAATTATGTTAAACTATTTGCTCTTGTCTTAAAGTACAATGATTTTACACATTTGTGCTTTTGCTCCTCCTGTTCTCTGGAACACAGTCTGCAGCCATCTCCACCAGCCCGATCTTTTAAGGTCTCTTTCAGATGTTAACTCCCATCTGATGTCTTTTTTGCCCTTCAGCCACAGAGTGTTGTCCCATTTGAATCCCCCCACTAACCACAGAGCCTTCTGTGCCATTAAAGATTTAACATCCTTCATCAGGGACCTACCTTAGATGCTCAGTGAGTTCTTGTGAATTAAGTCAAACTAAAAAGGAGGGGGCTTCCCACATAGAAATGAACTGACTGACTTTAAGTCCTGAGGAAAATAAGAGGAAATAGCTTATCCTTCCTACATTATACCTGGCTTTTGTTTCTAACAGCAGATACGTAGACGTTTTCACTGCTACTTCCTTAACCACACGTGCCACCGTAAACTGTAATTTTGCATCGTAAAAACGCTTTAGTTTGAACCTGTGGGAAGCAGCACTTCAGGGTACAGGACGGCATTTTATTTACTTTAATATTGGCTGCTTCCTTTTACATAGAGACTTTGCTGTTCTTCTGTTGGTGTCATTATCGTGTTGGTGTTTGTTTTTTTTTCCCTCAAATTTGAAGTTGTAGATTTATTTCACTAATAATATCAGTATTCCTGAGGCTTTTGTATTGCTTTCTTCTTGGGAGTACTGCAATTCTTTGAGCCTTGTTGGTTTTACTATGGCACTATTTGTAAGGAATGTTGCCTTGTATTTGGTGTTTATATAACACCTGCCAATTGATCTTCTAAATGATTTTCAGCTCCTCTATGGAAGAGGAAAGTAACTACACTGTAGTCTGACTGAAGAGGGGCTCTTTCTATAAATACTAGCCTGAGTGGTTAAACACGAAAAATCCAATCCAATGCCTTAAGTCTCTTTTCTATGTGATGCCACAGACCCACTTTTTGCTCCTTAAGTTAAAATAGTTACTTTGATGTCACATAAACACAACCTATGGAATCAGACTTTGAATTGAAAAGAAATCCTAGGACTGAAATCCAGATTTTCTTCCCCCCCCCCCCCGCCCCACCCCACCCCACTGCCATAGGCTACATCTCCTTGAAGAACTGCTTTACAGTTAAGCACAAAAAAAGAATCAGAGAATGTATGTTTGTCTTGGTAAGCAGCTTAGAAAAAAAACTCTAGATAGTCTATGCTCTTCTCCATATTCAGCTCATAATATCACTGGGAAATGTTTTTCTTACTGACACTGAAGCATAGGGAACTTGTAAGTTTAGGGTTTATATGTATGTGATGTGAATTTCTGAACTAAAATGATTACTGTTTCTACCTGATTTTATAAGCAATAAATATTCACTGTTAAAAAAGCAAGACCCACAATGAAATACTATTTTATAACTACTTTATGGGCAAAATTTAAGAAATTTGGCATTCTGTGTATTGGAGAAGATGTAGAGCAACAGCATATTTCATATGTTGCAAGTAGGAGTGTAAATTGGTTCAACTACTTTGGAAAATAATTTGGCATTATCTTGTATAGTTGAGCATTCCCATACCCTGTGGTATGAAACTGTACTCCTTAGTATATACCCAAAGGAACATGCACCAGGAGTTTTATACAAGAATGTTTACAGCAACCTTGTAACAGCAATAAGCAAACAAAAACTGGAAACAACCAAAATGCCCAGAAACAGGGAAATGTACAAATTAATTATTGAATATTATGCAACAGTGAAAATGAATGAATTGTAACTACAGGCATAGTATATATGAATCTTGGTAATATACTGTTAAATGAGAAAAGCAAATTTTAGATTACATACAACATGATACCCTTTTAGCAAAGTTCAAAAACAAATATTTTGATTAAGCATACATTCATATAGTGAATAAGAAAGCAAGATAATGGTAAACCCCGATTTTAGGAAAATGGTTATTTCTGGCAGGAAGGCAAGAGCGTGCTAAGGGAAGACATGGGAGAATCAAATCATTGTTAATGTTTTAATTCTTGGATTGTGTAGTAGTTTGTGGGTATTACCAAGAAATAAAAGAAAATGAAAGAGAGCTATGAATGGACCAATGATGGTAGTATGCCATTAACCAAGATTTAAGGTGAATCCAATTCTTTGCTTTGAAGTCCATAGTTAAAAAACAAAGGACAACAAATAAATACAAAGATAAAAAGGAAAAACACATCACCTGAAACTTTTCGTTTTTAGGTAGTGGAAAACTCAACTACAGTGGCTTAAGCAAGATTCCTTATCCTTTCCTGCACTGACATTCTTGGTGTATAGGACTTTCATTTTCATGAAAGGCTAAAAGCCAAAGAAGCATGCTGACCAAGGCTGTCCTCTTTAAAAGGATTCCCCAAAGCCCCATCTAGCTTCTATTGGCCCATTCATTTACTTTTTATCTCTGCTTTTACTGCTCCTGCTGCTTCCAACTACCTTCTCTCTACTTTCCCTCTCTTTTCTACATCACTTCTTTTTATTGCCCCTCATTGCTCCTGAGTATTCATGACTTCAGTGTCTTACCTTCCCTCTTTGTGCATTTTACTTTGTTCCCGAAATGAATGGTTCATTCTAATGCCATAAGTTCAGAACTCCTTGAGAGAGATCTATTTAGCCAAAGCTCACATATTGGCCCCCTAAAGTGTCCCTAACCAGTGGGTTTATTGATTGGCTACCCTGGTTCATTCCCCTGGGGCCATATACAACAGTGAGGCCCCTTTAGGGATGATCTCTTCTGAAAAAGATTGTGGGCATGGCAGACAGTCTGAAGCTTGACCCATCGAAGACAAACCAGCTCATAATGTATAGCTGACATATATGGTCAGCAGTATAGCCTAGAAGAGCATATAAATGGTAAAGAAGAGGGAGGATTTCTACATCCTTATGGTAATGGGAAATGTTATCAACTCATTTTAGAGAAATGTGTGAAGGATTCTTGAGGGAGATTTTTTTTTTGAAAGAGGAAAAGAAAGGATGAGTCTCACATATTATTATGGGTTTATCCCTCTTCAGATATCTTTCCTGTCATTTCTATGGAGAGGAGAAATAAATACACGTTTTCAGTCAACTTCCTAAACCAGAACCTGGCTTCTGCATTTTGATGAGCTTAGTTCATTTCAACATCAGTTGCATCCTTGAAAGCAATATATTTTCACAAAATAATCCTTCTTATTGCTCTGGTAACATACTGAACAAGAAACTTTACAAGAGGTGAATTTTGGGAAAGGCAAAGTCTGAACACTACTGTAGACAACTGAGTCAATGGGCTAATTTGTGGCTTCACTATGTGGGGAAGAACTCATCCCTTGGTAACTTTGCTGTGACTGACCATCAATGGGTTTTTCCAAATATACCTTGCACCTGGGAAAGAAATGAAAACTAATTCCTAGATGGCTGAATCATATTTTCAGGATGGGCTGAAGTGGATAAGAAAAATCTAGAAACTCAGCTCAGGTGGGCCAGCAAGTAGCATTTGTTGTCTTGTTAATTATCTTAGCGTTATCTTTTTCTCTTTTTTAAGTAGCAGCTGGTATTGATGGCAGCATAACACAACCACAGAACAAGCAGCAGCAAAATCCTAAAAACAAAAAATTGGTAATAAATTCAAAAGCTTCTTCCCCTCATCTCTTACTGACATTCTTCCTCAATGGTATAATAGGCTGTACTAAATCATTTACACTTGCTCAGCTGGTTCCTGCTCTAAAAGATGGGACACATTTGTAGGGCAGTTACAAGAGGGTAGATATTTAGCCTTTGGCTGTGGGATGGAAATTTAATCTGAGTGAGGACAGTGACCCATTTGAGATTTAAATACACAATCTTGCCTCTAATCCATGGACCCTATATAGGGAAAAATCAATAGGCCACCACAAAGTACTTATCTACTTAAATATTTATTTACTATTTTCTGTAGTGTGTTTAGTATTATGGCATGTGTTAAGGATGGAGGAGTGGAATGGGATCAGCAATCACAAAGTAGATACACCATTTATTAACTGGCAATCTAATTAGGTAGATAAGATAGATAATGAAGCAAATTGTAAGGTAGAATGCCAGATTCTCAGTCTTAACCATACGTTGGAATCACTTAGGGAGTGTTGATATTGATTATACAATGTACTTAGTATATAGTAAAGTATTTGTCTGGTGAGGACTGCAAGTCCTAGTGCTTGTTTTCAACATTAGCAGCATATTTAGAGTCACCCGGAGGACTTTCAAAAGTCCTTGCACCCAGCTCAATAACATGAGAATCTCTGGGGATGGGACCCAGCCATTAGTATCTCTTAAAGTTCTCAAAGGTTGAGAACCATATCCTTAGAGAAATTCGTAGTAAGGGGAAAAAAACAATGTCTGGTGCAGTCAAGAAGATTCCACAAAGAAGGGCATTGATGTTTTTGGCACAGAAGAAGACGACAGACTTTCATGTGGCAATAAGCATGGGCAAAGGCACAGAGCTGGGACAGAGGCTGGTGGGAGCCCAGAACACAAGCTACACAACAATAGGATGCTCTCGTTTGAGAAGAGTGAAAATGCATTTGGAAAGACAAAGTGAATTGAAAGAGGGATTTAAAAGTCACATGGTACACCTATTAGAATGAAGAAAACCCCAAACACTGGCAACACCAAATGCTAGTGAGGATGTGGAACAAGAGGAACTCTCATTCACTGCTGGTGGGAATGCAAATTGGAATAGCCACTTTGGAAACAAGTTGGGTGGTTTCTTACAAAAAACCAACCAACCAACCATATTTTTATCATACATTTCAGCAATTGCACTCCTTGGGATGTACCCAAATGAGATGAAAACTCATTTCCACACAAAAGCCTACACACAGATGTTTACAGCAGCTTTATTCATAATTGTGGAAACTTGGAAGTAACCAAGATGTCCCTTAGTAGATGAATGGATAAATAAACTGTGATACATCCAGACAATGGAATATATTATTCAGTGCTAAAAAGTGCAAAAAGACACGGAGGAAACTTGAATGCACAATTCTAAGTGAAAAAAGCCAATTTGGAAAGGCTGCTATATGACATTCTGGAAAAGGCAAAACTATGTTGAAGGTAAAAGGATCAGTGGTAGCCTGGAATTAGGGAAGAGGCAGAGGAAAAATAGGCAGAGAACAGAGGATTTTTAGGGCAGTGAAACTATTCTATATGCTACTACAATGGTGGATACATGTCATTGCACATTTGTCAAAATCCAAAGAATGTGCAACATCAAGAGTGAACTCTAATATAAACTATGGACTTTGGGTGATAATGTGTCAATGTGGGCTCATCCAGTTTAACAAATCACCACTTTGGTGCAAATTGTTGATAGTAGAGGAGACTGTGCATGTGTGAGATCAAGGAATGTGTGGGATCTCTTTATAATTTCAGAATTTTGCTGTGATCCTAAAACTATTCTAAAAAACAGTCTATTTTGGGGGACACCTGGGTGGCTCATTCGGTTAAGCGTCTGCCCTCAGCTCAGGTCATGATCCCGGGCTCCTGGGATCGAGTCCCGCATGGGGCTCCTTGCTCAGAGGGGAGCCTGCTTCTCCCTCTGCCTGCCACTCCCCCTGCTTCTGCGCTCTCTCTCTGTCAAATAAATAAAATCTTTATAAATAAATAAATAAATAAATAAATAAATAATAGTCTATTTTTAAAAATGGGGGGGAAGTCAGGATGAGGAGTTGAAGGTTTGGATTAGAGGCAGCAGGGTGCTCTTACATCTCTTGAGCAGGGAACAATGTGGTAAGAGCAATGTTTTAAGAATACTTTCGGGGCGCCTGGGTGGCTCAGTCTGCCTTTGGCTCGGGTCATGATCCAGGGAGTCCTGGAATCAAGACCCACGTGAGGCTCCCCACTCAGGGGGGAGTCTGCTTCTCTCTCTTCCTCTGCCCCTACCCAGCTCCTCTCTCTCTCTGACAAGTAAATAAATAAAATCTTTTTTTTTTTTTAAGAACACTTTTGTCACAGTGTACAGATGGATCGAAACAGCAAGACGCTACGGCAACAATATAAGATGCAAAATGATGAGAGAGGATTGAAGATTTGGTGATGATCTGAGACTCAATGGGAAGGAAGTTTTAATGTTGACATCTCATCTTGAGTCCTATGGTTCACTTTTCATTACATGATAAAGAAAAGCGGTGTTGGAATTATCTAAAAGGGAAGGGGGAAAGTATGAAAGAAGAGTTGAAATGTGTACTAGGCTCTGAAAAATCTGTGCTTCAGAATGAGGCTAGAAGGAGGCATATGGGAAGCACTTGAGTACATTAAAAAGCCACCATGTGAATTATTTTAAAAATCTAATTTGCAAAGGCCATTGGCATTGCTTGGGTGCATTTGTAAATCAGGCAGTCGCTAAGTCATCTTGAACAGCTAAAGCTATAATTTCCATGAAAAGACTCAAAATATTAAAACATTAATTGAAAAAGAGCACTTTGAAAATCCTGTTTGCAGAGTTCATTCAGCCGGGCAGGATAGGGTCAGGCTAGTTTCTCATCTGCAGGGTAGGCTAAGCCTTTTTGCATGATTGCCCTGGAAAACAAATCCTTCATATTGTAAATGAATGACTCCTTGGTCTGTTTGCTTTATTAAAGCCTATTGCAGTTCTTTTTATTTATTATGCTCTCAGTTTCTACTAAACTCTCAAACGTGAATATAAAAGGTCCTGTGTTATTTAATCTGCTAGCTATTGTTCATCCCCTCATCTTGTGAAGCCAGGGCTGGCAGACTCAGCTTTTATTATAATGGCCGTAAAGTGTCTGTGGCATCTGTGATGGGGATCAGCCTGGCAGATCGGGGGTCTGCTGTTCCCTGCTCTTCTCCTGTGGGCTGCTGGCAGGTGGGCACAGATGCTCCCCAAGCGCTCCCTCCCCAACAGCTCCTGCCAAACCTTAGATCACCTCTACAGAACAGAGGGTAACTCAATGTCAGCAACTCACACAGCCTTATCTTTCCTCCTAGGCAGTTGACAAAAGCTGCTGAGAACAAGAAGACTGACTCTGGGTCTGAAGGTCTTTGCTGTTTCAAGGTCAGGTAGGTAATGCACATAGTGTCTTAATTAGAGTAGACGCTACAAAGTCTGGAAGGGAATGGAAAAAAAGGAAAGGAGAACTGTATGCCTCTTCTAGTCCAGGTACTTTACATTAGCAGAGTTTATTCTCTTACCATGTTAGGAGAGAAGAAACACTATTTCCCTCATTTTATAGGTGAAAAAAATGAAGGTATAAGGAAATAAAGTAACTAGCAGGCAGGCATGCTGGTAAGTTATTAGTAAATGGCAGAACTGGGGGATTAATCTAGACCAACACAATTTCAGACCCTGAGTACTTTTCACTCCACTAATTCTTTTTTTTTTTTTAAGATTTTATTTATTTATTTGACAGAGAGAGACAAAGCGAAAGAGGGAACACAAGCAGGGAGAGTGGGAGAGGGAGAAGCAGGCTTCCCGCAGAGCAGGGAGCCCGATGCGGGACTCGATCCCAGGACCCCGGGATCACGACCTGAGCCGAAGGCAGACACCTAACAACTGAGCCACCCAGGGGCCCCTTCAATCCACTAATTCTTGTCTTGGTTCTGTTACCAGGCCCGTCTGGACCTGCCAGTGCTCTGTGCCTCCTGTCTGTGTGACCCATTTCTGCATTACTTCTGAGGTCCTTGCCTGAATCGCAGAGCCCAAGGAGTCACCCATGGAAAGTTACTTCTCTGTCACTCCCAGACTTCAGGTCAGCTGGGAAGTCCTCATTCTTGTCACACACATGGATTTTTGTCAGTGGTAGGATTAATTTAGCTCATTAAGCACCTTCCCATTAGCCTTGTGGCTTAAGTGAGGTGTCAAAATTTGATAACTAATATTTTATGAATTACACTGATGTGTTACTTCTTTGATCCCTTTTCATAGACCATGTTATGGCCATCTGGACACTTCCTTCTCTTGGAGGTTTTGGGATGGCAGCCAAAGCAAGTACAGAATGCTGAACAGATCAATATAGTTAAACACATTACCATAATCCACAGACATTAAAACGTCAATACCTCATTCCCCTGACAAAGCTTATATCAAACAGAAGGCTCGATGGCACAATAGATAGATTCATTAGGCTTTCACCTCTGGGAATGGGTTTCAACACGGCTTAGGTCACTTGAAAAAGATGAGTTTCATGGTGTTAACTTTGCTAAACTTTGTTTATTGGTATTTGGGCTCCAGTCACAATCCAATCACATTGGCAGCTTTTCCTTACAAAAGGGGTACTCTCCATACTTGTCTCATCAAACACAGGAATTCATTTGGGCTCTGTGTGACTAGTATCCTGTTCTACTAAAAACATCTGCAAACATTAGACTGTGAAGCTTCACACATAACCATATCAGAATGTTAAGCCAAAGACATGAAGAATTTTAAAACTCAATGAATATTTCTCTGGCACTTAATTTATGTGCATAGCCCTGCTCCAAGTGCTGGAGGTGGGAGAGGGGTACACAACAGACTAGGGGCTTCCTCTACAGAATTTATGTTGTAGTTGGGGAGACAGACAAGCAAATATATACATAAAGTAAATTCAGGTAACTATAGATGCTATGAAGAAAGCAGACCTGGAAATGTGGAGTAGGGTGGTGAGGGCAGGGCTTGCTGAGAAGCTGGATCCAATATGTGGAGAGAGGAGCCTGGAAGAAGTTCAGAAGTTGTGGGAGAGGGGTTCTAGGTGGGATAGGAAGTACAATGCCCTGAGGTGAGAATGAGCTTAATTCATGCGAGGAACAGAAATAAGGCCAATGAGGACCGAAGGTCAAGCTGAAGTTGGCATGGGCTAGATCATGCAGAGCCTTCCTAGACATGATGAAAGACGTGGCAAGTTACTGGAGGGTTTAAAGTAGGGAAGTGACATAATTTTTTATTATTTCATTTTTTATTTAATATTTGTATCATTATTAATCATGATTCATGTTTTAGATAAAAATTGTTCTGGCTACGGCAGTGGTTCTCAGCCCTGGGTGACTTTGCCCCCCAGGGGACATTTGTCAATGTGTGGAGACACTTTTTGGTCATCACAACTGGGGAGTGCTACTGACATCTAGTGGGATACTGCTAAACATCCTATAATGCCCAGGATAGCCCCCACAACACGCAGCTAGTCTAAAATATCACTAGTGCTGTGGTTGAAAACCCCTGAGCTATATATGGTATGGAGAACAGATTATTCAGGAAGGGGGAAGAGTGGAAGCAGAAGGCTAGGGCAGTAACTGATGAGAAATTATGGTTATTTGGACTAGAATGTCAGCAGGAGGGTTGGGGAGAGGTAAAATGACTCAGGATTTATTTTGGAGATAAAGTTGATAGGACCTGCTGAAAAAATTGGCTGTAGGAAGGAAAGGAAAAATGAGTCAAGGATGCCTCCCATGTTTTCACTCTGAGCAGCTGGGGAGACAATGCTGTCACTTACCAAGATGGGACAGAATAGACAAGGAATAGTTTGAGAGGGGAAAGAGCAAGAATTTTATTTTGGGCATGTTAAATGTAAGATCTGTTAGACTTCTCAGTAGTGATGTCAAGTGAGATGCTGAATATATGAATCTGAAATAAAGGTAGGGGCCAGTTATTCAGCATGTAGATAATATTTAAGTCTGTGGGACTGGGGAGGATGGCTAAGAGGAACAGAGAGGACAGTGCAGCTCTCTCCAATATTTAGGGGCCAAAATGAGGAGGGAGATCAGCAATGTACACTGAGAAAAAGGTGTTCGGAAAGGAAGCAAAAGGGAAACCAGGTGAATGTGGTATCCTTGAAGATAAGCAAGGAAAGGGTTTGTGGAAGGGAGCTGTCATCTATACTGAATGTTTCTGAGAGGTCACATAAAATGAGAAAAAGCAAAAAAAAAAAAAGACCTTGAATTTGGCTGGATCAATTTGGCCAATAAAGTAGGGACAGACTAGGGTAGCTTTGGTGATATGGCTGATACTGAACCCTAACTGGAGTGGGCTGAAGAGAGCGTGTTCAGATGTAATCAAAGAATATGAATCCTTTCAATAAATATTGCTAAAAAGAGGAGACAAATGAGATGGTGACAGAATTCTAATTGTAGAACAACAAAAGGGTTTTTTTTTCCTAATTGGATCCTTCCTTTGTAAGTTGCAATGCATTATGTTTACTTATGAAATTAACCAGTAATAATTTAAACAGATAATTTCATGATTTTCTAGGCGTTGGTTTATAACACAAGCATTTTATCAACAGAACTCCATTTCATGAATGAAACCAAAATAAAACATTCCAGAACCACTGAACAAGCATGAAAGCTTCAGAATAGTAGTTTTTCTAAGAATGTATTTGGAAAACCACTACATAAAGTTCATTTAATTTAAACAACAAAATTTCATGCGCCAGTCAGTAGGGGGATAAACTTGTCCTCCCAGTAAGTTCCTTCCCCTAAACCTGAAATTATAGCAAGAATTTAATCTTGCTGTTGTCACTTCTTGGTTCTTTGGCTAAGTTGCTTCATCTCTTGACACACAAGATTCTTCATTTATAAAACAGTAGAGGTTAATGTGAAGATTAAATGAAAAAATACATGCAAATTTTGTGTGTCCCCATGTGGGGCCTGACCCTCCCTTCTTTCTGGCACCTTCACTCCAGGACTTTCTGACTGAGGCTAGCCTTGCAGTGATTTTGTGCTAGAATATCATACGTGGCAGTGCTGGTCATCATGGCGAGTTCTGTTTTTTCCCCTGCATCTCACCTGTGATGTTTTCCCACCTGAGTTAGTACACAGTCCAGAATGCAATGGAATTTGCCTACACTTGCTGCCTATTACCCTGAAGCCTCTAAACAACATTAACACCAAAGCAAGATTTGTTTCTGTGGTTTCTGGATTTTAGTGTATGAAACATTGTGGATTACCAAATATGTAAGCTGTAATGACTTCGAAGGGAGAACACCAAATTTTTGGTTCAGAGGTTAGATATAGCCAGGAACATAAGCAGTTACTCTTCCTCAACCATTCAACCACAAACAGAAGACTTCTCTAAGAAATAAGGGGAAAAAAATTACAACAGTAGCTCTTGAATTATTTATACAAGTAGAAGTGAGAAAGTCTCTTCAAATCTAAAAAAATTGCTACTGACCTAACATTTTGATTTTCGAAAAGAATTTATTTGTTGATTGTATTTTCTTGTCAAAAATGGGGATTGCTAGGAGAAATCCATAAAGACAAGCAAATTGTAGTAACGAAATCTTTGGATAATTTAAGTAAAGCAATCAGTCCTCATACACCAAACCACAGGCCTCTAGAGTTCACCAGTTCAGAAGAATGACATATTCACAAATGTATCATTAGGATGAGCTAAAGGTTTCTGGTTTTGTATTTTATTTTTAGACAATGCTGGGAATATCTGCCAAACAGTGTTCATCTTTCTGTGCTTTCAATAAATGGATGCCGATAACTCACTCCAAGTCTCCAGATTTTTTTTCTGACCACAAGTATTTTGGAAATTTCTTTTATTTCTGAGTTGCCTAGACTTTACCCTGTCTCTTTGCATACATTTAGGGAACAAATTTGATGTGAACATCTCAATAATTACCTCATTTTTAGCTTATTTCTGTGTAATTCCCAAGTTCTATCCAGTATTCAACTGATTTAAATGAACAAAAGACATCACTAAGTCATAGACTAGCATTGAAAGAAAGGTGATAAACCCAGAGGCCCATCTTTTCCTCAGCAATGTCTACAACCAGTGGTCATCTAGACCCCCATTCCACCCTATAGAGATCTAGAGCTGAATATACAATTAGGGAGCCCATGCTGATTCCAGTCTGTTTGAATGGCTCTAAATCCATCCTCTGAAGCCACTCAAAACCAAACCAATTTCCTTTTCTAGGCAGGCATTGCCCATAATGCAACTCAGCTCTGGCTAGTATAGAGTGAGGGCTAGGGGGATCAGGGGATGAAGAGGAGCTGGTTGCTATGGATAGGTCACCAGGCATAAGGGGAAGTACCTTTGCTTAACCTGTGAGAAGAGTATAGGTGAGTGGGGATCATAGGAGTAGACAATGTCCTTTGTTAATGCTAAACACTTTTCAAGTCATGGTTTGAACCCTATGCATAGACTGAAGGATGTATGTGATTTCAGGTTCAGTTATAGCTGTTAACAAGTGAGTGTCACACATTTGTCCTTTCCAGTCTCAAATTCCGCACTACCACTCTACGTTTCTTACCTTGGAGCCTGAACATTCCAGAACACCACCTATGTGAATATTCTGAGCTGTGCCTAATGGTGGGGGGATAATGCCCTTGGATTAGAGGAAAGACTGTCATGGAGATTCTGACCTATGTTCAACAACCTTCCTACGGCACTTTCCACAATGAACGAATCCTGTCTTCAAACACGGAGCTCACTTGGGCTTTTGAAATAGAAGTCAGAACCAGGCAGGACCAATCAGGGTCTGGTAGCAGTTTCTGTCATGAAAATCTCTTTTATATAAATTGTCTTCTTAGGGAGCTTCCAAACTCATGGAGGTGGGGAGTGATAACAGAAAGTCCACAATCCTTTCTGAATTACCAGCATCTTTAGTACAAGACTTCTGATACAGACATTAACAATAAAGCAGCAGGAAGAGAAATTAAGAAAACAATCCCATTTAAAATTGCACCAAAAATAATAAGATATCTAAGAATAAACTTAGCCAAAGAGGTGAAAGACCTATTCCCTGAGAACTATAAAACACTGATGAAAGAAACTGAAGACAACACAAAGAAATGGGAAGACATTCCATGCTCATGAATTGGAAGAATGAATATTGTTAAAATGTCCTTACTACCCAAAGCAATCTACAGATTTAATGCAATCCCTATCAAAATATCAACAGCATTTTTCATAGAACTAGAACAAACAATCCTAAAATTTGTATGGAACCACAAAAGACCCCAAATAGCCAAAGCAATCTTGAAAAAGAAAAACAAACCTGGAGGTATCGCAATTCCAGACTTTAGGTTGTATTACAAAGCTGTAGTAAGCTGGCATAAAAGTAGACACATAGATCAATGGAACAGAATAGAAAACCCGGATATAAACCCACAATTATATGGTCAATTAATCTTTGACAAAGGAAGAAAGAACATGCAATGGGAAAAAGTCTCTTCAACAAATGGTGTTGGGAAAACTGGACGACTACATGCAAAAGATGAAACTGGACCACTTTCTTATACCACACACAAAAATAAACTTAAAATGGATCAAGGACCAAAATGTGAGACCTGAAACCATAAAAATCCTAGAAGAGACTACAGGCAGTGATTTCTCTGACATTGGCCAAAGCAACATTTTTTCTAGATATATCTCCTGAGGCAAGGTAAATAAGAGCAAATATATATATATAATAATTGGAACTACATCAAAATAAAAAGCTTCTGCACAGCAAAGGAAATGATCAACAAAATTAAAAGGCAATCTACTGAATGGGAGAAAATATTTGCAAGTGACATATCCAATAAAGGGCTAGTATCCAAAATCTATAAAGAACTTATCAAATTCAACACCCAAAAAATGAAAAATCCAGTCAAGAAATGGGCAGAAGACATGAACAGACATTTCTCCAAACAAGACATCCAGATGGCCAACAGACTCATGAAAAGATGCTCAACATCACTCATCATCAGGGAAATACAAATCAAAACTAAAATGAGATATCACCTCACACCTGTTAGAATAGCTAAAATCCACAACACAAATAACAACAAGTGCTGGTGAGGATGTGGAGAAAAAGGAACCCTCTTGCACTCTTGGTGGGAATGCAAACTGGCACAGCCACTCCGGAAAACAGCATGGAGGTTCCTCAAAAAGTTAAAAATAGAACTACCCTACCATGCAGTAATTGAACTACTGGGTATTTACTGCAAAAATTCAAAAACACTAATTCAAAGAGATACATGCACCCCTATGTTTATTGCAGCATTATTCACAATAGCCAAATTATGGAAGCAGCCCAAGTGTCCATCAACAGATGAATGGATAAAGAAGATGTGGTATATATATATACAATGGAGTATTATTCAGCCATTACAAAAATGAAATCTTGCCATTTACAACAACATGGATGGAGCTAGAGAGTATAAAGCTAAGTAAAATAAGTCAGCCAGAGAAAGACAAATACCACATGATTTCACTCATATGTGGAATTTAAGAAACAAAACAAACAAGCAAAGGGGAAAAAAATAGAGAGAGACAAACCAAGAAACAGACTCTTAACTCTAGAGAACAAACATGGTTACCAGAAGGGAGGTGGGAGGCGGGGAGATGGGTGAAATAGGTGAAGGTGATTAAGAGCTCGCTTATGATAAGGACTGAGAAATGTACAGAATTTTTGTAAAAGGCGAAAGATTTATGCGTTTTGAAGAGAAACCAGAGTATTATGTACAGAATTTTTGAATCACTATATTGTACACCTGAAACTAATGTAGCACTGTATGTTAACAATACTGGAATTAAAATGAAAAACTTAACAATTACAAAAAAGACTTCTGATATAGAAAAGCTCCAAAAGCTCTAAGAAAGACTATTTATTCTTTGGGGGATGTTTCTCCATTTTGGCCATATTTTATTTCTATCTGCCTTGGCATCATTTTACGTTCTTAAAAAAACTGTTTTAAGTTTCAGGTTGTATGGATTAATTTTTAAGCCTTGAGATAAAAGTCAATTCATAGCAATTTAGTAGTGTCTAGTGATTCTCAGGATTGTCCTACTCAAGACCCTTTAACAGGTTAAAACTGTTTCTGGATCCCCACATTATCATTGCAGACATTTAGTATCCATTGCTTGAGAAATCACATCATGACAAAAGCAGAAGCATTTGAACACATCACAATAGCAACTGAACAAGTTCACTAGTTTGAAAGACAGTACAAATACATGAGTCATATTAATCATACATTTTTCAGGAAGTGCTTTCCGTGCATAAGAATGAGCCAGTCCTTTAATTCAGTGGCTGCTCAGGAGTCTGTCTTTCCTCACACTCCCACACCTCCCCCACAAAGACTGCCTTAAAGCACTGATACCTTTCTTAAGCAGTGTCCCAACTGATAACGTTCACTGGTTTTTCCCAGAATGCAAGATAACTCTTCTGGCTTGACCTGATTAGATCCTAAGTTAAAACCATAGAATTTGGAGGGAAGGAGACAGTAGAAATCATTTAGTTTAACCATTCAATTCCCCAAAAAGAAACCCAAGGCCAAGGCACAGGGCATGGAGAGTAGGACAGAATCAGGCCCTTCTTGTAGCATTATGGTGCCCAGTCCCTGCCTGTGTCTTATGTACAGAACAGCCAGGCCTACATCCTGAGCACTGGCTACTCCCTGAGGCCTGAAGATTTCCCAGTGTGCCAGGCTGTGTCCTGCTTTTAGCACCCTACTCATAGAACTCCTCTTGCCCATAATCTATTTCTTCCCACAATTATCTCGCAGAAATTTGGTGCATTTTCAAGACATGGCAAGAGTGGAGTCTTCCCATGAAGCATCTTTAGACCCTCACAAGTCAAAGATGATACCTCTTTTGTGCTTCTACTGTGGAAAAAATAATAAAATGGCTAACATTTATTGAGTACCTACTATGTGAAAGTAATGTTACAAATTATATCTCACTCAATTCTCATAACATCCTATGCCATAGGAACTATTATTTGTCTCCAGTCTGAATATAAGAAAATTGAAACTCAGAGAGATTAAGTAATTTTTAAGAAGTGCTTAGAAGTAACTCATAGAGTGAGTTAATTATCTACACACTTAAGCACTGTGCTATGTTGATGTATTATTATATAGTTATTGATGTATATCACCTATAACATGGGAATGTACTTATGTTTGATATTTGCCTTTCTTTCCCACTAGACTGTAAGCTCCTTAGAACAAGGGCTTGTGTTTTGACTTGTCTTCTCTCCATACCTAGTAGCTTCTGGCAAAGAGTAAGTTCTCAATAAACATTTGCTGAATGAATGCATGAATGAAAGATTCATTTTTCATAGGTGGTCCTTAAAGTGCAGTTCTAAAACAGTTCATGCATAATGATCACATGATAAATGAGAGGGCCAGACTAGTGATTTATGATTGAATAATGACTTCCCCAAATACACACTACAGATTGTTGGCAAAAATGTCAGACAATTAAAAGGCTTTATATGTTAGCAAAATCAAATACTTCTATAGATCACTATGAGAATTTCAGATTTCTCTCTCTTCTTTTCTTGCTAAGGAAGAAACAGGAGCAAGAGAGGAAGCAGGGAACAGTAGAAGTTGTATCAGAATTGAGGCCAGGAGAGATAGCCCCACTCTCTGCTCTGCAGTCACTTGGCTTCCTGTGAAATGCAAGCATGGGAGATAGCCTGTAAAAACAGCTCTTTCCATTTTTAAAAAAGATATGTTTTTAAATGTTCTCTAAGGCCTTTTAAACGCAAATGTTCTGGAATTCTAAAATTCACCTCTAAAATTCACTATGGCCCATGGGCTGATCCAAAATGCAAGTCATAGGAAAAACCTTCGTTACGTTAGATTTCTTTTAAGTACATATTTTCTATAGTACAGATTTGAAGCCGCTCTTTAAAAGACAGAAAATGAAAATTTGTAAAATGAAAACTAAACCTATGCTTCATTTCCAGGGGCAGGGCCTTCAAAGATTTGTGTTTGTGGTGCTGAGAACTAGAGAAGCTCTCACCTATAAATGGTCATCAGCCAGCAAGAGCTGAACAGATACTGTGACCTGGAGCTAACCCTCCAGCCCATTTTGGTCTGCCTATCTGTCAAAGGTCCCTTCCAGGGCAAATGTTCCAGGATTTCACACACTCCTGAAGTCAACTCATGACCTCCCTTTGTACGACAAGCGTGGGTGGGCACCACATAAAAACCCCCTGTACACTTCTTTTCCCACTGCCTTTCTATTAATGCTGTAGCTCTGGTCACAGCCATCATCTCTCCATGATTGCTGAAGTTCAAAGTCTTTCTTTCTTTGGACTTTAATTCCCCCTGCCCTTCAATTTTTTGGATGATTGGGAATTATCTGAGGAAATGTCAATACTCACTTATGACATCTTCTAGACATGAATCTTGGGATTCATACACATTTCCTTACAATGACAGAAATACAGTACATATGCATTTAAAATATGACTTTCTTTGGGGAAAAAATAGTCTTAATTTCACAAATTTTATTGGTTTGACATTTGAAATTATCTTGAGTTTTTAGTTTTCATGATTTTCTCTTGAAATATATTTTGCTTTAAAAAATACAAGTAATAGGGGCGCCTGGGTGGCTCAGTCGTTAAGCATCTGCCTTTGGCTCAGGTCATGATCCCAGGCTCAGTTGTTAAGCATCTGCCTTCGGCTCAGGTCCTGGGATCGAGCCCCACATCGGGCTCCCTGCTCCACAGGAAGCCTGCTTCTCCCTCTCCCACTCCCCCTGCTTGTGTTCCCTCTCTCGCTGTGTCTCCCTCTGTCAAATAAATAAATAAAATCTTTAAAAAAAAATACAAGTAATAAAAATTCAGTGTTTGGAATTAACCATAAATGAGTATTATTTAATAAAAGAGGGTATGACATTTTCAACGATTAACTATGAAGCTCAGAGCATACAAGTTCCTGATAGATATTTTTGGACAACTCATGTCAGCTATTCTTAATATTATAAGCTTCCTTTTATCCTCTACCACTTTCCTTTTTAAACTTGTTAGATATATCCACAGAATATCACATTTCCCCTACAAGCTGTTTTAATTTGCATTTTCCTCAATGACTAATCCGACATACCAGATAGGGGATTCTTATTTTTTCCATCTTAGTAAATGCTAACGAAGTATTTTGTTTTGTTTTTGTGAATTCTGAGAAATCTAGCAATAATAGACAAGAAATAAAGAGTCCAATGTCTGCATGTTCTTGTTCTCAAGATGGCCATATTTTTGAGATTATCCTTTTTTGCAAAATGGTAGTCCGTGTTTCCATTTTAGTAACTTTGCTGTAATGGAAAGTCATACAAGTGTTGCCAGAATCAATATTTTAAGTTCTTGAGCTGGTTTCAGACGGCAGGATTCACAGTGGTAATGCTGTATACCATGTGTTTCTATTTGAAATTATCTGAGTTTCTTATTTGTAGTTATCATGCAAGATGGTGTGATTCTGAGTCTCCTTTTCTCCCAAAGATTTTATTGCCTTGTTTTTTAGAAGAATGAATTTTCTTATTTACAAGACATTGAGAAATTACTCCATTTCTCAGAATTTTTACCAGGAAGAAGGAAGCAGTTATCCATTTCTATTTTTTCTCTTGTCACATTAGTTGCCAAGCTAATCTTCCTTGTGCTTCCAGCGGATGTTTGTCTCCCAGTTATTTATAGTCAACTAATGATCACTCTTCCAGAACTTTGTCTGGGTTCCACATGTTTGGTTGTAATAAGGCAGTCAGTTGGCAAGAAAGTTCAACAAGGAAACCCCTCAAAAACTGGCTTCAGTAATTCCATGTTTATTGTTGGTTAGAAATAGGACTCAGGAAGTACTCATTCTGCACAAGTCATCAGTAACACACCAGGGATTTATAATAAATGGAGGCATCCCCATGTGAATAGTAGTTTCGGTTCCTAAATGTAGGCCATATGTGTGATTGCACTTTTGCCATTGGTGTTTACATACCATAAGTAAATCTTGCATCTGGAAGACAGGATAAGTCTTCTAGAAAACTCTCCCAACTATGGCTGTAGAAACCATAAAGTTCAAAGGGGAGTGAAGAGTTGAGGCTGGGGGAATAGCAAAGATTGAGGAAGAGAAACTATTTCAGTTTGCAGAAGGAATGAGACAAGTAAATGACCTGACTTACTGGTAGCTTTATTTTTGAAAGAGTCATCAAGATTTCGTGAGAAGTTAGGCAGAAAGACCTCAGGCTGAGAATAGGGGTGGAGATAGAGGTTAAGCAGACACCTCCAGACTAAGAGAAATGAGTAAAAACCATTTCTAAAGCTGGAGAACTCAAGACTAACCCATCCATTTAGTAGCATTTATTGAGAACCTATTGCATGTAAGTCACCAATTATATTATTATGCACACTCACTCACCTTGCTCCTGCACAGATTGTTCCCCTCTCCCCTTCTCTTGGGAATTGCTCCTCACTCATTTCATCCATGTGACTCTCTTGAGGGATGCAGATCATCATCCTCTACCAGGAGAAGTGGGCACCTGCCCAGGTCAGCCAAACCTTGTATCCCTTCCCCCTGGCCACAGTTTGACTGCACTAGAGTGTGTGATATATGTCAAGTCAATGAGAGCCCTTCCTCAGGATTTTCCCAGCTAGAGCTGGCTGGGAAGAACACTTTCATATCTAGTCAAGAACTTATTGGGATGTAAGCCTATATCTGGCCATCATTAGAGACGTGAGGACAGCTAACCTCAAAGACCAAAGCTGACATACAGAAAGAAGCAGAGAAGAAATTCAGAGACACACAGAGAGAGATTGTCCTGTTGATCTTTGAGTCTTCTATCCAATCATCCATGGGGTCAGAGCCCAGATTTTCCATGGTGTGTAGTGTGAGCCAAATAATTCCTTCTTCAGGTAGCTGGAACTGTGTCTCTGCACTTTACAACTGAGGTCTTGAGTATCCACGGAAACTTCTGCTTTACTTAAGAAAATGTAAAAGACTGCCCTATAGTTGTTATGACCATCCTAGAAGGGGTTTTAAAAAAAGGGTTGGAGAGAAAATGTGTATATTGAGAAGTTGAAGACAGAAAACATATGAAGAACTACATTCCCAATGTTTGGCCCGCTGGGTGAGAATTCACCAAACCCCTTTCTTGGTAAGAAATCACCAAGCCCTCAGTAAAAACCAGGGAAGGCAAGAACCAAATCACAAGCCAACACCAAGAAGAGATTGCTGGTTCATGATTCAGATACCAGATCTGTCCAGAGCCAGCCTCAATGATGACCACCTTATCATGCAGTAATTGCTAAAGTACAAACTCAGGTTTCTTTTCAGAATTCTAATTTGTGATTATGTGGTTTAAGAATTTACCCTATTCAAGCAGTGTAGCATTTAGCTCATCCATTTTTTCAGATCAGGCAGAAAAGCCAGGCACTCAAAAGAAGAATATTCAAACCTTGAGTCTCCTGGAAGAGGCAAGAACAATAGAATAGAATAAAGATTTAAAAATAATGACAAGGGAGGAGGCAAGATGGCAGAGAAGTAGGGGACCCCGTTACAACTGGTCCCCTGAATTTAGCTGGATATCTATCAAACCATTTTGAACACCCAAGAAATCAGCCTGAGATGTAAGAATATATATCTGGGTCTTATACAAGCAGAAAAGTGACTGCTTTTTGCAACGTAGGATGTGCAGAGTCATGAATCTGTGGGGAGATAGCAGAAGATAAACAGAAGGGGGAGGGAGCCTCCATAAGCTGGCTCCTGGAAAGTAATATAACACCAGAGCACAAAATCAGAACCCTTAGAAACCTGCTCTAGTGAGAGACGTCTCTCTCTGAATGGGGCTCTGGAAATGAAAAGGCAGAATTCTAGGTAGGGCACTGTGGTCTCGGGATATGAGAAACAGAGCAAAAGGGAGTTCCTGAACCCACAGAGTGCCCGAGCAGTGAAGTCAGGAAGCAGGTTATGGTCAGTGACGCCAGGAGGGAACTCTCAGTTCTGATGTTATGTGTAACCCGCGAGCCGGGCTGGTTAATCGCTCTTTTCTTGAGCAGCCTGAAAAAATCTAGAAACTGTGCCCGCGACTGGGCAAAAACTCAGAGTGGTAGTGGCCAGGAAAGGTCTTTAGAGTGGCGTCCAGACAGGATCCAGGAAGTTCAGGTATGTGCGTGAGCCCACAGCCGTTTGCGGTTTTAGAAGCACAAAGGGCAGTGGCACTCCGGAGCCCCTGGGTCTACCTCTGGGAGAGTTGCTGTGGGCGAGCACTGCAGGAGGCTGCGGTTTTCGGGGCGTATACAGAAGCGAAGACTGTCCTGGAGGGTTTATTACAGAGGACAGACTGCGATTTTTCTGCTCTGGGCCAGGGGTTTGAGTGTGGTGATTTTTGCTCTGATCCTCAGAAGAGGCACGGAAAACCTCCAGGGAACAAAAGTCACACAGAGGACCAGTTTCCACTGAGCCCATCCCCCTGACAGGAGGCGGGGCAATTCTGCACAGGCAGGGTTACCTGAGAAACAGCAGGGCAGGCCCCTCCCCCAGAAGATAGCTTGGAAGAACAGGTAGACGACAATCCTATGGATCCCGTAAGACTGTAAAATCCTAACGCTAGGGGAATATTGTATATTGAGCTCCAGGTGTGGTCTCAAGACTTGTTCATTTTTCAGATAAAATTCTCCTTTTCTTTCTTTTTTTCTCTTATGCTTTTTCGCTGTTTTTTTTACCTTCTCCTCATTTCAACTAGATGTTTATTGTATCAAATTTATATTTCATAGTCACTTTTTAACTTGTATTTTTCACACCTGTATTTTTTATAGATATATGCTTTATTTTAGTCTTTTTTTCACTCTATTCAATTTTGCCTTTATATATATATACAAGTTTTACTTTCCTTGTAATTTGGGGATGTAGTGTCCTCTAACACACAGACCAAAATACACCCAGGAACAACTGAAACACCCTGCTTTGTCCACACTGAGAGATTATAGTCCTCCCTCCCCTCTCCCCCTTAATTAATTAAAAAGTTAATTTTTTAATTTTATTCTTGTGTTTCATTTTGGCTTTGTTTTTCAGTGGTGGCTTCTGGCCACTCTGGATTTTGCTAGGGTGCATCTTGCTTAGGTCATGGTTGATATTTTGGACACTACTCAATCACTCAATCATCCCTCAACAAAATGACTAGGAGGAGGAACTCTCAACAAAGAAAAGAACCAGAGACAATGTCCTTTGCCACAGAACTAATGGATATGTATATAAGCAAGAAGTCAGAGACAGAATTCAGGATAGCAATCATAAAGTCAATAGCTAGGCTTAAAAAAAGCATTAGTGACAATACAGAATCTCTAAGAGAAAAAATGAGATCTAATGAGGCCGAACTAAATAATGCTATGAATGAGATGCAATCTAAACTGGATACTCTTAACAGCCAGGGTAAATGAGGCAGAAGAATTAGTGATCTAGAAGATAAGCTGATGGAAAGGAAGGAAGTTGAGGAAAACAGATATAGCCTGCTAGTAGCATATGAAAAAAGGATTGGAGAGAATAATGATGCCATGAAACATTCCAGTGTCAGAAATTATTGGGATTCCCCAAGGGGGTGGAGAGAGAGAGAGCTAGAAGGTATATTTGAGCAAATCACAGCTGAGAACTTCCCTAATCTGGGGAAGGAAACAAGCATTCGAGTCCAAGAGGCAGAGAGGACCCTTCCCAAAATCAATAAAAATAGATCAACACCCCGACATATAATAGTGAAGCTTGCAAATTTTACAGCCACAGAAACTATCCTAAGAATAGCCAGGGAGAGAAGGCTCCTTACATATGGAGGGAGGAACATCAAAATAACATCAGACCTATCCACAGAAACCTGGCAAGCCAGAAAGGGCTGGCAAGACATATTCAGGGTACTAAATGAAAAGACCATGCAGCCAAGAATACTTTATAAAGCAAGGCTGTCATTCAGAATGGATAGAGAGATAAAGAGCTTTCAGGACATGCAGAAACTGAAAGAATATGTGACCACCAAGCCAGCTCTGCAAGAAATATTAAGGGGGATTCTGTAAGCGAAGAGAGACCCCAAGAGTCACATAGACTAGAAAGAAACAGAAAATCTACAGAAACAGACTTTACTGGAAATACAATGGCACTAAATTCATATCTTTCAATAGTTACTTTGAATGTAAATGGGCCGAATGCTCCCATGAAAAGAAACAGGGTTTCACACTGGATAAAAAAACAGGACCCATCCATATGCTGTCTACAAGAGATTCATTTTGAACCTAAAGACACCTCCAGAATGAAGGTGAGGGCATGGAGAACAATTTACCACGCTAATGGGCCTCAAAAGTAAGCTGGGGTAGCAATCCTCATATCAGACAAATTAGATTTTAATTTTTTTTCAGACAAATTAGATTTTAAACCAAAGACCATAGTAAGAGATGTAAAAGGACACTGTATCATAATTCAAAGGTCTATCCAACAAGAAGATCTAACAATTGTAAATATCTATGCCCCCAATATGGGAGCAGCCAATTATATAAACCAATTAATAACCAAAATAAAGAAACATATTGATAATAATACATTAATAGTAGGAGACCTCAACTCTCCACTCACAGCAATGGACAGATCATCTAATTAAAAGATCAACAAAGAAATAAGAGCTTTGAATGACACATTGGACCAGATGGACTTTGTAGATATATACAGAATGTTCCATCCTTAAACAACAGAATACTCATTCTTCTCTAGGGCACATGATATTTTCTCCAGAAGAGACCACATACTGGGTCACAAATCAGGTCTCAACCAATACCAAAAGATTAAGATTATTCCCTGCACATTTTCAGACAACAATGCTTTGAAACTGGAACTCTACCACAAGAAGAAATTTGGAAGGAACTCAAAACACTTGGAAGTTAAAGAGCATCCTTCTAAAGAATAACTGGGTCAACCAGGAAGTTAAAGAACTTTCAATTTATTGAAACTAATGAGAATGAAAACACATCGTTTCAAAACCTATGGGATACTGCAAAGGCAGTCCTAAAAGGGAAATACATAGCCATCCAAGCCTCTCTCAAAAATTTAGAAAAATCCCAAATGCACAAGCTAACCTTACACCTAAAGGACCTGGAGAAAGAACAGCAAATAAAACCTAAACCAAGCAAGAGAAGATAAATAATAAAGATTAGAGCAGAAATCAATGAACTAGAAACCAGAAAAACAGTAGAACAGATCAATGAAACTAGAAGCTGGTTCTTTGAAAGAATTAATAAGATCGATAAACCTCTGGCCAGACTTATCCAAAAGAAAAGGGAAAGGACCCAATTCAATAAAATAATGAATGAAAGGGGAGTGATCACAACTAGTAACAAGGAAATAGAAAAAAATATTAGAAATTATTACCAGCAACTATATGCCAAGAAATTAAGCAATCTGGAAGAAATTGATCCATTCCTGGAAACTTATAAACTACCAAGACTGAAACAGGAAAAAATAGACAATCTGAACAGACCAATAACCAGCAAGGAAATTGAAGCAGTAATTAAAAACCTCCGAAATAACAAGAGCCCAAGGCCAGATGACTTCCCAGGGGAATTCTACCAAAGATTTAAAGAAGAAATAATACCTATTCTACTGAAGCTGTTTCAAAAAGTAGGAATAGAAGGAAAACTTACAAATTCGTTTTATGAGGCCAGCATTACCCTGATCCCAAAACCAGACAAAGACCCCATCAAAAAGGAGAATTACAGACCAATATCCCTGATGAACATGGATGCCAAAATACTCAACAAGATACTAGCCAACAGGATCCAACAGTACATTAAAAGGATTATTCACCATGACCAGGTGGGATTTATTCCTGGAATGCACAGGTGGTTCAACAATTGCAAATTAATCAACGTGATAGATCACATTAACAAAAGAAGAGACAAGAACCATATGATCCTCTCAATCGATGCAGAAAAAGCATTTGACAAAATACAGCATCCTTTCCTGATTAAAACTCTTCAAAGTATAGGGATAGAGGGAACATACCTCAATATCATAAGAGCCATTTATGAAAAGCCCACAGCAAATATTATTCTTAATGGGGAAAAACTGAGAGCTTCTTCCTTAAGGTCAGGAACACGACAGGGATACCCACTCTCACCATTATTGTTCAGCATAGTACTAGAAGTCCTAGCCTCAGGAATCAGACAACAAAAAGAAATAAAAGGCATTCAAATTGGCAAAGAAGAAGTCAAACTCTCTCTCTTTGCAGATGACATGATATTTTATGTGGAAAACCCAAAAAACTCCACACCCAAGTTACTAGAACTCATACAGCAATTCAGCAATGTGGAAGGATACAAAATCAATGCACAGAAATCAGTTGCATTTGGGGCGCCTGGGTGGCTCAGTCATAAGTGTCTGCCTTCAGCTCAGGTCATGATCCCAGGGTCCTGGGATCGAGCCCCGCATTGGGCTCCCTGCCCCGTGGGAAGCCTGCTTTTCCCTCTCCCACTCCCCCTGCTTGTGCTCCCTCTCTCTCTCTGTCTCTCTCTCTGTCAAATAAATAAATAAAATCTTAAAAAAAAAAGAAATCAGTTGTATTTCTATACACTAACAATGTAACTGGAGAAAGAGAAATTAAGGAATCGATTCCATTTACAATAGCACCAAAACCATAAGATACCTAGGAATAAACCAAACCAAAGAGGTAAAGGATCTATACTCTAGAAACTACAGCACACTTATGAAAGAAATGGAGGAAGACAAAAAGAGATGGAAAAACATTCCATGCTCATGCATTGGAAGAATAAACATTGTTAAAATGTCTATGCTGCCCAGAACAATCTACACTTTCAAAGCAATCCCTATTAAAATACCATTGACATTTTTCACAGAACTGGAACAAACAATCCTAAAATTTGTATGGAACCAGAAAAGACCCTGAATCGCCAGGGGAATGTTGAAAAAGAAAACCAAAGCTGGGGGCATCACAATGCCTGACTTCAAGCTATACTACAAAGCTGTGATCATCAAGACAGCATGGTATTGGCACAAAAACAGACACATAGACCAATGGAACAGAATAGAGAGACCAGATATGGACCCACAACTTTATGGTCAACTAATTTTCAACAAAGCAGGAAAGAACATCCAATGGAAAAAAGACAGTCTTTTCAATAAATGGTGCTGGGAAAACTGGGACAGCCATATGCAGAAGAATGAAACTGGACCATTCTCTTACACCATACACAAAGATAAACTCAAAATGGATGAAAGACCTCAATGTGAGACAAGAAACCATCAAAACCCTAGAGGAGAACACAGGCAGTAACCTCTTCAACATTGGTCACAGCAACTTCTTTCAAGTCATGTCTCTAAAGGCATGGGAAACAAAGGCAAAAATGAACTTTTGGGACTTCATCAAAATAAAAAGCTTCTGCACAGCAAAGGAAACAGTCAAAAAAACTAGGAGGCAACCCATGAAATGGGAGAAGATTTTTGCAAATGTCATTACAGATAAAGGGCTGATATCCAAGATCTATAAAGAACTTCTCAAACTCAACACCCAAAAAACAAATAATCCAGTCAAGAAATGGGCAGAAGACATGAACAGACACCTCTCCAAAGAAGACATACAAATGGCTAACAGACATATGAAAAAATGTTTAACATCACTAGCCATCAGGGAAATACAAGTCAAAACCACAATGAGATACCACCTTACACCAGTTAGAATGGTGAAAATTAACAGGACAGGAAACAACAAATGTTGGCGAGGATGTGGAGAAAGGGGAACCCTCTTACATTGTTGGTGGGAATGCAAGCTGGTCCGGCCACTCTGGAAAACAGTATGGAGGTTCCTCAAGACATTAAAAATAGAGATACCCTATGACCCAGCAATTGTACTACTAGGTATTTACCCCAAAGATACAGATGTAGTGAAAAGAAGGGGCACATGCACCCCAATGTTCATAGCAGCCATGTCCACAATAGCCAAACTGTGGAAGGAGCCAAGATGTCCTTCAACAGATGAATAGATAAAGAAGATGTGGTTCATATATACAATGGAATATGACTCAGCCATCAGAAAGGATGAATACCTACCCTTTGCATCGACATAGATGGAACTGGAGGGGATTATGCTAAGTGAAATAAGTCAAGCACAGAAAGACAATTATCATATGGTTTCACTCATATGTGGAACATAAGGAATAGCGTGGAGGACCACAGGGGAAGGGAGGGAAAACTAAATGGGAAGAAATCAGAGAGGGAGACAAACCATGAGAGACTCTGGACTCCAGGAAACAAACTGAGGGTTACAGAAGGTAGGTGGGTGGGGGGATGGAGTAACTGGGTGATGGGTATTAAGGAGGGCACGTGTTGTGATGAGCACTGGGTGTTATATGCAACTAATGAATGGTTGAACACTACATCAAAAACTAATGATGTACTATATGTTGGCTAACTGAACATAATAATAAGAAAGAAACAGACTCTTAACTATAGAGATCAAACTGCTGGTTACCAGAGGGGAGGTGGGTGGGGGATATGAAAAAAACAAAGTAAAAACAATGACAACAACAACATATTTTAGGCCTTGTATTGGTTTAAAGAAAGTAACTAAAGGTAAGTAAAAATTCAATGGAAAATAAGTAACTATAAATAACTGAAAATGCAACTCAATCTGGCTTAAGCATGGAAGGGGGATTTATAGCTTATATCACTTATGTTTGGGGATTCAGGTGAAGTTTGATCAGGGTTTTATCCTTTTTTCTGTAATTCTCCGGGCTTTTTAAATACTGCCAGACTCCAGATTATCAGGCTTCCAGAGAGGCCCTCTCTTAGAAAATATATACTTTCTGCTTTGTTTTTGTACAAACCCTCTTATGCCTAAGTTTGCCTTTTTATTTTAGAATCATATTGAAGACCACGTGGCATTCTATCCTACTGAATTTTTCTTACCAGGTTTTCTAATAGCCTCAGCAGGCACATGATAACAATTCCTGTGTTTAACTAATTATTTTGCTATAACATGACAATTACTGCCAACTTCCCAGCCTAGAATAAAAGTGTGTTCACTGCCTTCCATCTAATTTCCACTCAGCAACTCCCACTTTTTATAGTTATTTTCTTTTTTTTTTTTTAAAGATTTTATTTATTTATTTGACAGAGAGAGATAGCAAGAGCAGGAACTACAAGAAGGGGGAGTGGGAGAGGGAGAAGCAGGCCGCCCAAGGAGCAGGGAGCCCCATGTGGGGCTCGATCCCAGGACCCTGGGATCATGACCTGAGCCTAAGGCAGACGCTTAACGACTGAGCCACCCAGGCGCCCCTATAGTCTGTTATTTTCAACACCTTATTTCTGGGAACAAATTCTGGATCCATTAAGATGTATTTGGTTGGAAGTAACACAACATGCATAATGGCTTAAACATCAAAAGTGATTTATTGGCTCATGTAATAAACAGTTTGGCGATCATGTAGGCTTCAAGCATGGTTTGATCAGGGCTCTGGCTCCTTTTCTCCCTGGTCCTTGGCTCTGCCCTCCTCCTTGTGTTAGTTTGGTCTCCAGGCTGGCTTCTCTCATGGTAGTGAAATGGCTGCCAATGGCTACCAAGGTTACATGTTTCTTGTTTACAAATAATAAATTTCTCTCTAAATTTCACATCATTTCTGTCACACAATAGAGAGACAGGAGCTCTGGTTCACAATTGGGTTGTAGTTTATGGTTTCCACATCCTTATGTACTAACTCAACAGGTACCTCCTGACAAAATGTAATTCCTCACCAAATAAGGAGATAGGAAATCTCAGTCCACTTACCTATTTTCACAAGCATTTTATTTCAGGATACTTCATATTAAGCAAGCTTTTCTCTTACTAGACTCTAAGATCCATTTCAATTTTCCTTTTGCCCTCAAATAGAACAATTTTTCTTATTTCTAAATTGATGTCTGAGAGCAAGAAGGATGGTTGTTGCTAAAAACGGAAAAGCTTTGGGAAAGAGGTTGTCCCAGGACAGAATATTTTATTATGCTACTTCTTCCTTTATGACTCTCCTCCTGCTCTTAGAGGTGTCAGTAGACAGAAAAGTCATCCTTCAAAGGAGAAACAGCTGTTGAGATGATGTTACCACCTTACCCATACACTCTGGAATTTAGATATCTGGTTGTGATGAGGAAGTCTGATCCTTCACCTCTATGTCAGCTCTACAGAGGGCCCCTGGGCACCACTTTGTACCCAGCACAGCTATATTTTAGAATCAGTTCTTGTTACTCTATTCCTTTTCACTAAGGTATAAGCAAACGCATTATGGTTTTCAAATAGAATTCAAACCACTTCCTTAAGAACAGACTCAAGTATTAGAAGTTAATGTATAATATGGGTTCACTTAGAATGTCCAACCACAAGTTCAACTAAGAAGGAAATAAAACAGGTTATGAGAAAGATATAATTAGAGTGGTACCTAGAAATCTCTCAAGGCAGAGGTCTAACCCTCTGACTCCGTATCTGTGAAATGTATTGAGGTGTACAGAAGAAGACCTGGGGGGAAGTCAGGGGAAAATGCCTTTTCCTTCTTAGAACTTCTGAGAAATTCTAAAAGAGACCACGTAGAAAGGAATTTGGAAATTTAGAAAACACAACACAAATAGCTCAGAAGTTGCAGCAAACTTTATTAGATTTGGTGGTTCAAGTTCATAATTCTCTCCCAAAATGCCATTATTGGGGACCATACATGGAATTATGTCTTACAACACAGATTTTCCCCATCACAATGCCCTTTTTGATTTAGATACCACAACTGAGCTGAATACAGTCTGACACCACCTCAGTAGTGACAACAAATTAGACTATGCCATCCACTGCTGGAGTTCAGTTAGTGGACAACAGGTCTAAATGGCTCAATGCTCAGGTGGCCAGGGTACCCATGATGTCTCAGAACAGCTCTCACTTTTCTCCTAGACAGCTCTCCTGTTTCCCAAGCTACTCAAATGCCCAGAAATTCAACCATGTGATAAATGCAAATTAAACTTTTGGCTATCCCCATCTTTCCTTATTATGATCACTCAGGTGGAGCCAATTTAAGGGAATAAGCATTCAAGGAAAGAAATAGTTATTTTGTTATCATTGTGTACAAAAACAGGTGGATGCAAATTCCTTATTTTATTGCTTTGTTTGGTTTGCTTCATTTCCTCCTATCAAGACCTTCTCCCTCTTTCTATAACCTGTTTTATATTCTGCTGGTAGATCTGGTTCCTCCTCAACATAGAAAGAAGGCTAAATTGTTTTTAGATAAAAATGTCATCTGCCTCCCTCAAAATGGGAAATTCAATCATACAAATGACTGTACAAATGACTGTGGAGGCTGGTTCTCCATTTTCAATGTGGTGTCACTTAGAATGAGATGTTCTTCAGCAGCTGTTGTGCATTATTATGGAGGCTGAAAGCCCATTCCTCCAATCATGGCAAAGGACACCCAAAGCTGCTGTTCCCTCCCTCAAACAAATCACTCCAGGCTGTAAAATCTTAATTGTCAACAGTAACCAAGAGAGCAGACTGCATTGGGGAAATCCAGTGCACCCAGCTTGGAGTATGGGTCAGAAACACAAAACAGGAGCGAAGACTTGCTGTGTGATCTGGGGACAAGTAAGTACCTCTCCCAGCTGTGACATCCTCTGTGAGGTTAAGGTATAGAGCATCTGAGAACCCTAAGAGGGAAAGGAACCACAAAGCTTGGTAAAGCTGGCTTCAACCAAATTTCCACTCCTGCATTCCAGCTGAATATTTCCTTGGGATTATTGCTCTTCTCTGTTCAATACTTTTCTTTAGGTAAATTCAAAACATGTTTTAAAGACCCTCCCTTTTAGTAGATGCAGCTTAAAAACAACTTTAATTTATGAAATACCCATATTATACAGCCTCAAGATTGGAGGGGAAAAGGCTAATTATTAAAGACATCTGCCAAGGAACAAGTCCATGGGAATGTATAACTAATTCATTCTAATATGTTCAGATATCTATTATCCCCATCAAGAATGGGAGCAATAAATTAAAGTGTATTAGTTTCCTCATTTGGCATCCACAAAGATGGTGAAAGTTGCCTATTTGGGTGCTTATTTGAGGCCAGGCATCAGAGTAAGGGATTTTCATATACATTATCTCCTACAGTCCTAGAAAACCCTGTTAGATAAAAATTATAAGTTCCATTTTTACAGGTAAGAATAGTAAAGCTGACAGTATTTAAAATGACCAAGTTTCTACGCAGAGAGTGAGTGAACTAGAATTTGACCTGTCTAGCTCTATGCTCTTTTCATTACATATTTCAATTTTGGGTATGTGACTTCAAGAAACTAGATTTAAGTAAACCTTTCCCACTGTGGGCCTGATCAATTTTAAGAGTAAGTACTATATGGGAATATTGTGCCTGGGGGGAGCAAATTACTAATACCTCAAGTAATAAAAATTTCTCTCCTGTTTTTCCACCTCTACAACCTTCTCTTCCTTTTCCCTATTTCCATAAGCATGGGAATTTGCCATAGAATAAAACAGTAATTCTAGGAATTCTATATTCCTCTAAAATAGTGGCCACCCAGGAGAACCCATATAATTTCTTCCTTCATCAAAGTCACCATTCTTGGGGCACCTGGGTGACACAGTTGGTTAAGCATCCGACTCTTGGTTTCTGCTCAGGTCATGATCTCAGGGTCGTGAGATCAAACCCTGTGTCATGCTGAGCGTGGAGTCTGCTTGGAATTCTCTCTTCCTCTCCCTCTGCCCTTACCACTCGTGCTCTCTCTCTCTAAAAATAAACAAATAAATCTTAAAAAAATAAAAGCCACCATTCCAAAAAACAAATACAAAACAAACAACCAAACAACAACAACAAAAAAAACAGATAGGAATGAAAACACACACACACACATACACACACACCTCTCAGAAAAATTCTGCATGTGTCTCCTAGTCCGGCTGGTGAACTTACGGAAAGAAATCATTGGTCTTACCTGGCAGGCCAGAAAGGACTGGCATGATATATTCAGAGCACTAAATGAGAAAAATATGCAGCCAAGAATACAATATCCAGCCAGGCTGTCATTGAAAATAGAAGGAGAGATAAAAAGCTTCCAGGACAAACAAAAA